>NW_026652284.1:89904956-90482969 GCF_009828535.3 Hylobates moloch
CCACTGAAGAATGCAGAAGTCAGGGATGGTGGGAAGGACAGGCTAATGGCATGTTTTCCAGACACAGACTGGGATAGTGTTTCAAGTCTCAAGAAGAACCCTACAACTTGGTGAATACAGCAAAATGTTGAGAAGTGGCAAGAAAGATGTTCATGTAGTTGTATTCCTGGCTCCTTATAGCTTTTATATAGTATCAGGATATCCAGAAATTCCCAGATGTCCTAGAAAGGGGTTATCTATGTATTAAAGGCATTTATGAGCAGACAGAGTCCTGCAGCCAGGAATAAGAGGACTTCAAGTTGAGGTCTTTGGTTTCGAGATGGCAATCAGCAGAAATGAATGCCCTCACATGTCGAACGGTCAGCGAGAACCTGTTAACAGTGCAGACCGCATCAGACCTTTCAGTCCATGCCAAAAACCAGTGAAGACAAAGTAGTAATAGTAGCGCATGGACCTGAAGCAGTTCTGTACTGCTACAGCTAGATATACAAGCCCTCAGACTTGGGAGGCCTCCTTGGAGAAGGCTGTTTCTGGAGGAAGTATGAGGAGAAGGAGGAATCTGAAAGACTGAGCCTTTTTCCAAAAGAGTCCGAGTCATCCAAAAGAGTCCTTTTAAACTGACAAGGACTGAAATAGCTTAGGACTGTGGGGTTCATAGTGTCATGTCAGACCTGTTGGCCCAAGACGTTACCTCCTTCTCCCTGAGCACTCTAAGCCTTATGGCTTAACTTTAATAGAAGAAACTCAGTGATTTGATTCCTCAAGGCATGACTCTGGATATAGAAGGTACAGGATGCCTAGGAACAAGGGGTTAGCAAGGCCTGCAATACACCAAAACGTTATCCTGGTTAACAGTTGTTTCTTAAAAGATCAGTCTGACTCCAGAGGGCCAGTTTAAAAGTGGTTTTAGTAACCCTGCTGATGTGGCTTTAATTAGGATTTTAACAACGGGGACAGAGAGAGTTAGAAATTGGTAATGGATTAGATGTGGTGTAGTGGAGAGGTGAAGGAGCAGGGATTAAGTAAAATTACCAGGCTTCTGAAAAAAGAAATATGGTGCATTAAGGTACCACTTTTTAAGGTAAAGAGCACTGTGGGGGCAGAAGGTTTAAGAGGAAACCCCAGACCTGCCATGCTAGAAAAGGGGAACAGAAACTACATGTAGTGTTAAAAGGAACTGAAAATTGTCAAATGTCCAAAGCAAGTAACAATTGGTTAGTAATTTAATAACTTTAGCAACTAATATATTAATACGTACATATAATATGATCGATTCTAACAATCCTTCCATTCCAAAATTAACACTTTATTTTTTAAAATGACACATGATAATAGAAATGCATGATAATGCTTCATTGATACACAGATTGGTAGGAGAAAGTATTAAATTAAGAGACATATTCTCCCAATATGTTTTCATTTCATTTTTCTTGTATCTGTTTTATCTACGTTTGTTTTTCCTTTAATTCCAACTTAAAATATAGTCTCCTGAGTTCTTCCTTTTCCTCCCCTCATTAATATGACTGTTGTGTTTCACTCAGGTAAGACTAGAAAGCCTTAGAATTTTATAATGTGATGGAGCAATGCAAAGAAAGCTAAAGTAAAAAACTCTCATGTGTTCTCACAGTTCTATACTTTTATAATCCAAATGTCATAATACCGTTTCCCTATAGGTCAGATGCAATTATCTGAACTCCAGGAAATTGCTGGTTCTCTTGGACAAGCTGTAATTTTAGGAAAAATCAGTAGTATCCTTGGATTTAACATTTCGTCCATGTCTATTACTAATCCCCTCCCCAGCCCAAGTGACTCTGGGTGGATTAAGGTAAGAAAATGCAACTAGAAAAAAATGCATTTTTTGGGACTTAAAATATCATTACTTATTTCTTATTTTAACTCTGTTTCTATTTCAAAACAATAATTTAGCAGGCATGTCTTTCTTATTTATTGTTAACTTTTTATGGGCTCGCTAAAATAATAATAAAGTTGTTTGAACAAAGGAGCATATCTTCCAAAAGTTGTGTATTGTTTCCAAATTTGCTTTGCTTTGCATATTTATAACAATGCTTCATAAATTTAATGGAGGAAATATTGTAATTATATTAATTTTACATATTGAACATATTCTAAAATAAATAATGAATATATTATACTCAGCCTGGCTAAAATGAGTTTGCTGCTGAGTGTAGTTTATCATGTAGAAACCAGTTCATCCCTCATGCATTCACAGGTAACTGCCCAGCCAGTTGAAAGGTCTGCATTTCCTGTTCATCACGTGGCCTTTGTGTCCTCACTCTTAGTGATCACTCAGCCGGTGGCAGCACAGCCGGGACAGCCGTTTCCTCAGCAGCCTTCGGTAAAGGCAACAGATTCTGACGTAAGTCATAACTCAAAATTTTACTTAAGTGAAGGAATTAAGCTACAAATTCTGAAGGATAAGCCAGTTTCACTCATCCTGGTGTGCTGGCAGCCTGAGGATCACACAGCCCCTTTATAAGTTGGACTAATATCCAAGGATATCATCTTGTAATGTCTTAAAAATGTTTATGTTAAATGAACTTCTGCTGCTCAGGTTTATGAACTCTTCGTGTGGAATAAGCAGCTTCTGTAGATTTTCAATTTATAATGAGGCATTTTTGAAAATAAAGTTTTGCATATATTTTTAAAAGCATGGAAACAGGACAATTGTTATAATTATCTACTTTTTTTTTTTAGGGTAACTGTGTATCAGTTGGAATTACTGCACTAACTTTGAGGGCCATACTCAAGGACTCCAATAATAACCAAGTCAATGGCCTTAGTGGAAATACAACAATTCTGTTTAGCAGCTGTTGGGCCAACTACACAGACCTTACTCCCCTTAGAACAGGTGGGTGCACTATTTTGGATCCTCACATACATAGCCACAAATAGAGACAATTATAATGTGCTTTTAATGAACAAAGCATTCTGTAACACTCTGGTCAATAAATTATAGACATCAGAATGCTATATTTTGCCTTGTTTCAGATAATATTTAGTCTAGCTTAAGAGTAGATTTAATATGTGAAATAAATAGAAATTAAAATAAAAAATTAAGGAAATCAAATTATATCATGATTTATCCAATTGTATACTTTCCTAAATTTGCTCACTAAAGATGTATTACATTTATAGTAAGAAAAATTAACATATAGATTTTCAAATTCAATAAAAGAAAGGATAAGGTAGGCTCATATAACTTTAGTGTCTTAAGGAGGAGTTCAGAGTTGGGCTAGAAAGTTGGCTGTGGTCTTTCTGAAAGCCAAAGCAAAAGAGAAAATGAGCATTATCATAATTTACAGTACCCATCAAATAAACAGACCAGTTACTGTGGAGAATTATAATATTCTCTGAGAACAGAACAAATGTCTCTCGTGATTTTTCAGAAAGTGTGCACAATTAATCTGTATTAAGTGATATCTTCAACATCGGTGCAGTAAATATAGCCGTGACTGCCATAATTACATTTTTTATACTGTCTTCATATAGGTTGAGGACACAACTCTGATTGGTAAAAGCCATTCTACCAGGGTCCAGATGATATATCCCCAAACAGATCTCTCTTGGTGATAGAATGTAGAGTATCTAAAAGAATGAAATGGATAAACTGCTTACACTTGAGAAAGGCCTCCATTGTTCTGTTTGTCCCGACCCAGGGCCTACTTAAGATAGTTAGGGGCCTTAACTTCTGAAAAGGCTATGTAGTGGCACCCCTCCCACCAATTTTTTCCCTGAATTTTTGTTTCTCCATGCTTTGATAGTGCCCTACACCAGATATGTTCAGTCTGCCTACTGGGCAGCAATATCTCAGCCTAATGTTTGATAATAATTAAATGACAATTAGTTCAGTGGTGTGCTCCTAGACAAGTACCTTGTGTCCCACTGCTTTCTGGTTTAGAACAGAGCTAAATTCTTTTAACTACCAGCCCAAATGGAATTTTTTTTTTATGGGAAATGAGGCAGCTGGCAAGAACCCTACCTGTAAAGAAGTTTGCTCACCTCCTCATGAGGGTGGACCCAATAAGGATCCAGTGGAAAAGAACCAACCTTGTGACTAAGGTCTTCAAACTACAATGTTCCAAAAGTACCCAGGATCACTGGAGCACTAAAGCACTAAAATAGGTTTTGGCATTTTACTGTGGCAACAAAATAATAATTTAAGCATTTTTCTTTCATACATTAAGTTTTTTTCAGAATTCAAAGCTTCCCTTGGGAGGGTCTGTCTTACTTGCCATGGAGAAGTGCCAGTGCTCTTCACCTGTGTGTTTCCTTTTCTTTCTTTCTTTCTTTCTTTCTTTCTTTCTTTCTTTCTCTTCTTCTTCTTTTCATCCTTCTTCTTCTTCTTCTTCCTCTTCTTCCTTCCTCCCTCCCTCCCTCCGTCCTTCCTTCCATCCCTCCTTCCCTCCCCCTCTGTCCTCTCTCTTACCCTCTCCTTCTCCCCTCCCCTCTTCTTCTCTCTCTCTCCTCTTTTCTTCATCAGGTGTGGCATCTCAGTTCCCTGGTTATGTATAATAAGGAAAGCCAAGTATAGGAATCTGTTCATTATTTTTAAATCAATTAGCCAGTTTGTAGATTAACCACAGTAAAATTACAATAACAACAAAGCATAAGTGAGAAAATTAACAAAATATCTTTCACTGACTCTTTCTAGCAGTTAACCCCCCCAGTCACTGCACTGAAGGAAATCCCCTTGCGGATCAGACTGCAGCCTGACAGGACAGCACCCCTCTTCTACATATAGCTCCATAAAGAGCAAAGCAGCGTACTTGGGTAGAGGAGATACGGGTTGTGGTTTCTAACACAGAAAATGGTGATGTGAGAATTGGGTGGGAGAAAAAGGATCTGCATCTTTAACCAACCTAGATAAAGAGAGTATTACTAACAGACACTGGGACATACTTGTTTAGCATCCTGTGTAATGTTTAGTGTTTGTTTCAGTTTCTATTGCTATGAAACAAACCAGCCCCAAATCTAATAACACCATTTCATTTGCTCACAATTGTGTGTTCAGAAATTTGGGCCAGGATGGCTCATCACTGCTCCAGTGTCTGGGGCTTCAGCTGGGAATTTCTATTAGCTAGAGCTGGCTAAGATGGCTTGATTGAGGTCATATCTCTATGGACCTGATTCTGGATTTTGGCTGGGTTCTTCAGTTCTCCTCTATGTGGTCTTTCCATAAGGCTAGCTTGGGCTTCTTCACAGTACTTCAGGAGGAGAAAAACAAAATAAAAGGACTACCCTAAATTATTTGCTCATCAAAAAAATTAATAAAAATAATTCACCTGCCACAAAAATTCAGATTTTTTAATGCAAAAAGAAAAAAATTTTAATAGACCATTGTCAGGAATTGTCAGTGATAGAAAATTCTATAGTACAGTGTCATATATCCTGAAAGTTATATAATGAATTGCAGTTGTTCATGAAATCACAGATGTGATCAAGATCTAATTATATTCTCTTCCTAAAAAAAGAATGAAAACAGAAATGACTTTTTAAAAACAAATAACACAGAAAACAGATGAGTAAAAACTTACAGGGCTGTACAAGTATTAGAAATGCTATTCTGTGTGGTGACTATTATTAATGATAGCAATAGACCCAAAAGAAATTATAGCAAGGAAAAATATATTGGTTATCTCCTATTCAAAACTGTGGGAAGATTTAACCTGGAGATTAAATAATATTGGATGAGCTCTTTAACTTTTTTACATTCTAAACACAAGTAACAATGTTTCTAAAATGTCTACCTGGAATAAGGAAAAAGGGTCACAGCCTTGTAATACAAAAATATCATCTAACTTCAAACAAATGTGAAACATGGTAAAAGTTTTTTGAATCTTAATGGAGGGCATATGGTTGTTTGCTGTATTATTCTTTCAACTCTTTTCTTGTTTGAAATTTTTCAAAATAGAAAGTTCAGTATCCATCCCCACCTCCACCAACTGAGACTGATGCTTCTCTACTCCTAGGTCAAGTATGAAGTGATGAAACTGATATTCAACACCCTCACCTCTCTTCCCTATTGTCCCTCATTTCCAACAGTTTTTGTCCAGTCCTGGGCACTAGGAAGGGGCTCTAAGAAGCAGGTACTGCTGCTGCAGAAAGAAAATCTACCCAGCTTCCCTGTTGTTCAGTTAATGGGCAGATAGAACTCTTTTAACTCTGAGACCCTGTCTATACTTGTCTGTACTTAAACTAATTTATTTTACTCAACTTTCAAAAATATTTCATCAGGATCTATATAGTGTTTTTCAGTCAATGAAAATCAAATGGGAACTGTATGAAAACAAGTAAAACATAAAAGGAAATCAAACACTATGATGCTTTTTTTTTTCCAGGAAAAAATTATAAGATTGAATTTATACTGGATAATGTTGTTTGGGTAGAATCCAGAACTTTCAGCCTGCTGGCAGAGTCTGTCTCTAGCAGTGGCAGCAGCAGCAGTAGTAGCAGCAGCAGTGGCAGCAGCAGCAGCAGCAACAGCAAAGCATCAACTGTGGGTACATATGCCCAGATAATGGCTGTAGTAATTAGCTGTCTGATTGGAAGAATGTGGCTCTTGGAAATATTTATGGCTGCAGTTTCAACTTTGAATATAACTTTAAGTAAGTACAGTCCATTAATACATTATGTCTCTGCATGTTGAAGTACCAGTGTTTACTGGATAAAGGCTGTGTGCACAGCTCTTGTGCATGATATCACTGTGTACACAAAGAGAAAGTAACAGTCTCAATGGCAGAGACAAGACAACCTATGGAAAATGTTATTCACTACATGTTGGTCTATAACAATGTGGTGAAACAAGGCTGGGCACAGTGGCTCATACCTGTAATCCCAGCATTTTGGGCGGCTGAGGCAGGTGGATCACCTGAGGTCAGGAGTTGGAGACCAGCCTGGCCAACATGGCAAAACCCCATCTCTACTAAAAATATAAAAAAATTAGCCGGGCATGGTGGTGTGCAACTATAATCCTAGCTACTCAGGTGGCTGAGGCAGGAGAATCGCTTGAGCCTGGGAGGTGGAGGCTGCAGTGAACTGAGATCCCGCCACTGCACTCCAGCCTGCGTGACAGAGCAAGACTCTGTCAAAATAAATAAATAAATACGTAAATAAATAAATATAAATAAATAATGTGAAACAAAAGCGCAGGTCATGTCAGAACTCTTTTTGAGTTGCAAGATGCAGATTCTTAGCTTGAATTGATCTAGCTAGTAAAGTGATCACTTAGAAGTCTAGAAGTTGTCTGGTTTCTAAAACAGTTGGATCTAAGGACTCAGATGATATCTTCTAGAACCTCTGTCTCTTCTCTTGGCTCCACTCTCTTTGGTGTTAGCTTCACTCCCAGGCTGACTACTTACCACCCCCAATCCTCATTACAAAGGTACCCACCAACATCTTCTACCAGCCCATCAACCAATACAGAAAGAGCTAACCTCTTTCCCAACAGTTCCAGAGAAAAGCCCCAAAACTGTGTCATTGACCTGGCTTGGGTCACATGCCCAATCCTGAACCAATCACTGTGCCCACAGCATTCTAATTAGCATGGCCTGGTCACATGGGGTAAGGTACTGAGAATGGCGGAGGTGTAGTTTCACTAAGGATAATAAAGGTGCTAGTACGGGGAATGACAGGCAGAGAGAGACATTGAATATTAGAGAGATTAATAAAAGGGAGAGGTCCCTCTATGATTAGAGATGACTGCAAATGTCATTGCATTAGCAACACATGAAAGTTGGGACTGTATAAAATGTATAAGATTTGGAAAGGGAGGGAAAAGGCACTCAAGAACAGGGACATGATAGGAGCAAGGAAAAAATGGCAGTGGAATAAAACATCTTCAGTTATACATGTTTAGCACAGAATTCCTCATCATCTCCTTACAAACATACTTCTCCCAGCTACTCCTTCTCAGTTAGTGCCAGTGCCATTTTTGCCTATTCTCCATATTGCTGTCAGATTTAAGGTCATGTAATTCTAACAGGAATCTCAAATCCTCAACTATTCCTCACTACATGCAAAAAATATAATCAACATCAAAGACCTTGAAAACAGATTTGAAGACTCCCTCCTTTTACCAAATCATTTCCAGAAAGAATTCTCTCCACCCTACATGTTCCCTATATCTATAACTGGGCTGCCAGTCTCTACTCATCAAGGTTACCTCTCACAGCATCCTTCTAGGTCTTGCTCAAATACTACCTCATCCAGCAGGTTTCCCTTCTTCCTTCCCACTCTACATTTAATTCTGCTCTCCCTTGGTCTCCAATTGCACTTTGTGTTTATATCATTATTATAGTCCTTTCTGTAATGTACTTGTATTAAGCTTATATTCAAATCTATCTTAATCACCAAATTGTGAGCACTTATAAGACTGTATGCCTTACATATTATAAGTACGAAAAATGTGGTTTAATTGATTTTAAATCTTGAAAGTGATAGTTGAGTCTTTACCTCTGACTTAAGGGGAAATGTTGAGTAGGGGTATTGTGGGCAAATTGTAAAGAGCTTTGATTGGAACACAGTAATCAGTTTGCAATTCATTTAACGGGAGAGAGTTTCTGACAGGTTAGTGAAAAAAATCACATAAGAGATACTGTGTAATAAAGTTGAGGAAGAATTTGAGATGGGGTAACAATTTGGAAGAATACTAAAGCATATTGAGCAATAAAAGCCAAGACTAGATTTTAAATTTAAATATAAAGGATTAGGGGACATAGTAAGGCTGGGTCTGGAAGTGTCAAAACAAACTGGAGGCTGAGACAAACTACTGGGGTCTCAGGAATAGCCAGAAAACAAGAAGAAGGAAATCCTTTCTTCTATCCTAATGGAAGAAATTAATTGGAGTCCAGCGGTCAAGGGGGAAGCATAGTTGGCAGAGACCTTGTCCTGGCCTCTTATAGCTGAATATAGACAAGGGGGTTTATGTTATTTTTATGCCAGTTTTCTTGTCTCCAGAATAGTAATAAAAGTAAGACCAATTGTTTATTTTATAATAGGATGACAAGCATTTCTTTAATTCATTTTATTTTTTTCTCAGAAGCATTAAAATATAAGGTCTAATTGGCTAAATATTGCTCAGTAGATATTTGCACATTTTGCATTGCCTTATTAAGTGCAAAAACCTTTATTGACTCTCATCCTGCTTACTCCTGACAACTTTGGTACTTTAACAAATTAATATAATTCTATTCTCAAATAATTAGTAAATCATAGAGCTCCTGAGTTTTTTCCAGGAACTTTCCAAATAAGAAGATTAATCAATGGCTTCTCTTTTGCTACTAAATAAACTACCATTTTTCAATTAGAATATAAGAAATTTAAACACCATTAATGGATTAAAATTCTGGGTTCTTTTATAACTTTGCATTCTGAACTAATAATATATTACTTTTAAGAGGATCATGAAGTTTCACTAAATAAAAGACTTTATAATTTAAATGTGTATTTTTGAATGTGAAAAATAAAAAATAAAAAAATCTTGTATAAGCACCACAATCTATAAATTTCTAAAACAAAACCATTACTGTTTCTAACATTAAATGGGTAAACTTGGAAATACTGCTAACTATACCATAAAAATGAGAAAAGTTAAAATTAATGAAATATATTTTAAATTATACTATATGCTATTGCTACTTAAAAATTGTTTTGTATTGTTCTTATTTTTCAGGAAGCTACTAAAGTGCTGTTCTGAAGAATAGCCTGGAAACAAAAATATAAGAATTATTAGCTATTTTGTTGGGCAACAGGCAAAAGTCTATAGCATTTTCATGAAAATATACTAAAAATATTTTTATAATATATAAAATGCACTAATTAGCTTTAAACACTAAAATCAGATTTCTTCAAAATATAAATTTGTTTTGATTCTTTATATTTGTATGTTCTTATTTCATTTCAATAAACTTGCACAAATTTGTCATTTGGAAGTAGATATGACACCTCTAAGTTATTGTACCAACAAATCATAGAACCCTTTAAATAATGAAAAGAGCTTGTCTAGCTCGGACTTAAGCTCTTTACATCAGATTGGAAGCATTTTAAGTATTCTTTTTAATACTTGGGGGGGGTTCTTATTTTCTCTATCCATTTATAAGGTTTTGATTTCCAACAATCTAAGCCATTCTAGTTTCTAAGGATTTTGGAGAGATGAGATTGTCTTCACACAATCTGAGATGACAATCTCATCTCAGATTTTTCCCACTGAGTTCCTGTGTTTCAGATTCATAGTAATCCCAGGAATTCTAGACTGTCCTGTATTTCTGGATCTGCCAAACTCTGGCCAATATTGGGAAAAGTTTTCTTGCCCTTGGAATGAACTTTTGGAACAAGTCCAAACTCCTTCTCTGCCCCTGCTTCCCACTCAAAACTGCCACTACTAAGAGCATGACTCCCCTCAACCCCGGGCACCAGTTGAGGGTTGAGGGGTTCCCTTAACTGGTGGATTCTTATTCACTGTTTACTGGATGAATGAAGTATGAAGTGTGGGGAAGTCAACAAAGAACAGAACAAACTTATTTTCAAGAAGATAAATTAGAGAATGCAAAAAAGCTACAGACTAAGGTAGCTAAGTTAACCGAACTCTCTAACAGTATTGAAAATAGCAATTCTTTACTCAGAAAATTCTAAAGGGAATACTTAATTTGACAGAACTCCTAATAAAGACATTGTAGCCATATCCAGAGCCTTCCAGCAAGTGACACTCAGCAAACATTTGGGACAGCTGAGAGAATTCAACAAAGCCCATACCTTTGTCTCTTGTATGCCATCTCCTAGTACATTCACCTCAGATCATTGTTAATCTTACTTAGCAGAAAACATATAAACACTTACCAGGTAGTAAAATGAAATATCTTGGTATAAATGTGGCATTTCATTCATTTGAGCAGTATCTGTTGGATGTTCTAATAAGTAGGAAGGCTACAAGAAATAAGATGCTATGCCTTCCCTTGAAGAGTTTTCAGGACATTTGGGGAAAGAATGGAAACAGACCATTTCAATACAACATGATCACTGTCTCAGGGAGAGAGAGACAGAGAAAGACAGAGATAGAGACAGAGACAGGGAGGGAAGGAGAGAGAGAGAGAGAGACAGAGAGAGAGACAGACAGAGAGAGAGAGACAGACAGACAGAGAGAGCGGGAAAGCATGAGGTTGCTAGCAATATGGAGGCCTTAAGCCTTGTTCAGGAGGGCTACCTAGAAGGGCAGTGAAAGAAAACTGGGAGAGGACCACTGAAGGCCTAGGGGCTACAGAAAAAATTCAAACAAACAGCTGGAATGGAAATAGTCACAATTTTAAGGGAATTGCAGGTAAGAGGTCCCTGACAAGGCAGTCTTCAAAGTATACATGAAAGCCCCTTCATGAGGAACATTTGCCATGTCCAGAGAGCATTGATACTTGATTGTACAGCACCAGGTAACAGAGCACTTTTATACTCCCCTCAGTTCCAACCCTGGTGGGGTGAAAAACCTCTGTTCCTGGGATAGGGAGGGGGAAAGAGACCGAACGTGGGCCATTTCATGCTAAGACTTAAAAATCAGTATTCCTAAGGCAAATCCAGTTTACTGTTCATTCCATGATACTTCCTTTCTGTTAGAAAACTAAATTCCAAAAACTGCAATTCCAGCATCTATGGAACAAATTCCTACATTTGGGTTCTGGAAGAGATACAAAAATATTCTTCACACCAGAACATTGTAAAAGCCATAAAATTGTCCACCATCTGTATTCTTTTCTTACCTAAAGGATTAATTCAGCCCACTGGAGTTTTTTTGTCAAGATTTTTTCTGTCGGTTTTTAATAAGGAAATTTTCTAATACAAGTTATATGGCAGTAAAAGGAATTTCTAAAAATTGCTTGTTAGCCACAGACTTTGTTAAAAAGTTCCTGTTTTAACTGCTTTAGGTTTCTGGCTGTCTGCTTTTTAAGAACTTTCTAGAATTATCATAATACATAATTGTTTATTCCAGATAAATTACAATTTAATTACTACTTTTAAAAATGCTTGAATTATTGGAATCCATGGGCAATATGGCTTCACATATCCCTTATTCATATGCTAAGCAACTTTTATTTTTGCTTTTAATATTTTTTGCATTTAAATAATATTTCTCTGAACATTCCTGTCTTAGAAATTGATGTTTAAATTCTTTTTATTTATTTATTTTTTAATTTTATTATTATTATACTTTAAGTTTTAGGGTACATGTGCACAACGTGCAGGTTTGTTACATATGTACACATGTGCCATGTTAGTGTGCTGCACCCATTAACTCGACATTTAGCATTCGGTATATCTCCTAATGCTGTCCCTCCCCCCTCCCCCCACCCCACAACAGTCCCCGGTGTGTGATGTTCCCCTTCCTGTGTCCATGTGTTCTTATTGTTCAATTCCCACCTATGAGTGAGAACATGCGGTGTTTGGTTTTCTATCCTTGAGATAATTTGCTGAGAATGATGGTTTCCAGCTTCATCCATGTCCCTACAAAGGACATGAACTCATCGTTTTTTATGGCTGCATAGTATTCCATGGTGTATATGTGCCACAGTTTCTTAATCCAGTCTATCGTTGTTGGACATTTGGGTTGGTTCCAAGTCTTTGCTATTGTGAATAGTGCCGCAATAAACATACGTGTGCATGTGTCTTTATAGCAGCATGATTTATAATCCTTTGGGTATATACCCAGTAATGGGATGGCTGGGTCAAATGGTATTTCTAGTTCTAGATCCCTGAGGAATTGCCACACTGACTTCCACAATGGTTGAATTAGTTTACATTCCCACCAACAGTGTAAAAGTGTTCCTATTTCTCCACATCCTTCCAGCACCTGTTGTTTCCTGACTTTTTAATGATGGCCATTCTAACTGGTGTGAGATGGTATCTCATTGTGGCTTTGATTTGCATTTCTCTGATGGCCAGTGATGATGAGCATTTTTTCATGTGTTTTTTGGCTGCATAAATGTCTTCTTTTGAGAAGTGTCTGTTCATGTCCTTCACCCACTTTTTGATGGGGTTGTTTGTTTTTTTTCTTGTAAATTTGTTTGAGTTCATTATAGATTCTGGATATTAGCCCTTTGTCAGATGACTAGGTTGCAAACATTTTCTCCCATTCTGTAGGTTGCCTGTTCACTCTGATGGTAGTTTCTTTTGCTGTGCAGAAGCTCTTTAGTTTACTTAGATCCCATTTGTCAATTTTGGCTTTTGTTGCCATTGCTTTTGGTGTTTTAGACATGAAGTCCTTGCCCATGCCTATGTCCTGAATGGTATTGCCTAGGTTTTCTTCTAGGGTTTTTATGGTTTTAGGTCTAACATGTAAGTCTTTAATCCATCTTGAATTAATTTTTGTATAAGGTGTAAGGAAGGGATCCAGTTTCAGCTTTCTACATATGGCTAGCCAGTTTTCCCAGCACCATTTATTAAATAGGGAATCGTTTCCCCATTTCTTGTTTTTGTCAGGTTTGCCAAAGATCAGATAGTTGTAGATACGTGGCATTATTTCTGAGGGCTCTGTTCTGTTCCATTGGTCTATCTCTGTTTTGGTACCAGTACCATGCTATTTTGGCTACTGTAGCCTTGTAGTATAGTTTGACGACAGGTAGCATGATGCCTCTAGCTTTGTTCTTTTGGCTTAGGATTGACTTGGCAATGCGGGCTCTTTTTTGGTTCCATATGAACTTTAAAGTAGTTTTGTCCAATTCTGTGAAGAAAGTCATTGGTAGCTTGATGGGGATGGCATTGGATCTATAAATTACCTTGGGCAGTATGGCCATTTTCACGATATTGATTCTTCCAACCCATGAGCATGGAATGGTCTTCCATTTGTTTGTATCCTCTTTTATTTCATTGAGCAGTGGTTTGTAGTTCTCCTTGAAGAGGTCCTTCACATCCCTTGTAAGTTGGATTCCTAGGGATTTTATTCTCTTTGAAGCAACTGTGAATGGGAGTTCACTCATGATTTGGTTCTCTGTTTGTCTGTTATTCGTGTATAAGAATGCTTGTGATTTTTGCACATTGATTTTGTATCCTGAGACTTTGCTGAAGTTGCTTATCAGTTTAAGGAGATTTTGGGCTGAGACAATGGGGTTTTCTAGATATACAATCATGTCATCTGCAAACAGGGACAATTCGACTTCCTCTTTTCCTAATTGAATGCCCTTTATTTCCTTCTCCTGCCTGATTGCCCTGGCCAGAACTTACAACACTATGTTGAATAGGAGTGGTGAGAGAGGGCATCCCTGTCTTGTGCCAGTTTTCAAAGGGAATGCTTCCAGTTTTTGCCCATTCAGTATGATACTGGCTGTGGGTTTATCATAGATAGCTCTTATTATTTTGAGATACATCCCATCAATACCTAATTTATTGAGAATCTTTAGCATGAAGGGTTGTTGAATTTTGTCAAAGGCCTTTTCTGTATCTATTGAGATAATCATGTGGTTTTTGTCTTTGGTTCTGTTTATATGCTGGATTACATTTATTGATTTTCGTATGTTGAACTAGCCTTGCATCCCAGGGATGAAGCCCACTTGATCCTGGTAGATAAACTTTTTGATGTGCTGCTGGATTCGGTTTGCCAGTATTTTACTGAGGATTTTTGCATCAATATTCATCAAGGATATTGGTCTAAAATTCTCTTTTTTGGTTGTGTCTCTGCCAGGCCTTGGTATCAGGATGATGCTGGCCTCATAAAATGAGTTAGGGAGGATTCCCTGTTTTTCTATTGATTGGAATAGTTTGAGAAGGAATGGTACCAGCTATTCCTTGTACCTCTGGTAGAATTCAGCTGTGAATCCATCTGGTCCTGGACTTTTTTTGGTTGGTAAGCTATTAATTATTGCCTCAATTTCAGAGCCTGTTATTGGTCTATTCAGAGATTCAACTTCTTCCTGCTTTAGTCCTGGGAGAGTGTATGCATCGAGGAATTTATCCATTTCTTCTAGTTTATTTGCATAGAGGTGTTTATGGTATTCTCTGATGGTAGTTTGTATTTCTGTGGGATCGGTGGTGATACCCCCTTTGTCATTTTTTATTGCATCTATTTGATTCTTCTCTCTTTTCTTCTTTATTAGTCTTGCTAGCAGTTTATCAATTTTGTTGATCTTTTCAAAAAACCAGCACCTGGATTCATTGAAGGTTTTTTTGTGTCTCTATTTCCTTCAGCTCTGCTCTTATCTTAGTTATTTCTTACCTTCTGCTAGCCTTTGAATGTGTTTGCTCTTGTTTCTCTAGTTCTTTTAATTGTGATGTTAGGGTGTCAATTTTAGATCTTTCCTGCTTTCTCTTGTGGGCATTTAGTGCTATAAATTTCCCTCTACACACTGCTTTGTATGTGTCCCAGAGATTCTGGTATGTTGTGTCTTTGTTCTCGTTGGTTTCAATAAAAATAATTTTTATTGTAAGAAGTGGCTATCTTCTTGAACAAGTCATAAAAATCCTTTGATGTGTGAATATTCTTCTACCTAAGACCTGAAATGTTGGTGAAGTAAATATGTTGTTCCAATTTTGGTCAAAGTAACAAACAGAGAATAAGAAGTTAATAAGAATAGCTTCTTGTATTTCTCATAGTAAGTGAAATGTTTATATCTTGTGCTACTGTATCTACTCTTTCCTAAATTCCATCACCTTGTGATCATTGCAGTGACTTCTAGATGGTCCATCTGTTTTTACCTTTTATCCATTTTATCCCCAAAAGTGCTATTTAAAATACCCCTAGCACTAATAATAACAATAATCAATAATAAAGTAAAGGTTTATCACATGTTCACTACATGCCAGACACTATGCTGTGTGTTCTACATGGACTCTTTCCTTACAGCAATCCTATGAGGATAACCTTATTCTCTTCTCCAAATGAGGAAATTTGAAATGTTGAAAGGTTAGGTTAAATTCCCAAGTTCACAGAGCTACTAATGGTAAAGCTGGGATTCAAACACAGACCATTTAACTCCAGAGCCCAAATTCCAACATTTAAGTGCTTCCCACTTTTCCTCGAGCATGGGCAAGTGCTTCACTGGGAAGAGTTTTTAATCCAAATTCCTCTTCAAATTCTTGGTTTATACTTTACCACTTCTATGCCCTCAGGCAAGTTCTTAGTTTCTCTTTTTCTCAGTTTCTTCAACTATAAAATGTGGAAAATGTGGTATTTGAAGACTGATGGTATCATATATATGACATGTAACACAGTGCCTAACAGGCGGTAAAATGATAGCCACTCTTGTTTTTATTTCCATAATGTGGCCTATATCATGTCAATCCCTGGCCCAGGAAACCATTAGGCTTCTTATTACACTGGAACAGTTCCTGGCATGTAATAAGCACCACATGAGTGCTAATTATTAGAATTATTGGCTGGGCACTGGGCCACCTAGAACAAAGACAATTTCCCAGCTTCACTTGCAGTGAAGGTGATCAACTTCTGTGCAGTGGGTTACAAAAACAGACATTATCTCGTGGCATATTCTAGAAACTGACCTTAAAACATAGCTATTATGCATCCCTTTGCCCTTTCTTCATCCCTTCCTGTTTTTCCTGTTACATGGAGCAAGATGGCTCCTGAGACCTGGATGATAAAGGCCAGTGCCTTTTACTGCTCCATAACTTGTATTAGAAACTCTCCTTAGTAAAAATCTACAGAAAAATCTTGACCAAAAAAAAAAAATTCCAGTGGATTGAATTAAAACTTTAGGTAAGAAAAGACTAAGATGGTGGACAATTTTACGGCTTTTACAATGTCCTCGTGTGAAGAATATTTTTATACCTCTTCCAGAACTCAGAGAGCTCAGCTGAAAGGAGTTTGGGTTCCTGACATTGTAGTGCCCTATACCAGCCCTTGCTCCTTTAGGGTTTCATTGTTATTTGGTGGTTATCCTAAATCTCCTGCTTTCATCAGATGTCTGAGATGGCAAAATTTGAAAGGAACAAGAGAACAGAGAGTTAATCCTTCCTAATGGGAAAGGTGGACAATGCCAGGGTTAAAATACCACATGCATCTTTGAGTTACTACTATACCCTCCCAAATGGAAATGCTTAAACTTTAATCTGAGGCCGGGTGCGGTGCCTCACGCCTGTAATCCCAGCACTCTGGGAAGCCCAGGCAGGCAGATCAGGAGATCAGGAGATCAAGACTATACTGGCTAACACGGTGAAATCCTATCTCTACTAAAAATACAAAAAAATTAGCCGGGCGTGGTGGCAGGCGCCTGTAGTCTCAGCTAGTCGGGAGGCTGAGACAGGAGAATGGTGTGAACCCGGGAGGTGGAGCTTGCAGTGAGCTGAGATCGCGCCACAGCACTCCAGCCTGGGTGACAGAGCGAGACTCATCTCAAAAAAAAAAACAAAAAAAAAACTTTAATCTGAATCCATTATGTGTTGGGTTGGGGAATCTACTGAAACAGTGGGAGGGTCTTGCCCTTTTTCTAAGATCATCAGTGGGCATTTTCAGCTTCCGCATTATGGTAGTAGCTGCAAGGAGTGTTCGGTCTCCAGTGAAAGAGATATTAAGATTTATTCCCCCAATTTCCCCTCCCCAGAGAGTAGCTACAGACACACTGTGAAATAGGAAAAGTCTGCCATAGGAGACATAGTAGGTACTTGAATACTTGTGGGCAGTCTAACCAGCTACAAACCTCTTGTTGCCTTACTTGCAAGTCCTAATACAGTACTGTAGTTATTATAATTCCATCATTCTGAAATTAGAAAGATGGTCATGGAAAAACTGTTCTAAGAATGCCGTTCACCCATGAATGCGACTTTATTAGAGGTTTTTTTTTTAGGTGAAGGACTATGTATTCTTTCAATTTCTCTGAAGTGCTTAGCACACAGTCTGCCCATGGTAAGTGTTAAATAAACTTTCTAATAAACCAATGATTGGGTAGCATGATGAAACTTTTCCTATCCTAGCTTTTCGAGATTAAGAAATCTTTTAAAAATATTACAGAAACTGCACTTTATCCTGACGTACAGCCTTAATGTTTGAAGTAGCAGTGTATAAAATTCACACCCAGTTATAGACCGAGTAATTATGGTTGCTATGGTAATGGGCTTTGTGCCTATGAGCAAAAAAAATAATTCCTTTTGTGCAAGATATTTATGACTGTGCCTGGCTCCATGGCAAGAGTATTTTCCTTTGGTTTTTCATTACAGTAATTTATGCATTTAGGCAGATGATCCTTTGTATATGTAAATGTTATAAATTCTTAGGAAGAAAATAAATTTATTAAGTTTTTCACATCAAAAATTTCTAGTATGATTATGAGTTCAATTTTCAAGTGAAAATAATCCTTAAAGGATTTAATTTCAAATAAGAACTACATACAAAATATAGATTTAAGTTAATTTTCACTGTATGAAATGTACAGTATACATAGACCAACGCCTTTAACAAGAATTTCTGGTATGTCTTAAAGGGCCATGGGTGGTTAGAGGGAGATCCCCAAACAAACAATTCAAAATTAAGAGTTTAAAAAGCAACACTCAAGACGCATATCCTTCTAAGTGAATTTGAATTGACGGACACTGGAAAATTTAAAAAGATCAGTTACAATGAAGAAGGTATAACAATATTTATATTAATCAGACAGCAAAGTACCAAACTGACTTAGAGGAAGGAAAATAGTAAAATACAAAAGACTAAGTTAGCAGATCATTTTGATATCCGGATTTGCTGAAATGATGGGCACTGAGAAGAAAGAATAGACAAAACTTGGCAACAGATCTTGGTATGAGATAAATATCCCATGAGTAGTACATAAAAGCCTGGAGAGAGAGGGGAAGGATTGTAGGTGTCCTAGTTCTGACAGCTGCTCTTTCATCCTATGCCTTTAAAACAAAGGGAACAAAGAAGGTAGAAGTGGGGGTATGGAGGGTTGACTTCTGGCTTTCCCTCCCTGTTTCCCTTTGTTAATGTATTGCTAGTAGGCATGTCTACTTCTGGTTGCTGATGACATAAAATTCACCTCTATTTCTTGGAAGCACTATTCCATGTTGTGAGCTAAAGGGGATTGTACTGATCTTGAAGATAATAAATCTGTTTGCTTCAAAGCTTTCACCAATTTTATTGCTGTATTTCCAACACATTTCCACATATGGTATGATATTTAATTTGCAAAATAAATCTGTAAAGCAGGAATTACTAACCTAATTTTGCAGATGAGAAAACTGAGGCTTAAACTTGTTCAAGGTCAAAGTCGCGATGTCCATCATGCTGTAGCTCAATGAATGAGTCTCCCATTGTTTCATGTTGTTTTATTTCTACTTTCTCAATCCATATACAAGATAGATTTACAAACTACTGTTTTATGTTGGTTGTATGAATTTCAGTACATTTACTGTTAGAAATAACAAAAGGTCTTAGACTGCCAGATGCTGTTCACATCAACTCTACTTAATTCATAATATAGCTGAACTCTGTCATAAATCTAATAACGATGTGGACATTAGCCAGAAGTATGATGTGGCTGAACCTCACTACTGAACACAAAATGGGAATTCACCTCATCTTTCATTTGAATTTATTTCTACTAAAATATATGTATTATTTTTCTCGATTTCTAATCAGGCCCCTTCTGAAGAAACCTGGTTAACTCTAAATTGTTACTAAATTTTGTATCTTCCTGCATTTAGCAATAAAAGTTACTGCTAATTGTAATAATAATTATGAGGAAAAATGTATTTAAATGCTTCATAGAAAGTTAATTTTCATTTAATAGGAAAGAAATAAAAAATCTGCTTCAGACTGTTTGATTTCTCTATTAGGCAATTGACCCCTAACTAGTATATGGTGATTCTGAATATTAAAAAAGAAGTTATAATTTTCCAGAATATTAATGTTTATTATTTTGAAAGCAAGTAAAATTCTCCAGTAGGAAGATTAATAAAACAATTCATTAAAATTCTCATCAGAAAATCCTATGCTTTCAAATGTATCTGCTCAAAGCTATCACTCTATGTGCAGCAAAGCTTTGTTTTAATTGATCAAGAAATGAATGTGACTTTATGATCTTGTATTCAACTGTGAACAGCTGCTCATTAATAAAAAGCCATTAAAGTCCAAGTCAGAACAGCAGGTCTAAAATTGTGTTTGAGGGGAAAAAAACCCACCCTTTGGTGAAAAGCCAGAGAACTGGGTTGGGAAAGATCTGGAAGCAGAGGGCTGTGTTTGCAGTCTGCTCCTACCTCCTGGGCCAGGTCAAGTGACAAGGCCAGAGTTAGCCCCAGCTGGAGAAGTCAAAACAAAGCCTATGTAGGCTTTGAAAGGGGAGAGTAAGTGGTGGGCTGGAGCTTGATAATGTGAATAAATCAAGCTGGTAATTGGGCAGAGGCTGATCAGAAGCGTTAAAGTGAGCAAAATGGTTTGGACACAGAGCAGGCAGAATTAACTATATTACATTGAGTAAAAGAAATTCATATACCAGGTTCTATCCCTTATGTTCCTCCCATTTGACATTTGGTGGTTCCCTACCCCCACCCCACACAAGCTTTGGCAGAGGACAGGACTTAGAGTTGCCTGTTCCCAAGAGGTGGTCCCTAAACCCAATCCCAAATTATTGACTTGCGATCCCAATTATGGGCTTACTACCTAACAAGTAAAGATGATTTTAAAATATTATTTTATAGGTATTACTAAAGTAAATTTTAAATTTGCAGTCTTTAGCGAGCTTTGTTTTCTGTTTTGCTATTGTGTTGGGAAACAAGTACTCAGTAACTAGCTGTTTCTGGAAAAGTATATACCTTTCGTTTTGTTTCATTTGGAAACGGCAAATTTAATAAAGAAAACTGAAGAATCAGGAAAAAGAAGAAAATATCCCGGGGCATAATAAATTATCTAAAGCAATCAACTCTTTAAGAAAAAAAATTAAAAACATGTTTATATCCGAATATAGGTTATTTTGGATTTTTGTTTTTTTTTTTGAGTCACGGTCTTGCTCTGTCTCCCAGGCTGTAGTGCAGGGGCCCAATCATGGCTCACTGTAGTCTCGACCTCCCGGGCTCAGGTGATTCTTCCCACCTTAGCCTTCTGAGTAGCTGGGACTACAGGCACGTGCCACCAAACCTGGCTAATTTTTAAATTATTTGTAGAAACGGAGTTTCGCCCGTTGCCTGGGCTGGTCTTAAATTCCTGGGCTCAAGCGTTCCTCCTGCCTCGGCCTCCCAAAGTGCTGAGATTACAGGCATGAGCTACCGTGCCCTGCTAGATAACTCCATTTTTTAAATCCAAAAAAAAAAAATTAGAAATTTTATATTGAAATTTAGGCATTAGAATTCTAGAGATTAAAGTTAGAGCAGATGTTTAAGGGACTGCCAGGGGCTGCATGGCCTTTGGGAAATGCAATTACCGGAAATGATACTGTAGTAGTGCAATAGTAATGCAGTAGTAGTAGTAGCTGTAGTAACAACTATTATCTATGAATGTTTGCTATGTGCCAGGCTCTGTGCTAAGAGAGCTTTGCAAGCATTACTACTGCATGAAGTAGGCAGTATTATGGCCATTTTACTGATGAGGAAATTGAGGTGAAAAGATTAAATAATTTTACCCAACTTTACACAGAACCATTCCAGAGCACGAGTCATAAACACATGTTTCCCGTCTTGGAAATTAAACTATTAATAAAAAACGTGGTGCAAATTGGAAGGAGGACGGTTGTGGTAGATTATCACAAAGTTAAGTGGGTAGGTGGTTGCTGGGTCAGGGTGGGAGAACAAAGGCAGCTGTAGTAAAAAAAAAAAAAAAAAAAAAAATTAAAGGCATATAAAGAAAAAGGCTGGTTGAGGAACAATTTGCATAAACTGATTTTGGCCTTAGACCCTATTCACTTCTCCCTCACCAGTCACTTTGCAACTGTGGAGCATAGTATTCTGAGGGTCCCCTGCACATAACAACCCTTTTCATAGTATACAAGATAAAAAGAAGAATCAGGCTGCAAAGAGAGAAGCACTGAAGGAAAGAACATCTCAGGTTGAAAGAAGGGCAAGTCCAGGGTGCATGTAAGGAACAAATGCATGGACACGGTGAAGTGCCACTTCTTCATTTCTAGTTAAACGCAATTCAATTAAAAATTACTGGGAAGAGGCCACGTCCTGAATTAAACTCAGCATTCTGCATCTTTGAGGTGGCGGAATGACTGAGGGGAGGGGGTCTGTCTAGCCACATCCAAATCTTCCTGAGACAGAGGGAGATCCCTCATTTGTTGCAGTGTATTTTCCTTGGTCGCATCTGATAGAGGGGTTCTGTGGGTTGAACAGAAAGGGGCTCCGCTGGAGGGGAGGCACTCTGCATAGAAGGAAAGTAGGGACATCTGACAGAAGCAGGCGCTCCGAGAATAAACAGTCAAAGCAGTTCGCAATGGTCCCAAAAAGCTACCCCTCACCGAACCTGGCGTGCCTGTCGCCACTTGCCCCGCTCCCGGCGCTCATTGCCTCCCGGTCCCGACGTCAGACCCGTAGTCTCTCACCTATTGGGCCAGCCAGGACCTGAGGCGGAGTGCAGAAGCGCGGGCATGGAGACAGCCGAGAGCCGCCTTCAAGGAGGGTTGGGGGCGGGGCTAGAGGAGGGGCTGAGGGCGGGTTTCCCGAGGAGGGGGCGGCCATGGCAGCTGCGCGGAGGCAACGCAGGCTGCTACGGAGCGCGCGCCCGGCTTTGAATGAGCGGGGCTGGGAGTGAACTGGCGGAGCGCGAGCTCGAGGAAGAGACAGGCAGCGCGCGTGAGCGCGCCCTGTGTGCGCGCGCGGCCCGCGGCAGCTCGGAGCCTCCGCCGGGCGGGCGGGGAGGGGGAGGGGCAGGTGAGTGTGTGCGGTTCGCGCGTGCCTGGGAGGGGCTTTCCTCTCCCTACCCCCATCCCGACCCCAGCCCTAGCCTCTGGAGCATCGTCTGCCCTTCGCCGTCGGCCCTCCGCCTAGCCGCGCACTTCCCGCCCTCCTAGCTTCCTTTTCGCCCTTCCACCAGACCTCCCTCGACGCCCGACAGCTGCTCTGGGTACTGTTTCCGGGTCAGGGTGACCTCTGGGGCTAGAAAACTGCGACTGGGAGCGGGACCCAGGCGTGCAGCATTCGCCATGCTCCGCTCACGCGTGGGAGACTGGGCTGTGGGGTACCGGCCCGGAAAGCACCCAGCCTGCAAAGCCGCTTTCCTCAGGGAAATTTGCGTGACCTTACTGCCCTCAGTCTACAGGCCTTGTACCTCTCCAGGACGATTTTTCCACAATTTAAATCCCAGTCCACCTGGTATCCAGCTCCAGCAACTTAGAGCGTTTCACGTCACGCCGGGCGCCAGGCGTCGGCTTGTATAACCTGAAAACGCTCCTGTTTTTCTCATCTGTGCAGTGGGTATGATTTTTTTTTTCATCAACCAATTTCACGTGGGTAATCTGAAATGAAACCACTAAGTTATGAAACTCTTTCCTTTTGAGTTATTCGGGAGACCTTACTCCGCCTTCGGCAGTGGTGTCACATATTTGAGGGCCTGACTCTCGGTTGCCAGACATGGCACAGAATGTTCGATTTTACTACCGGCTCTCACACCGCTTCTGTTTCCCCTTGCCTTAGGGGCCGCTGCTCAAACCTTTATTTATCAAATTTAAGTGAGTTCAGGTAAATTTTATTTTGGGAGCTTTGTAATATTTTCTAACCCACTTCAGAGAGTTATAGTTTGAGGATATTCTGGACTGTACTAGATCATATGGTTTTCAAATTTTGGTATGAAAAGATTCGGAAATAGAGTTTTAGAAATACAGCACTTGTTTAGTATGTACAGACATAGATTTTGGCTTTGCTTGTTTTATGAATTGTGATGTGTTGAGGCTACTTGAAAGGACCTCTAGCAGTTTACCGAGAATTTCAACAAGAAAAGATGTAATACATTTGATCTATCAGTTTCTAACGTAGCATTCTTTTTTTTAATTGTAGTAATTTTTTTTCCGTTAACATGGCAGAGCTCTCATTCCTGATTTCCTAGAGTTGTCGTTTCTTCAAAAAGCCTTAATGAGGATACATTGCCTCATAGTTTTGAATCTCATTCTGATATACCTCAAATTTTTGTCTTTGTAATTTTTAAGGAAATTTAATGTTAAGATTAGATTATATTAACATTGTTCCGTTCTAGAAAGTGTTTTAAAGCAACCAAAGTGTAGTGTAGTGTAAGATACTTATCAAATTGGTGATCTAGAGGGCATTTCAAAAATTGCACTGAGGCAATGTGCACACAATTAAAAGGTTTCTCAAGTAGGATATGATGTGGGGAGAGCCGTGGGCTTTCGGGTCAGTCTCTTTAAATCCTAGGTAAGTGAATCTAAGTCTGTCACCCTCATCTATTAAACGGGAGTAGTGAAAAACCTACCTCTTTTGGTTGTCCTTGGGATTCCAGTGAGGTGATCGAACATTGTCTTGAGCGTTCAAGTACTCAAGGAATGTTAATTTCCTTCCATTCAACAAATATTTGAGTACCTACTATGTGCCTGGCTTTGACTGAGACCTATAAATACCAGAATGAGCAAGACTGATGGACGTCCTACCTCCTTGGATTCCTCAGGAATAAGTTTATGGGCAGGCTCATGACAATTGGGAGTGAACGCAGAGTTCCCCTATGCGGAGTTGGTAGTATTTCCCAGCTTCCAAATCCAAAGTAGTGACTGAAACATAGTAGGTGCTAATGTATATTCATTTAGATGAATCAGGACATTAAGTAAATACAGGTCTCAGGATATTCCTATCTGCCAGTGTAATTGGTAAAATCGAAGTGTGGCTTGATCGCATTTTCCCTATTTTAGTGCAACTGGTTAGAAAATTTATCTTGGAAGTGGTAGTATCACTGAATTATTAAGAATGCTCATTGTTCATGAGATGTTCTTGGCTTTTGAATTAAATAGACCTAGGTTTGAATGGAGTCACTGGATGTGCTTACTCTGTGTTTAATTCTATGAAACAAGGACAATAGTATCTATGTCATAACATGGCTTTTTGAGTTAACATTTCGATAGTGTATGGTTCATAGTAGACAGTCAATGAGTATCAGTTCTCCTCTTTTATTAATCACAAAAGAAAATTTTCCGCCGAATGAGGATATTCTTGATTGCTAGGGAGAGAATTCTATTCTGTAATCACTAAAAGACCCAGTTTCTATTTTTTTATTGGGGAAAAAAACCAACCTTTAAATTTTAACTCCAGTTAGCATTGAAATCATTCAAGTTGGCGAATATTTATTAAACAATGACACTAACAGTATTTGGAAAGGTGATGACTGTGGTTACCAGGGCTCTATATGAAATTTATTCTCCACTTTTATTCATGTATATCCTAAAACTGACAGTCCCAAATGGTAAATATCATTTTTCTTCACAACATACTGATAGAGTATCTCCTTGATCCTGTTTCCATCCCTGCCAAGTATCACACGTTCTATAGTCTCTTTTCTGGCTCTTTTTTCTTATAATTTTTCAGAAAATGTAGGCTAATTTTCATTTGAGAAAGTTTTCTTTTGATTGAGAGTTTTGTTCTTGACAAATCAGCTTTAAATGAATCGATTGTTCACCATCGTAGTTTTTCAGATCACTCTACTTATAGTGAAGCAATCAAACTTTTTTTTCAAGTCTTACTTTGCAAATGGTAACTGAAGGTACCAAATGAATAAAATACTCTAGAGAAGGGTTGCACAGGGCAAAGTAAAGTATAGAAATAACCGTAATACAAAATAAAAAATGTTGTTTCTCGGGAAGAGTAAAATACTAGAATTAAGAAGACTTTACAGTAGTCCAGCAAGAGGTAGTAAAGGCTTCTGCTGGATAGATTACAGTGGAAATAGGAAAGAATATGGGCAGTACTGGGAAATTGAATAGGGTCTTTTTGGCAGTTAGGTGTAAGGAGAAAGAAAGGAGTCAGCATTGTTGCTTGATTTGAACCTGAGTAAACCACTGGTTGGGATGTTTTTGACAGAAGTATTTAAATAACTCGAGTAAAATTTTTAGTATTCTGGTTCATTTTTTTTTTTTTTTTTTTACAGTCTCTGTTCTTTTCATCCTGTCAATTAGTAGGCCACTTCCAGGCTAGGCATTCAGTAAATCGTTCAGCTTATATGGAGAGACAGCCTCCATATGTACAAAAGTACATGAGTATTGCTAAGGTAACGTTTTGGAGCCCTGTCTTTGTACCTTAATAGGCTACAAGCGCCTTCTGACCCTAGAAATAGAAAAGACTAGTGCGCGTTGCCTTTCCTTAGAAGAAACTGGCAATGATGGCTCTACAGAGCAATCAAGATCAGATACTATGAGAGTTAAGTATGTTTTTCTGGCTTTCTGATTTTGTTTTGTTCTTATTTTTTATGTGTTTGTTTGGAACTTTTGTATTGAGGTATAGCATACTAACAGTACATACAGGCAAGTATGTGGTGTTACTACTCAGATTGAGATAGTAGATCTTAGCTCTCTAATGCTTCAGTATACTCTATCAGAGATGACCATTTTTTTTTTACTATATAATTTTTAACCCATTCAATGTAATATTTTATTAGGTAAAAAGCTGCATTACATGCTTTTTTCAAGACTTTAGGAGTCTTGAATCCCCATGAAATGCATTTTTTAAAAAAGCATGGGCTGGGCACGGTAGCTCACACCTGTAATCCCAGCACTTTGGGAGGCTGAGGCAGGCAGATCACTTGAGGCCAGGAGTTCGAGATCAGCCTAGCCAACATGGCGAAACCCTGTCTCTAGTAAAAATACGAAAATTAGCGGGTGTGGTGGCATGTGCCAGTAGTCTCAGATTTGGGGGTGGCTGAGGCACGAGAATAGCTTGAACCCAGGAGACAGAGGTTGCAGTGAGCCAAGATTGTACTGCCACACTCCAGCCTGGGTGACACAGCAAGACTCTATCTGAATTAAAAAAAAAAAAAAAAAGTATGTTATAGTACAGGAATGGTGTATTTATCCAGGATGATTTTACTCCTTATGTTTCTAAATGTTATTGCTTATCTTATGCTCATGTAAGGTAATTAAAAAACTAATCAACATTTCAGTTTTAAAAAGGAGTATATAGCTGTCCCTTTAATGTGGTCACATGATAATCATTACTTAAGTTAGGTTTTATCCCCTTTTAAGTAAGTATGTGTACAACTGAAGTCCAAATATACTGCTTATGCTTTTTTATTTTGGAAAAAAAAACTATCAAATTACTGTATGTTTTTTCTTTTTGTTTTAAGAAGTCAGCACTCTAAATAATTGTATTAATCAAGTGTTGTGATTGTTCCTAAAGGTGTTACTAATGGATTGAGAGGCCAGTCTGTTTTAGTTGTGATTTTGTTATTACCTGGTTGTTTCACCTTGAGCAGAACCGTTAACTTCAGTGTATCTTAGTTTCCTCATTTAGAAAATTTAAGAAGTTGGATGACATATTCTCCAGCTGTTCCAATGACAGGAATCATGATTCTAAATACTTAGTAATTCTCCTCCTTTGACAAAGAAAAGGCAAGGAAAAGCTAAGACATGAGATTCCATTATCAGTAACGTCATTCCTGTAAGGGTGTGCACATATGCACACACATATGTATGTTTGCCTGTGTATTTCTTGTGACTTGATTTAACATGTGGTCTATTCTACCTCTTAACAGTGGAGAAATGACTATCTCTCATGGATTAACAGATTTTTTTTCCCTCTTTCGTATGTATTTTGAGGCTCTTAGTCAGGACGTTGTCATAGGTACTTAAGTATTCAACTTTAACTTGTGCGAAAACTCATCTTAATAAATTTTTAAAATTAAATAGTGATTATTAGGGTAAATATATGCAGTACATATATAGTATACAATATATGCAATACATATATAGTATAGGTGACTAAGATGTATAAGAAAATTTTGGAAATTAAGAACCATGTTTAAAAAGGATACAGGCCGGATGTGGTGGCCCACACCTGTAATTCTAGCACTTTGGGAGGCCGAGGGGGTGGATCACTTGAGGTCAAGAGTTTGAGATTAGCCTGGCCAACATGTTGAAACCCCGTCTCTACTAAAAATACAAAAATTAACCTGGTGTGGTGGCAGGCACCTGTGGTCCCAGCTACTCGGGAGGCTGAGACAGGAGAATTGCTTGAACCTGGGAAGCGGAAGTTGCGGTGAGCTAAGACTGCACCACGGCACTCCAGCCTGGGCAACAGAGTGAGACTATGTCTCAAAAAAAAAAAAAGGCTACCAAAATAATACCAGTTTTACCTTTTTTTTTTTTTCTTTTTTGAAACGGAGTCTCACTCTGTTGCCCAGGCTGGAGTGCAGTCATGTGATCTTGGCTCACCGCAACCTCTACCTCCCAGGTTCAAGTGATTCTCCTGCCTCAGCCTCCTGAGTAGCTGGGACTACAGGCATGTGCCACCGCACCTGGCTAATTTTTGTATTATTAGTGGACGTGGGATTTCACCATATTGACCAGGCTGGTCTCGAACTCTTGACCTCGTGATCTGCCCACCTCAGCCTCCCAAAGTGCTGGGACTACAGACGTGAGCCACGTGGCATAGTTTTACCATTTTTAGAATCTTTATTCCTATCATTGCTATGGCTGTAGTTTTCAATTCCTGTATCATCTCTTTCATAAAGACATATATCTTGTTATTTAATCATAGGGAGGCAGTATGAGTGTGATATTTAAGGACTGAAACACTACAACCAGACTCTTTGGGTTCAAATTCCAGTTCTATAACTTATCAGTTCTGTATCTTTGGCAGCTTACTTAACCCTGCTGTGCCTTAGTTTTCTTATCTGAAGTAAAGACAAAATAGTACTTGCTTCAAGTCCTTCCCAGGGTTGTTGTGAGCATTGGATGAGTTATTACATGTTAATCACTAAGAAGAATGCTTTTTATGAAATATAAAAAGCTATTACAGTATATTGAAATGCTATTGTGAAATCAGATTTCTGTTTTTAGAGAAGTTCTGAAATAATGTTTCTTTTCACTAATTGTCCTAGTTTCCTAATGGAAGTTGGCTTTCTAGAAAGTAACAAATAATTGATACAAGATTATGATGGTGTTAATGACTTTTTAAAATAATATTTTAACCAGAATATGAACAGTGTTCTAATTTAAGTGACATAATATTGTTCAAAAATGTATTCATGTAGATTGTTTTAACAGCTCTTTTGAGTTCTAATTGAAATACAATAAACTGTGTATAATTAAAGTATACAATTTGATTAGTTTTGATTAATATATATACACTCACCTATGAAACCACCACAGTTGAAGCAGTAAGTATATCCCTTACTTCCAAAAGTTTCCTCATGTCTGTCAGTGATCCTTCCTTCCCACTTCTCCCTGCCTCATTACAAGGCACTGCTGATATTTTCTGTCACTCTATATTTGTTTATAATTTCTTGAGCAAGCTTGTCCAGTCTGCTGCCTGTGGGCCTTTGACTGCAGCCCGATGCAAATTAGTAAACTTCCTTAAAACATTATGAGTTTTTTTTTGCAATTTTTTTAGGCTTATCAGCTCTGGTTAGTGTTAGTGTATTTTATGTGTGGCCCAAGACAATTCTTCTTTTTCCAGTGTGGCCCAGGGAAGCCAAAAGATTGGACACCCCTGTTCTAGAGCTTAAAAATACTATATATGGAATCATACAG
Source organism: Hylobates moloch (assembly GCF_009828535.3). Taxonomy (NCBI): domain Eukaryota; kingdom Metazoa; phylum Chordata; class Mammalia; order Primates; family Hylobatidae; genus Hylobates; species Hylobates moloch. The sequence goes on from NW_026652284.1 coordinate 89,934,563, forward strand.
TGTATACTTTTTTAGTGGTCTGACTCTTTTCATTCAGTAGAATTATTCTGAGATATAGTCATGCTATTACTTGTAACAATAGTTCATTCGTTTTTATTGCTGAGTGGTAGTCTGTTGTATTTATATACTACAATTTATTTATCCGCTCACCTGTTGATATACATTTGTGTTGTTTCCAGTTTGGAGCTATTAAATAAAAATAAAGCTGCTATTCAAATACAAGTCTTTTATTTATTTATTTATTTCAATTTTTTTTTGAGATGGAGTCCTGCTGTCACCAGGCTGAAGTGCAGTAGCTCAATCTCAGCTCACAGCAACCTCCGTGTCCTGCATTCAAGCTATTCTCCTGCCTCAGCCTTCAAATACAAGTCTTTATATGGCTATATGCTTTTCTTTATCTTGGGTAAATTACTAGGAGTAGAATGGCTGGGTCATATGGTAGATGTTTGTTAAACTTTGTAAGAAACTACCAAACTGTTTTTCAAAGTAGTTGTACATTTTACTTTCCCACTACCAAAGTATGAGAGTGCCAGTTGTTCCAAATCCTCACCAGTACTTGCTATGGTCATTATTTTTAGTTTGAATCATCCCAGTAGGTATGTAATAATTTCTCACTGTGGCTTTAATTTGCATTTTTCTAATGATTACAGGTGTTGACCATCATTTAATGTACTTATTTACCATTGTATATGTTCTTTTTTTTTTTTTTTTTTTGAGATGGAGTCTCACTCTGCTGTCCAGGCTGGAGTGCAGTGGCGTGATCTCGGCTTACTTCAAGCTCTGCCTGCCGGGTTCATGCCATTCTCCTGCCTCAGCCTCCTCAGTAGCTGGGACTACAGGTGCCCGTGACCATGCCCGGCTAATTTTTTGTCTTTTTAGTAGAGACAGGGTTTCACCGTGTTGGCTCGATCTCCTGACCTCATGATCCGCCTGCCTCGGCCTCCCAAAGTGCTGGGATTACAGGTGTGAGCCACCACGCCTAGCCTTGTATATGTTTTTTGATGAAATGTCTAGTTAGACCTTTTGCTCGTTTTTAAATTGAGTTTTTAAAAATTATTTTTGAATTTTGAGAGGTTCTTATATATTCTGGGTTTAAGTCCTTTATCAGACATATGCTTTGCAAGGATTTTTCTCTCAGTCTGTGATTTGTCTTTTCATTCCATCAATAGTGTTTTTGAATTGTAGTTTTTAATTTTGATAAAGTCCAATTTACTAATCTTTTATTTTATGGATTGTGCTTTTGTTGTACTACCTAAAAATCTTTGCCTAACCCAGGGTCACTAAGTTTTTTTTTTTTTTTTCTTGCAAATTTTGTAGTTTCAAACTACATTTAGATCTATAATCTATTTTTAATTACTTGTAACTGGTGCCAGATATATATTGAAGGTTTTTGTTTTGATTTTTTCCATATGGATATCCAGTTTAACCAGCACTTTTTTTCTTAATAACTATTCTTTTCTCTCTGAATTACCTTTGCATCTTTATCAGATTTCAGTTTTTGTATATATGTGGGTCTATTCCTATACTTTCCGTTATCTATTCGTGTATTTTGATTCCAATACTACACAGTTTTGATTACTGAAGCTTTATAACAAGTCTTGAAACCAGATAGTGCTAGCTGTTTTACCTTGTTCTTTTTCAATGTTGTTTTGGCTGTTATATACGTTCTTTGCATTTCCATATGAATTTTAGAAATTAGCTTGTCAAGTTTTACAGAAAAAAACCTGCCGAGATTTTGGTTGAGATTGCCTGGAGTCTATAACTCATTTTGGGGAATGTTGATATCTTAATAAAAATCTTCTATCTCTGCGAAAGTCTTTTTAAATTAATATAGGCCTTTTAACTGTCTCAGCAATATTTGATAGTTTTCAGTAATCAAGTCCTTAATTAGATTTGTCCTCAAGTATCATTTTTTATGCCTATATAAATTTTTTTAGCATTTCAATTTCTTATTGATTGTTGTTAATGTATAGAAATGCAATTAACAGATAGAAATCCCACTGAATTTTCCACATAGAGTATCACACTTTTATTTCTTCCTTTCCATTCCATTCTACATGCCTTTTATTTCTTTTCTATTTTTTTTCTTTTTTTTTTTTTGCTGGATCGCATTGGCCAGAACTTCCACTACGATGTTGACTAAAAGTAGAAAAAGCAGACATGCTTGTGTTGTTCATGATCTTAGGGAGAAATTATCAAATTTTTTTACCATTAAGTCTCATATTACTGTAGGTTTTTCATAGATGTTCTTGATCAAGTTGAGAAAGTTCCCTTATACTTTGTTGCAGTGGTTTTTTTTAAACAGGAATGGATGTTGAGTTTTGTCAAAGGCTTTTTCTGTCTCTATTGAGATGTTTATATGGTTTTTCGTTTTTAGTTTGCTAATATAGTGAATGACATTTGATTTTTAAATGTTAAACCAATCCAACATTTCCAAACTAAGCACCAGTTTTTCATGATGTAGTATCCATTTATATATTGTTGGATTTAATTTACTAATATTTGGCTAAGGAGATTTGTGTCTAGATTCATAAAATATTAATAGTTTTCTTTTCCAGTAATATCTTTGGATTAGTATCAGTGTAATACTGGCCTCAAATAATGAATTGGGGAAATATTCCTTCTTCAGTTTTTTGGCAGTTTGTACAGAGTTGGTATTATTCCTTCCTAAGTGTTTTGTAGAATTTACCAGTGAAGCTATCTGTGTCTGGGAGATTTTTATAACTACGAATTTAATTTCTTTAATAGATATATAGATTTTCAGGTTGTTCTTCTTATGCCTTAGTAATTTGTGTCTTTCAGGGAAGTTGTCCATTTCATCTCATTTGTCAAGTAAATACAGGCACAAAGGTGTTTGTAATAGTTCTTCAGTATCCTTTTAATATCTGCAGACTCTAATAATGTTATCTGTCTTGTTTATGATATTGGCAAAATTCTGTTATTAAGGACACATGTTTTAGATTGTTATGTACTTTTTATTAATTGACCCCTTTATCACTGTGAAATGACCACTTTTATACCTGGTAATGTTATTTTCCCTATAATCTGTCTAACATTGAAATAGTCGCTTCACCTTTCTTTTGATTAGTGCTAGCATAGTATATATTCTCCTATCCTTTTACTTTTAACCTATTTGTGTCTTTTTATTTAAAATGCGTTTCTCATTGGCAGCATGGAGTGGGGCGGTCTTTCTTTCTTATCCAATCTAACGATCTCTGCTTTTCAATTGGAATGCTACACAATTTGCATTTAATGAGATTTTTGATATGGTTAGATTTACGTCTGTCATCTTATTTGTTTTTGACTTGTCCCATGTGTTATTTGTTCTCTTTTCTTTGTTGCCTGCTGCCTTTTCAATTGAGTAGTTTTTATCTCCCTGCTTGTCTTATTGGTTATGACCAGTCCTTGCCCCTCAGAATATATGATTTAATGGACTTACTAGAGGTAGTCCTAGGTATTGGCATTTCTTTAATAGATTCCCAGATTTGTGAAGCACTGGACTAAATGAGCTCCATGGTAACTTTCAGCTTACTAGCTATGTGACTTTGGTCAAGTTATTTGACCTCTCTTAATTCAGTTTCCTCATCTATAAAATGGATATAAGAAAATGTATTCATCTGCAAGTTAAAAATATTTAAAGTATTTTAAATAGTATTATATTCATGTGGTTCAAACTTTAAAAGGTACACAGAGGTTTAATATATTCTATTTTATACTTTTTTATTTTTTGAATTGTAAATTTTTGTATTAATAGATTTAGGTAAAATTATTTTCAAAAACTCGGAATGAAGGGTTTTATCCTTAGAACCATTGAAAACTCGAAAACCTGGTTTTTGACTTGTTAATATGATTTAAATTATAATTCTAAAATTTACTGTGTTATATTTATAGTTTCTAGAGAAAGGTAAAAAAAATCTTAGATTTTTCTTAGTGCATAATAGGTCTTTTCAGGACAGGAGTATGACTTTTTAAATCAATGTAATGCATTTTTTGTTTTGTGCCTCTTCCACAGGTTTTGATTCCCACCATGGCCATCACCCAGTTTCGGTTATTTAAATTTTGTACCTGCCTAGCAACAGTATTCTCATTCCTAAAGAGATTAATATGCAGGTAAATAAGTTTTATGTTCAAACTGACCTGTTTATCTCCTCGCTGGTTTTGGATACCTTCAAAACTTCAAATTTCATGGACAGGACAGGTTATATTTAAGCTGAATATCTTGATTGCAGTATTTATTCATTAATTCCTAGTCATTTTAAAATACTTTTTCTCTACTTCAGAGCTAGAAAATAGAGGTTCAGTTGTTTTTGTTCATTCAAATTCTTACACTTTCCACTAAAATAACATGCTTAATACTATTTAGGAATAGACAGAACAACTTTCATTATTATAATCATCACAGAACTTTGATGTATTTGTTTCATTATGAGAATGTTTTGAAGTGGTTAGGTGAAATTCGGAATAGGTATTTCTGTCTATACCACAATAGTGTTGTTTTTATATTTTTAAAAAAAAAAAACTTTAACAGAGAAATCCTAAAAAAAAAAAAATTTTTTTTTGTCTGTGTAAGTAACATTCTAGAATATGCAGGAAGTCAAGGGCAGGTAAGTCATTTGCTTTAGGACATTATCTGTAGACTTCAGTTCCTTCTGTTTTGTCACACGATCATACCCAAGAGCTATGATTTCTAAAATGTGTGCTGAGGCACCTCAGGGCTTTACATGAAATTCACAGGGATGCCATAGGATATTTTAAATTTTACAGTGAAACATAGTGATAGCATCTGTTGAATACCTCAACTCAAAGTAGTTCACATTTGCAACATTAAATCCTGCAGTATTTTTTTATGGTGGTGGTCTTTAGTGTTTGAGATAAGTTTTTGTTTACTTATATTTTTGGTGACATCTCGTTGCAAAGCCAGGATTTTAGGTTGTAATTAAAAGTGAGTACTGCACCAAAATTAATGTAGAACTGAAAACAAGAATGATGGTCTCCAGTCTTATTTTAAGGCATAAGAAGCTGTGCAGTGTTCAACAGGCACACAGATTTCATTAATAAGTTCAGTGATTGTGGTTATTTAAGAATAAAATAAAAATATTACTTTTTCTTTAAATGTGTATTTTTTACAATGGCTACTAAGCAGTTTGGATATACTTAAGTATTAAGTTTTTTGAGTGTAACTACCTTATTCAGTGGAATAGTTAGGTGTTTCTGTGGCCTAAGGGTACTGTGAAAAAGTTACTTACACACTAAGAGGAGGGTATAGTAAAAGAGGAAATGGACAGCAATCAGCTCTTTTTTTATATATATATAGACATGACTTAGAGGTTACACACAACAATTTTTGCACTGCCTGCTTTCCAGAGCTTAGTCATATGGCCCCCTAGCTGCAAGGAAGGATAGGAACTGCAGTCTCTGGCTATATGACCATTTGATAGCTGCTAAAATTCTGAGACTTAAGTGCCATTGAATTTATTGCTAGAAGTAGAGTGCTCTGGGATTTAAAAAAAAAAAAAAAAAAAAGTCCAGGGTATTGCAAGAGAACAAGTGGGTGAAATGATCATCCAGAGATGATCACTGGGGCAGAAGTGAAGAAAGAAATGGAAAATTTAGGTGGTTGACTTGAAATCACCCAAGAGGATAGGATTTGGGAAGTAGAAAAAGGAGTGAACTAAGTGTTCAAATTACCAGAGAATGAGGAAGAGAATGGCCAGAAATTCACCAGGTAAAGCAACATTAAAAATGGGTATTAATTGCCAGAAGGCAGGAAGTTAAAAGAAGCATTGTGTTAACAGTGGTGATGAAATATAGATGTTTTCTTCTTGTACTTCTATTTTTAAAAATTTTCATTAAATATAGATTACTTTTAGGATAAGAAATTTTCTTGATGTAAAAATATTAAGGACATTCCTATTGTCATTTTAAATTTCTATTGTAAATGTGTACATATTTTGAATTGATTGTATGTTCAGTTTTAAAGAAAACTGACCATATGTTAGGATAAGCTTCTCTTTGGTGTCTGAAGGAACCTTAGACCATGTATTTTAAAATACCAGACTTGGCCAGGCATGGTAGCTCATGCCTGTAATCCCAATGCCTTGGGAGGCCAAGGCGGTAGGATAGCTTGAGGCCAGGAGTTCAAGACCAGCCTGGGCAACACAGCAGGACCCCATCTCTATGGAAAGGAAAAACAGGCTTATGTCATCAATTTCATAAAGGACTATATTACTTTTCTATTCACCCTTTAAACAAATACATCTTTGGATCTGTAATAAAAATAGCTGACTTTATCGTTCTTAGTTCTTAGTCGATGCTTTATAGATTATTTGAAGTGAAGTAAATGACTGTCTCTATTACCTGCCATTTTTTGTATGTTGTGCTATGTAGCAGGCACACACTGTCTAGGGGTTTTAAATATGTCACTTAATTAAATCCGAACAACCCTGCAAAAGTGGGTTTGAATACCTGCATTTTATAGATGAGGCTGTTGAGGCTGAGAAGTAGGTAATTCTAACTAGACATAATAGAAGTAACATTGAAAACTGTGGTTTACACAGATTCCACAGCCCATGTTCTTAACAACTGAGTTATAGTACATTCTGTTTAATGTGGTACTTTTCCTACTAATCCTTAAAACTAAGTTACCGTTTGGTTCAAACCAGTAATTTTTAAACTTCTTAATAGTTAGTCTTATCAAGAAACCCCATGTATAAAACATAAAAGCCAAGCCACCCTGTTTAAAACAGCAAAGGTGGCCCAGAACTTCACCCACAGAACCCACAGCACTCCAAGGAGCATGCTCTGAAACCATCTTGCATTTTTGTTTTTGACTTTATATTCCTCTTGAGTTTGTTTATAATTCTGAGTCCTAAGCCAAAAAGCAGTTATGTTGTTCTGTCCAAGATTTAAAAAACATTCACAGAGTGTCTGATTTATGACTTTTTTTTTTACCATAAATTAGTGAGTAACTGTTATTAAAATCAATAATCATACAATTGAGAAAGATCTTGTTTTATAAGCCTTAAATTACCGTACATAGTAGTGCTTTTACTTTGCTTGTTTTGGTGGTTCTTGAAATAAATTATTTCATTTTTGTTTCAGATCTGGCAGAGGACGGAAATTAAGTGGAGACCAAATAACTTTGCCAACTACAGTTGATTATTCATCAGTTCCTAAGCAGGTAGGTTATTTTTGTGTTCTTTTGTTTTGTTTTGTTTTGTTTTGAGAGATTGAATAAGTGTCCCAGAACAATATTTTAAAAACTGGATTGCAGATCATTAATAGAAATTACTTTAATTTTTGTTGTGTTGTTAAATTTATCTGGTCTGAAAATTCTATTTGGTTCTTCATTTTATCTTCTGTTTCTTTCTTGACATTTTCTATTTTGTTTTCATTGGTTTCAAGTGTTTGCTATTGCTTGTTGGAGCATTTTATAATAGCTATTTTAAAGCCTTAGAGAATTCCAACATACCATTTTGGTGTTGGTATCTGTTGATTAACTTGCCTTGCAAATTAAGATTTATTGTTTTTATGTGCTGAATAATTCTGGGTTGTTTCATGAACATTTTGAATACTATGTTTTGAGACTTCGTCTTATTTAAATCTTGTGGAGAAGCTTGGTATTTTCTATCAGACGATCAATCTGGTTAGGCTCGGGTGAAAATGCCCAGCCCTTCTGTGGGTTGTAGTTTTAATGTCAGTTCAGTTTTCAGGGCATTTGCTTTTGTTTTACTTTGTTTTTTGTTTTTTGTTTTTTGATGGATATAGTAGAATAAAATAGAACAGAATATATCAGAATGTCTTGTATTTTTTGAACTTTTGATCAAGTTTTGATCTGTGATATAAAATGTATATTTTCCCGTGAGTCAAAAAAGTGTGAAAACCAGTGTTTTGGAAAGCCCATTTTTCTAATAAATCATCAATGAAGTGTTCATTAAGTTGCCCCTTTGTGGCTGATAATGTTGATCAATTAAATTTAGACAGATATTGAAGAGTGGACTTCCTGGGATGAAGATGCACCCACCAGTGTAAAGATCGAAGGAGGGAATGGGAATGTGGCAACACCACAAAATTCTTTGGAACAACTGGAACCTGACTATTTTAAGGACATGACACCAACTATTAGGAAAACTCAGAAAGTATGTTAAGGTTTATGCTTTTGGAGATTAAACTACTTTTTAGATTCCTATAGTTAAAATTAGATGATACAATTCACATTTATTAGAAAGCCTATTTCTTTTTTTTTTTTTTTTTATACTTTGTTTTAGGGTACATGTGCACAACGTGCAGGTTAGTTACATATGTATACGTGTGCCATCTTGGCATGCTGCACCCATCAACTCCTCATTTAATATTAGGTATATCTCGTAATGCTATCCCTCCCCCCTCCCCCGACCCCACAACAGGCCCCGGTGTGTGATGTTCCCCTTCCTGTGTCCATGTGTTCTCATTGTTTAATTCCCACCTATGAGTGAGAACATGCGGTGTTTAATTTTTTGTCCTTGTGATAGTTTGCTGAGAACGATGGTTTCCATCTTCATCCATGTCCCTACAAAGGACATGAACTCATCCTTTTTTATGGCTGCATAGTATTCCATGGTGTATATGTGCCACATTTTCTTAATCCAGTCTATCAGCCTATTTCTAATTATCAATTGTTTGTTTTCTGTCATGTTAAGTAAGAATTTTATATGTTCAAATGACCTAGGCATAGTTCTAGTAGGTTGTACCCCAAGTCTTTTAAAATTATACATGTATCGAAATCCTACTATATGTCAGATTCTAGACTCCAGTCTCTGCCATGGAGACTAAGGTGAATTGGATGAGTTCTAACAAGTTCGTACTTTAGTAATATCTACAAACTGTTAAGTAGATTTTATTGTTTGTAACCATTATAAAACTGATGCAGGACTCTTATGAACTTAAGAGTAATTGTGAGTTTGTATTAGTCATCCATACATTATTTAATCCCTTTTGAATTGAATATGGAAGATCATTTAGAGATGCAGGGAATTACTGGAAAAAACAGAATGCTTGAGTATTTTCCTTTTTATTTATCAAAATAGTACATGTACTTTTTTTAAATCAAAAACTGTAGAAGAACTTATAATGAAAAGTGAGACTTCTGACCCATCACTCTTAGCCAGTTCTTCCAAGAAACAGCCACTCAATAATTTTCTGTTTGGATTTCTTCAAGTGTTTGTCATCGTATCTATCTACAATATGGTTATATTGCCATTTCTTGTTTACCAGTAATAGACATTGTCCATTGACATTCATACTATGGTAAATGAAGATTTATTTCTTACTACTATTCCCTCTCCTTTATTCCAGTCTACCTCACTAATCACTCTGCTATATCAGAAAAACACACTTAAAGCTCACTTCCTTGTTCAAACGTAGAAAATATTTTTATCATATATATATATATATAAACACACACACACACTCTTTATAAAAATTAGGACATTGTTTCACATTTTCTAATACAGTTCCTCACCTTCTTTATCTCAGCTGATTTCAGCTATACATTTATATTTACATTGTCTAGGTTGATAACATTTACGTTCTTTGTTGTTGAGTTGTCCAAATGTCTCCATGCTAAAACACGTTAAATTGTGTATTTTTAAAGGATCCTTTAAATGAGTTTCTTAGTAGATGAATACCTTGTATTGTGGAAGTATACTGCTGCTCTCAGTAGGAACCTAGTATATTACTATAGTGCCTTATTAAATTAATTAGAATGGAAATGCTTTGAATGAGGCTACCAACATACCATATAAGTGTATTTTGATGCTACTGGCCTGAATGAGTTAATGTATTCATAGGTATCTCACATGCTGAGAGAGTTGTTTATACTGTTGGCAGGATATGATACCTGTTGTTATTTAATACAGTAACTAAAAGTGATTGATTATATTTTGAGGTCTGGAGAAAGTAGGAGAGAAAGAAAGAAAATGAGCCTGTATTAATTTTTAAAAGTGAAATACAATTTTTCTTAGTATATAACTGATCTGTACAACAATTGCCTGGGAAATTGGTATTTACAGACTTTTTTTTTAGTTTTTACATTGTAAATTTTAAGAAGAAATAAGTAATTAGAAAATGTTTTGGTTGTCTATTTTTATGTAGTGATTTGTAAAAGATCCCTATAATTCTTTTTCAATTAATCTTTCAGATTGTTATTAAGAAGAGAGAACCATTGAATTTTGGCATCCCAGATGGGAGCACAGGTTTTTCTAGTAGATTAGCAGCTACACAAGATCTGCCTTTTATTCATCAGTCTGTAAGTATGTTAATGGTTCTAGGGAGAGATTTCGTTTTGTTTCTGTTTTCTTTAAAGCAGAGGAATAAAATCTAAATGAGTTTAACATAGTATTTATATTTTTGTAACTTTGAAACAGGTTTAGCAGTTTGATAGAAGTTAATCTGGAGTTTTACCAATCCTAACCTTTTATGAGATTGTAAATTACATTAGATACTAAGATCAAGGTCTCATTGTACACATGAAAGATAGAGATACAATGTTATGTAAAAATATAAACTTCAGAGAGATTACCATTAAAATGAGAGATTAACCCTAATGGTAGATTATTTTAAAGTGAGTTATGAATTGTTTTCTTCATAGAGTGTATTTTCATTCAAAGTATGACTTAATTTTAAATGGTTTGACTTAAATGAAACTTTTTAAAGGAAAAATTTTTGAAACAAGTAGACAGCTGAGGTTCTCAACCTTGGGAGCATATCAGAATCAGCTTTGGAAGTTTTTTAAAAGCACAAATGTCCAGACCCCTCCCTACCTAAGCTTTAAGCATGCTTTGATTGACTGATTATATTATCTATTGTTGTGTAACAACTCCAAATTCAGTGACTTGAAATAATAACAGATATTAATGTAACACAGTTTCTGTGGATTGGGAATCCAGGTGACTAAACTGGGTGGTTCTAACTCAGAATTTCTCATGAGTTTGCAGACAAGTCATTGGGTTGGGGCTACAATCATCTGAAGGCTTGACTGTGGTCAAAGGATTCATTTGAAAGACAGTTCACTTCTACACCTGACAAATTAATGCTGTTTGTTTGCACAAAGCCTCAGTTCCTTGCTGTGCCCCTCTCCAAGGAGCTGCTTGAATTTCTTTATGATATAACTCCTGATTTTCCCAGTAAGTTATAAGATAATGAGAGCACTTGCTCACGGGTGAGGGTGACACCAAATGCCTTTTTGTGGTGTGGTTTTATAAGTGATACACTGTCACTTCCACGTTATTTCATTAGAAGCCACTAAATCTGGCCCACATGCAAGCCTCCACCTCTTGAAGGAAGGAATGTCTAAGAATTTGTGGACATATTTTTAAATTACATCTATCTGTCAATCTGTGTATTTTATTAATTTGTTTAAACTGCGCAGTTGCTTCTGAGGTCCCTCTCCCCAGGGGACCCATGTATATGTATGTTTTTAATTCATTAAGTAAAAACACTGTTTTTACTAAAGCCAGGCCCTGTGGCATGAAAGGTCTTTGCCTCAGAAAAATGCATTCTAGTAGGGGAGACATGATATTAAATAAATGATCACACACATCAATATAATTACAAACTTTGATAATTCTGATGCAGTTACACGATGCTGTGAACACATAACACCATAGATACTTAGCTGAATAACATAGCATTATAATGTTTTTTATTTTATATATCTCAAAATTAAACTTTATTCATAAATGTTTGATCCATATTGGTGAAATGCTTTAATCCTACCCACTGAATTAGCAATATTTGCCACCTAAATATAATTTTATTATAGTACTATCATAGCTCATTGTAAAGTTGTAAATATACAACTACTTACAGAGTTGAGAAGGGGTAAATAGAGTAGATGGAAAATGTCTCCACTGCTATTTCCACGTATTTTCCTCCCAAGCAGACAGAATAAAGGGGCATTGCATAGGAGAGGATGGTAACCTATTGGACTTCGTTTTCTATACTAAAAATATCTTACCATTCATTCTACAAATTAGATTCTTCTTTTAAACTACACATTTTATTTTTTTCTAGAATTCATCATTTGTATTGTTGTGAGAGATCTTTTATACTAAAGATAAATGTCATGTTTTATACTTTTTTGGTTTGTTAATTGGTTTGGATATTTTTGTTGGGCAGGTGTATTTAGTTTTTATGTAGACAAATCTATCAATGGTTTCCCCCTTTTTCTTTTTACTAAGGCCATCTCTACTAAAGGATCAGATACCACCCTTTTTAATGGTCTCTATAGTTTCACTTTTTTAAAAAATCTAAATATTTTATGTACTCTAACAGTCAAATACTTTAGTGGAAGAATAGATAATATGAATGGGAACTTTACAAATAAGAAATAGACATAACCTAATTTGAAGAAAAGCTTGATCTTATTAGTGCTCAAAGTAGGCCCAGTGAGGTGGTACATGCCTGTAATCTCAGCACTTTGGGAGGCCAAGGCGGGCAGGTCAGTTGAGCTCAGGAATTCGAGACCAGCCTAGGCAACATGGCAAAATCCCCCCTCTACAAAAATAAAAAAATTAGCTGGGTGTGGTGGTGCGTGCCTGTAGTCCCATCTACTTGGGAGGGACTGGGGTAAGAGGATTGCTTGAGCCCAAGAGGTTGAGGCTGCCGTGAGCCGTGATCACACCACTGCACTCCAGCCTAGGTGACAGAGTGAGACCTTGTCTCAAACAAAACAAAGTAAAATAACAAGATACAATTTTAAATCTTGTCAAATTAGTAAAGATAGAAAAGAAAGCAGCTGAGTGCAGTGGCTCACACTTATAATCCCAGCAATTTGGGAGATTGAGGCAGGAAGATCGCTTGAGTTCAGGAGTTCAAGACCAACCTGAGCAACATAGCTAGACTTCATCTCTAAAAAAATGTAAAAAACAATCAGCCAGGTGGGGTGGCATGTGCCTGTAGTCCCAGCTACTAGGGCGGCTGAGGTGGGAGGGTCCCTTGAGCCCAGGAGTTTGAAGCTGCGGTGAGCCGTGATCACACCATGCACTCCAGCCTGGGCAACAAAGAGAAACGCTGATTCCTAAAAAAAAAAAAAAAGGGAGAAGAAAAGGCAAGATTTCTACCTACTGTGGTCAAGAGGATAACTTGGTACTTTTCAAGGCTGTCATTTGCACTTTGTTTCAGTAGCTTTAAAAATGCTCCTTTCAGAAATGTATATTAAATAATTAGAAATATTTTAAGAATTTTTAACAGAGTATGGTATTACATATATTCTCAGGAGAAGAAAACTCAAAACGTTCTGTTTCATTTTTAGGGGTAAGTATTTAAAACAATATGATATTAAATAAATCTGTTCACTGATTGGTACCAGTTATTTTACACACAGTCACTTCCACACCTACCTAAACAGTCCAGCATGACCATTTTCATTGGTTATTGAAAGAAAACAGTGAACTTTTAGAGGTCTGGCTTGGGAAATAGAGGTAGGGACCAGTTGATAACCAGGTAAGAAAGTCTGGGAAAAGGAGTCATGACATAGAAGTATTTCATTAAAGATAAATTTTGCATGAGTTGTCATTTTTGCCTAGGATTGAGACAGTAAATGCCAATAAAAAATCTCCAGTGAGTTACATATGCTTAAATGAAGATGACTATGCTAGTTTTTAAACTTCAGCTCGCAGTTCTTCTCAGCACAGATTAGTCCAGTCAAGGATTTCTAATTCAGTCTGGGATCAGTCAGTTTCTTGTCACTCTATCCCCAGCTCCCTCATCTTACTGAGGAGAGAAAGAAACAAAAGACATGTTCTGTTCTTGTTCATTCCAAAATAAAGTACAGCAAAGAAGAGAATTTAATATAAGAGAGTATCCCATGAAACATAAAATAAAGAAGAAAGCTGGCCTTGCCTAGACTGTTGAGCACTGAAAGTCATACATCAGTTCTAGGCAAGCCAAAAGCAAAATCATCTGTGCCTTGTATAGGACAGGGTAAGGAAGCTGAGAAGACACAGGAGAATGACAGGTTCTGAGTTATGTGTTAAAAGATACCCTTTTGATGGCTATATGGAGAAAGGATGGCTTTTACTCTCTTAATTTTGTTTTACTTTTCATTGTAGTCTGAATTAGGTGACTTAGATACCTGGCAGGAAAATACCAATGCATGGGAAGAAGAAGAAGATGCAGCCTGGCAAGCAGAAGAAGTTCTGAGGTATTTGAGTGGCCTTTATATTGCAACCTGAGTAGAAGAACTAGATTTCTTCCCTACCGTGTTTCAAGTCAGTTGAGCCTATTCTGCTAAATATTATATTTTTCTTCATTTGATCCTTAGTTAATATGGACTTTTTTTTTTTGTATTTCAGACTGCAGATACTATTTTATATGATTAAAACCTCAGAGAAACCAAGAATTTTAAGCACTATAGGAACAAAATAACTATTAATGGCAAATGAAGTGTTATATATACATGTATATAAAAGGTTTTATATATATGTTTTTTATATATATATTTTTATATATATATATATATAAGGTTATATACATATACATACCGTATTACAAGCTTGATATTCCTCTAGGTCAGAAGTTACAACTTTATTTCCATTTCCTCGTGATCTAGCGTAGTGCCCAGTACTGCTCATTTGAATGAAAATAACTTATGTGACACTCTACATTTGTATATATATCTTAAATGATGTCCATGAAAGCCCTATGTGTTAGATGAACTACCCATTCTGCAAAAAAATACTATTCTGGAAGTTTTAAAGTTCATTTTTATTGGTTGTTCTTTTTTGTGTGTGAGCAGCAAACATATTTCTTAGTACTGCTACATTAGGTCAAAGAGTAAAGAGAAAATTATCTTAAGGGAGAGCTAGTGACTGATTACTGATTTTTAAAAGTCAGATATTTAAATGCATCTAAAGAATTTATACATTTTTAAAATTGTATAGTAAGATACAGCAATATAAATTTTTTTATTTTAAAATTGAGATTGTTTTTACCACAGGAATAGCAAACAAATTATTCTTTATCTGACTCAACAAAAAAGCTGATTTCGTTTTTGTATTTTCCTTTCTTGCTTTGTCAATAAATTACAGTTACTGTGAACAACCAGCAGAGGGTGCAGCTAAATAACTGGGAATTTTGTTTGAAGTTTTTGTTTTTTTCCTTTGAAATACATTGTCCTTTTTTTTTTTTTTTTTTTTTTTGCTGGTTAGAGGATGTCACATTTCAAAATTCAGTCAGTAAAATTGTGAGAGTTTTTAAAATTTAGTTCTTATTTAGTCAGTATAGCTTATCTTTTATAAAGGGAATATTTTTTAAATTGTGAGCTGTAACACTTAGGATATTGCATGGATCATCAAAAAAGATAAATCATCTCTTTAAAATTCCGTGTTATTTTAAAAAACAAATAATAGATACAGATGTCTGAGTATTTTACGACATTTTGGGGATTCTAGTAATTATTAGTGCCATTAACCACAAAGACAAAGGAAGGGGGCTGTCCTTTTTAAATACAGTAATCTCACTGTAGAGTTCATGCCATGAGTTCACAAGTATCTTAATATTGTACAAAAACCTTTTCTTTTTCATTCTAGCCTCTTAACCCCTAAGCAAAACAAAACAAATGAAAAAATGTACTTAAAAACTTAATATTTTACCCTTTAAGGACAGCTTGGGAGAGTGAGATTGTTAATCCGTAATAGACATGCTTCATGCTGCAAGTACATAGATAGAGCCAAAGAGAAATCGAGGTGTCGGTACATTGTTACTGCCCCTGAATAGACATTGAGCATTTTAAAAGTGTATCCACATTCCATATCTTCTAACTCTGAGCTTTTTTCCTATTGCCACTGTAAATACTGCCAGTACTGTGATCAGTATTGCTAAGAATGAAGATTCTGGTACTTTAATAATTCCCAGCATGAATCTGGATAGGTAAAATGCATTTTTGTCTGCAGCTATCTCTTAAGTTGTCTCCTTTATACTTTAGTTTTTGATACAGATTGGGTATCCCTTTCCAAAATGCTTGGGACCAGAAATGTTTCAGATTTTGAAATTTTTGAGAGTTTAGAATATTTGTGTTCTACTACTAGTTCATCATCTCAAATATGAAAATCTAAAATCTGAAATGCTCCAGTGAGAATTTCCTTTGAGCATCAGGTAGGCCCTCAGAAAGTTTCAGATTTTGGAGCATTTCAGATTTCGGATTTTTGTATTTGGGATGCTCAGCCCTTACATTATTTCAGCTAGTAACTAGGTCAAAACTTCGTTATCTTACTTGTTTATAACCTAGACAGTCCTTTATAGTTTTTTCTCTACCTCCCTTTTTTCTTCTGGTTTGACATTTTTAGTTCAGATTATTAGCTTTTCTTGAACATGAACAGAGTGATGAAAAACAGATTTTTTAAAACTATTCTTCAGAAATTGATAGCAAAAGTCAAAATGTTGCCAAAAATAGTTTCTTCCTTGAATTTTGGTCATCCATAACTCTGCCTACTCCTGTTTATGATTGAGAACTGTACATACATTTCACTCACTGTAGTTAATATTGAGCTCCTCCAGACATAGATAATCCACTTTGGATTTTTCTGCATATAACCTAATGTTGCCTCTTCCATGCCCAATTGTGACCTGTATCTTCCTTCCTCAACGTTGCATACTTGAATGATTTTCTCACACCCTAACCCTTCAGATCCAGGACCAACGTATGTTTACTCTGCTCTCTCCTGTTTCATCATCCCACTCCTACCTCCACTCCCTACATAAACCAATCAATAAAGATAGAGAGAGTGAGTCTGAGTCAGTGGAGTTATGGAAAGAGTAAGGAAGAGGTATGTATTTCACAAAGTATAATTAGTAAATACCTACCACTTTTTTTTTTTTAAACTTTTAAGTTCAGGGGTACGTGTGCAGGATGTGCAGGTTTGTTACATTGGTAAACGTGTCAAGGGAGTTTGTTGTACAGATGTTTCATCAGCCAGGTGTTAAACCTAGTATCCATTAGTTATTTTTCCTGATCCTCTCCCTCCATCTAACCTCCGCCCTTCCGGTAGGCCCCCGTATGCATTGTTCTCCTCTATGTGTTCATGTGTTCTCATCATTTAGCGCCCACTTATAAGTGGGAACATGCAGTATTTGATTAAATACCCACCACTCTTTTCTTTGGTAGAGTTAGTCACATGTTAATCTTGAAATTTACTTGGTGGAAGGTGTATCTTAAGTTTCCATTTTCTTTTTGGAGCGTGTGTTCTGTTCAGCTGTGTTCATCATGCACTTTAAAAACTGGCTGTTTATAACTACTATAATAACAGGAGATTATCAAGCTCAATATCAAGCTTTTCTGAATGGTATCCCCAGATAAAGATGTGGTTCAATGGAAGTATTGTTTTACAAAATGGAGATAATCTAAATAAGAAGTGTCAGAAGATGTGGATTCTTATCCCTGTACTTAATCCTATGACTTCGGGCAAGTCACTTAGCCTTTATGCCTCATTTTACTTATTTGTAAAACAGAGATAATATTTCTTCTATTTCACAAGTCGTGTTCTAAGGACTAAGAGAAATCCTGTTTTTGAAAATATTTGGAATTTTCAAATTAGTGAGAAACTTTCAAGACTTTCAACATTTTATTTGGTGATAATAAAAAGGCACTGCTATTTCTTTCTAGAATTTATTTGCCATTTTACCTGTGTGGTATTTTCTAAAAGTAAAAATATAAGTATGTTTCTTTTCAGACAGCAGAAACTAGCAGACAGAGAAAAGAGAGCAGCCGAACAACAAAGGAAGAAAATGGAAAAGGAAGCACAACGACTAATGAAGAAGGAACAAAACAAAATTGGTGTAAAACTTTCATAACACATGTTCTTCAAATTTTATCATGCCAGTAGGAGAAATCTCAGCTCCACAACCCAAGCAACATTTGTATGGATTTAAGAGTATTTTAAGAATACACACTGCTTGATTTTAATACATTGATCAGGCCATCCAGGACACCATGATTCTCCCAAAGTACCTTGAACTCTTAGTGATTGAGACTCAAAAAAACAAAAAAGACTTGAGACAATGTTTTCTTCATCATGCTCCAAATATAAGACATTTCTTTGCTGTACAGAAAATATCACAAATGGAATATATCAGTACCTCTCAAGCTAGTGTTTCTAGCTAAATAAATGGGTGTATATAATTTTATGGTGGAAAAGAACTGTACTGTCTGATTTCCTTCAATGTGCATAATGATAAAATAAATAATTTTAATATTCTTTTGTTTCCATGGTTACCCGACCTAAATTAGATAAATTGTAGGGCTTTAGCTTTCTTATTTTTGTCAAAAGTTGGTGTTAACATACATACCCTCTAATTTGAACTGGTATTGTTTACGTTTCATACAACATTAAGGAATTTGATGATTTTCATTTCATGAAAATGACATTAAATGCAATAATTTTATTTATCATAAACATTTTGTACATCATTGTTTTCTTTTGGATTAGTGTTGTCATACATGTAATTTATATCGCATGTGTAAACATTGAAAATCAACTAAAATGACATTTGTTTTACATTGTAACTTGTGAGTTTTAAGAACTAGTATTAGTAGTTTTTTCCTTTCATTATAGATTTTAAGATGTTGTGGTATCTTTGAGTGCCTTAGTTCTTCCTCCCTCCCAAAAGCCATTAATTTACAAATGCTTAAAGCCATCAGGTCAAATATTTCAAAGCCTTTAGATGATTCCTGTATTAGCTTTAGATGTCTGACATTATGTAGGTTACCTGTGTTATTGGCTAGGATAACATTATTGATTCATTAAATCATAAAGGTAGGAATAATAATATTTATGATGTTGATTGGCTCCAAAATAGTCTTAAGGAAGTAAATACTGTGTCTTTAGGGGAAAAGTAGACTTCATAGTTTCAAATCCCATTAACCTTTTCACTGCAATTGAAATGCATCCAGCCTGATTTTCCTATCATTTTGGAATTTTTAAAGATTTCTATTTTCTTAAGTTACTGCCTAGAATCAACATTCTGTGAGATTTTAAAACGTCATAGGTACTCTACAGGCCAAACCTTGCTAATTTATTTTACTTAAAGTGATATTTTATAGAAAAATCATAAGTTATACAATGAGAACCCTTTAAGCCCTTGGCCTAAGCTTCCAGACTAAATGTGATTATAGAATAAGATGAAATTTAACTTTGGTACAGAGCTTTTTATATCCCCAAATTATATTTCCAGTTATTATATTCATTAGAATTTCTATTATTAAACTCCCAACTTAAATAGAATTGGGCTCAAAGTTTTAATAATGTATTCTTTTCCTTCTTTGTATTTATATTTAGTTATTATGGGAATACAACATATCTTCTCTAAATTTGGAGTTCATAAAGGATAACTTCCTTTAGCTCAATTACTTGTATTGCTTTTCCCTAGTAGCTGAAAAGTATTTAAGTTTGCTTTGGTCATGATTTTCATGTGTTTGAGGTTTTTGTTGTTGTTGTTTGGCTTTTTGGTTTTTGATTATTTAAAAATAAAGACGTTAGAAATTATAGTTAGTATGATTAGGAAGAAATAGATTTTTCTTCTGGAAAGAGTAGATAACAATTCTGGAATTTATTTTATCTCTATTGATGTGTAAACTAAATTCGTCTATTGGGTATATTTTGGTCCCAAAAGTAGTCACTGAGTTAAATGCATATGACATCATGGTAGCATACTGTCTCTTTTAGCTACTAAATTTATGATTTCTATTTTTTGTTTTCCTGATTTCAATAAAGAATTGTCAGTTTTAGATGCTTATTAGAAGTAAAAAGAAAAATCTGGTAGGCTTAGATAGAATTAGTGAAGTTTTAACCATTACCAAAATTGTGCATTTCATATATTGAGATAACAAGTAATCAAAGACATGTGAAACTTACCTTGTGTTTCTTTTTGTTTTGTTTTTTATGTAGTAATTTCATGGTTTCTAGCCATTTCCTCTTCTTAAGCTTTACCTAGGGATGTTCTTTACTTGGCTCTTCTTTTAGTATAGCATGTTTAATTGAGTTGACATTTTAGAACTGAAAATTTAAAATTCTGCATCCGAATTTCTCAGTTTTGACATGCACTTGCCTCTGGGTGATTATTTCTAGGTTGTTTCTAGATGAAGATTGGTGATTGGGCAGAAGATACCTATAGAAACCAGCATTTGGATCGAGCTTCCAACACCACTCTACAAGCTACCACCATGGCGTAAACCTAACCATAGTCAGTATTCCAAAAGCCTGAATTTTGTTGAGAATGATATGTTTACTAAAGGATGGTTTGAGCCAGACAGAGCTGACATACTCATCTTGTTTGATCCTATGAAGTTCAGATTTGGAATAACCAACGATGATTTTCATACTCCTTAAGCCCCTTGCTCAAAGGAAATCTTTAGGCATGTAAGCAAACATGACAGGGTTCCGAATGGATCCCTGCTGGGACGTTGGGAGTGGGCTAGAGCCTACAGATTGTTCCCAGGAAGGAGCTTATACCCTCTCAGGTGAACTGGGGAGGGCTGAAGAAGATGGTGGGTTCATGAAGAGCATATTTAGTAGCTAATAAACTTGTTTTTATCATTTACATAGTTTTTTTTAAAATTTGAACTGCTCTGTCATAATACAATATGAAGAGATTTATTTTTTTCTTTGTGTAATTCCTTTCACTTTTCTTTAATGTAATCAAAACTATCCCAAGCTTACAGCAACAGCTAGGCACTCCTTTTATACTCAACTGTTTTTTGTTTTTTTTTTTTACATTGCCTTCTACTTTTTATCTTCCATCTCTCTTGGTCATGACCATTGGGCATACTCAATAACCAGAGTAAGTTTTGAGAGCTAGTAAAATGCTTTTTCACCAGACACCTTCCATCTTCTATAGCTTGAAAGGAACACTCTATTCTAGGGACCTCCTTGACCATCTTTTACCCTCATACAACAGATTCGTTTCTATCCTTTCATACCTCCTACTGACACTGCTAGTTCACCAGCAGAAACTTTTGCAGAGAAGCTCACTGAAAGTCTGTGGCCAGTCCAAGATAATCTCAGCCTTCCCTTTCAAGGGAGTTCTTTTCAGGGGATCTTTCTGTAGATGCTTTCCTTATATACATTGATCAGATCACCCCTGCTCTGAGAGGTTCCCAGAGTTCTCAGAGCTTCTGTAGAGATAGTACAGCATTAAACAAATTGCCAGAGTTTGCAAGTCTTTTAAATGGAAATGGTGGTTGTAAGGATTGAGACTGTACGTAAGTGTTCAGTATAAGCACTCAATAATTGGAAGTTGGTATGAGGCCCTGTATACTTCCCACATCTCACCATGCAGAGGTATTGGCAGCCCCTTCCCTGCAAAGAGTGGGAGAGGTTGCCTAATCTTGCAGTATTTTATACACCTTTAAATTGAACTTGAAATTTAGCAAGAAAGAAAACATTTATTGTAAGTCTGAGTCTTTGACTAATTATATCAATGACTCTTAGCAATCCTGTAAGAGAGATACTACCCTTATTTCCCATATAAGGGAACCAAGGCTTAGAAAATAAATTGTGTACTTGATTAATGGAATGGAAAATAGCAACCTTTGAGAGGAGGTTATAATAGTGGTTAATCAACAATCTACGTGGACTGTGATTTCTAAGCCCTCTCTTGATGGAACTATGAGCCGCCAAAAAGCCTTTTAAAGTTTCTCCTAGTTCTTAATGAAGATAGCATTACAAATTATAGTAGATAATACCCATTTGTGTTTTCTAATAATTTAATAAATATGAAGAAAATTAGCTTGGTTTTTATTTTCATATAAATGACAACTATAGTTGAATATCAGTGCCATATAATTACGTATTTGCAGTTTATTTGGGTCAGATAAGGCAAAATGAAATGTGATTTATATTCACACAGCTGCAGAAATAAGTCAATTAGCTCACTTGATTGGGTCATAATTATAATGAGGTCAAGGCCACAGGTTCTATGCATGTGCAGTTCAGTATCATACCTAGAGTCCTTCCTGCTACAAACTGTCCCTGACCTTGTCAGTTATTAGCGAGTGTCTAGGATTTGGTTGAGAGCATGAATGGCACAGAAGAAAACATCTTGTATAGAAAATTCAAAGGACATACTCTGATCAGTATGTTGACTTATTCTTGGAGCACTTTTGGCTCTTTATAAGATATTAACTACTGCCCATAATTAGTTTTATTTGTTAAAATATTCAAACCTTAATTTGAATTCTTATACAGCAGTGCCATTTCCAAACCTGTTGACTGTTCCTGAATAAACGCAGTGCTTACCTATTTTATGGAGAAAACACCATCATCAGATATAGTGGCCTCTGAAATTAACTCAGCATTTTATTGCAGTGCTAAAGTGAAGATGTGCATAAGAATATAGATATATTTAACTCGTCACATTTAAGTTTAAAATGTGAAAATACAAGTGCTTTTTTTGCTTTGTGAGGCTCTGCAGTGCATCCGAACCTCGTAATTACCTGATCTGTCTTGATTAGAAGGAGCCCTTACGGAGTGAGACAGTGCATGGGCGATCATTTTTAAAACTTGTCCATGTACAGCTTCCAGTGGGAGATGTAAAAATTATTGTCTGCTTTCGTTTTTCATTTTCTGTATACAACCAACAAGCTAGAAATAATGTGCTGGTTCAGAAGAATTAAAGGTCAGTTTAAAATGCCAGCACCTATTGTTTACTGTAGAAAGGGAGGCTGGCAAACCATTTCAAACATTGTGAACTACTATAATTGCGAGGAAGGGGAGGGAGGGTCTTAACTGCACCATCGAATTAGAGAAGCCATGATACCTACCTTTAATATTCACAAGGGGAGTCAGACTTGATTTTATAATACATTGTCATCTTATATGTATCATGATAGTCCCAGATACTTAACATGGCTTCTATAATCTGAGGGAGAGAGAATGAGTCTTCTTCATAGTTAGACCAATAAAGTACTGGCAGACAAAATTTTGTAACAAAGGTTTAGAAAACAATTTTGTTAAGCATTCCTTATTTAGGGCAATAGAGAAACGTATCTTCAGCATTAACCAGAGCAGTATTTCAAGTAACAGATCTTACATGAACTGGAAGTTTTCAAAGAACCTGGTATATAGGGAAATGACATGGAAGCTCTTCTCAGAAGTAATACCCGGACCCCCGCAGGGGGCCAGGGGCAGGCCAATGGCAGGGCTTCCAGCCTGTCGTTCATTTTTATGTGTTTTATATATTGGAGTGTTTAAATGTGTAAAATACTTATTAAAGTTGTATATCTTTTAACAAACTTGAATGCTTACTAAAAATATTTCAACCTAACAAAAAGTCTTCTAAGTAGAACTTAAACCTTTTTTAAATTTTAAAATTCTTTCAAGTTATTATTGTAACCATTAGTTATAACAATCATTATTATTGTGGGAAAATCAGTGGTCACAGCAGTGCATCCAGTGGGTTTAAAATAATTACCTAATATAAGCCTGTTTTATTCTATTTGGACTTTCTAATTGTTTTTGTTCAGGACAATTGAGAGATTGTTGACATTCTTTCAAGATTTGTTATAAACTATTAATTTCCTAGGCTACTGCCTCATTGTGCACATTTTGCCGGCAAGATTGGAAGGAAATAAAATTTTTTCAAGTGCTCACTGACCCAAAATGGAAATGGGAAACCACCCCAAATCTTTTAAAATGAAAAACCCTCAAGAGGAAAACATATCAGACCCAACCACTACTTAGGCAGGGCAAATGATTAATGCAAATCAGTCTTCCTTTTTTTTCTGCCACAAATGTCAGAAACGCTTGGCATCTGAGTGCATGGCATTTTTTTCCCCTCTTTTCTGAACAGCTCAACTTGGAAAGGTCAACATATCCCTTTGGGAAAAATCTTGTCTTATAAATTGGAATGTTTGCACACATAACTGTAGGAAATGTTTAACATTTGCTTTGATGGGACAGCAGTTTGTTCAATAGAGTGGAATTGTTCTTGTTTTTTTCCATTTTCCTGCCTGTTTGTACATCACAGGCACTCAACTTACTGAAAGCAACTTCGAGGCACTTCTATGAGATCAGATCATCCTGTCCACAAAACCAGCCAATGCCTTGGGCTTCCAAAAGGCAAACATGTTCCATCTTTTATTTACTCCAAGGGACTCATTTGTGAGAGACTGTTCTGAATAAAAGCAG
This sequence comes from Hylobates moloch, assembly GCF_009828535.3. NCBI lineage: Eukaryota > Metazoa > Chordata > Mammalia > Primates > Hylobatidae > Hylobates > Hylobates moloch. The sequence continues at coordinate 89,958,724 of NW_026652284.1, forward strand.
TAATTTTCCACAGACTATACAGCTGAAGCCCTAAAGAAGGAGGAGAGGGAGGGTGAGGGGGTGTCCAGTGTCTCCAATGGGTTGTTTGAATCTTTTGGTTTATGTAAAGGAGGATATAGGACATTAAGACAATAAAACTATTTGCTATTGGTGATCAGCTGCATCCAATCTGACAATTAATAAATATTTGTGGTTTGTGGAGAATTCTTTCTAACCAGAGCCTATCCTTTCCCTCCAACTTGAATTGATGGAGAACAGTGCTGAGTTTGTGTAGTTATATTTGTTTCTATGGAAACAAGCAGATACTCAAAACAGGCTTATAATCTTTTTAAAGTAAAAATGCTTTTAGCGATGACTTAAAATAAGCACAAGGAGGGACTTTAAGGAAGATACCGGTATCTAAGTATTGATCTGGGCTGGACTACAGGAAGGGACCTGAGTCAGCATGGCTCATTATTTCAGGATACTTCCGATTATTCACCTCCAGAAATAGTTTCCCTTCCATTTCAAACAAATCCTTCTACTGCTGACTAGAGCTGCAAGACGTGTAAATACAAATGTGTGTGCTTGAGACACGTGTGTATTCCAATAGAAATGTCCTATCAGAGACAAACCATCTCTCCTCACACACACATTCCCATGCCCTGGATCCTATCCCTTCTTTTCAAAGGCTCTCCTTCTTCAATTAATTTATACTTTTTTCTTATTTTTTTCCCTGCTATGTCATTAATTTGTTTTTCTTCATTGGCCTAATCACAAAAGCATACAAACATGTTCTGTCACTTCTCAATATTGAAAAATTAACCTTTGACGTTATATCTCCTTTTAACTACCACTCAATTTCCTATTCTCCTTAATTGTAAAACTTGGTAAAAAAATTCAGCAGCACATATTTCTTTCACTTTCTCTCTTCCATTCACTCTTCAACCTGCTCCAGTTGGCCTTCCATCCCCATTTCTCCAAGGAATGATCTTGACACAGTCATTAAGACCTTGCTGTCAAAGCTGGTGAATATGTAACTATTCTCATATTAATCTCTTGGTGGGACTTCAACACAATTGACTGCTCCCTTCTTCTTGAATTACTCTCTTCTCTTGGTTTTTATACTACTAATCACCTAGTTTTGCTCCTACATTTTGGGCTGTCATTTCTCTGGCTGTTTTGTTCGTTCTTCATCCTCCACCTCTATCTAAACATGGAAGTACCTCAGAAATCCATTTTTGACTTTTTTCCTTCTCTACACTCTTCCTGGATGACCTCATTTGTTCCTATGGTTTTAATTACCACACAAATGCCAGAAAGGTTCAATGTTATAACTCTAGTCCTGACAGCTCCCTTGATTTTCACATTTATATATGCAGTTACTCTTGATATCTTCACATAGATATTTTAATAGACATGTCAGTTTTATTTCCCCAAACTTGTGTCTCTTGAACTCTTCCCATTCTGAGCAGATACAGCCGCCGTTGATCCAATTGCTCAAGCCAAAAACCTGAGTCACCCTTACTTTTTTTCTTTTCCTTACTCCACATTTAATCCATCAGCAAATCACATTAGTTCTATCTTCAAGCTATATCTGTAATTATTCACCTTAATCTCTGTATCTACTTCCACCTCCAAATTGGCATCATCTCTCATCTGGACATTACAATAGACCCCTAAATGGTGTCCTTGAATAAACTGAAACCTCTACCATGGTTTATGTGGCCCCATATGAAGCAGCTTCTTATCTACTCCAACTTTCTCCTTCCTTCTCACTCTGCTCCAGCCACACTGACCTCCAGGATGCTCCTGTCACACGCTGAACGTTTTCTGTCTGACGGCCTTTGCATTTGTTCCTCTTGCAACAAGATTTTGTCCCATATTTTCGCATGATTGACTCTTTTTCATCCATTCCCACCAATGTTTTTTCTTCAGAGATGTGTTCCTTACTTTCACCTCTGCCATACTTGGTCAAAATACCTTATTTCCTTTGAGGCATTTACCACTATCTGAAACTATCTTTTGTTTATTTGATGGCATGTTGTGTCCCTCACAGACACAGAACGTAAGCTTCCTGAGTACAGAAACCTTTTCTGTCTCCTTCACTATTTAAGACCCATCCTGGAAAGTGCCCAGTTAGCATCGGAGTACCTGGTAAGTATTTGCTGGATTAATTCATTCATTCAACAGCAATTTTTAGACTTCCCGCTATGTGCCAGGTGCTGTACTAAGTTATTGTTAAATTTTAATTTAGTTTTAGAAAATTAAAATATTTTAAAAATAATTTGTGGGTACCCAGTAGGTGTCTATATAGGGCTCATGAGCGATTTTGGTACAGGCATGCAATGTGTGTGCAATAGTCACATCATGGAAGATGGGGTATCCATCCCCTCAAGCATCCTTTGTGTTAAAACAATCCAATTATATTATTTTAATTATTTTAATATATGCAATTAAACTATTATTGATTATAGGTTCCTTGTTGTGCTATCAAATTCTAAGTCTTATTCTTTCATTTGTTCTAGGTTCTTGACATACATCTGTGAACAAAACAGAACACAGATCCCTGCCCTCATGGAAATAATATCTCAGTGGGAAAGATGGGTAATAACCAAGGCATTGTAAGTAAAAGGGTGGTATATTTAAAGGTGTTAAGTGCTATGGAAGAAGAGTTTCTGGATGAGAACTTAAGATATTATCCAGCCTCTTTATCCTCCCTTTGTGTGGCAAAGTAGAAAAGGCATTTGCTTTTGCAAACACTTGAAATCGTGGCTTCTGGAGATGAGCTCTGAGATCCTGAACATTTTTCCTCTTTGAGGCTTAGCTCCCTTATATGTGTAAAATACTAATCTCGAAATTTTGGTGTAAGCACTAGATGAACATAGATCAAATACCTTCTCATCCCTTCCCAGCCACCCATCCTCATCCTATCATTCTGGGGAAGGAAGCTATATGGCACTACCATATTCTCCCTCTCCTGAACACTTAGCATGCTTAAATCAACCCAATGTTCCTGAAAACACTCAAGATATACTTACTGCATAAACGTGGACAAAATAGTGTATGGGCAATTTAAAAGTAAACAAAACTACTTTTATTCAGAAATGATGCTTTTTAAGTAAGGGTAGGAAATCTTCATCTTTCTTTAATAACTCTTTTTCCCTCTTCCTAATTTAATTCAATTTTTACAGACCCCTATTGATAAAGATGTAAGATCTGCTATTCATTGTCTTTCTTATACATAGAAGTAAAATCACAGAAATAATTATTTTATAGGAGGATAAAACATTTATTTAAATGGAAACACTAATCTTTATTTTCATCATGCTGAAGTGTGTGGTTACAATTTCCAATAAAACACTATATATAATAAGCAAAATAAGTTAGTACATTGTAAACTTATGCACAGTTTCATCAATTAACAGTTTAAGAACAAACAAGCCATTTAAGACTTTGGAGCTACATTTAGTAAAAAATTGCAAACACTCAAATCTTATCAACCCCAAGTAAGACACTAAAGAGCTATTCAAGACTTCTTCAAACCAATTACACAAATACATGTTTATTTTTGGTTACAGTCCCCTGCTATGCACAAGACCATTGGAATGCTGGAACAATTACACATTTTAAAACGGCACAAAGCAAAGCAAGGAGATAACATGCCAGCCTTAGAGAAGCTGTCTTGAAAGTGCAAACTGCATTTTCTCTTCCTGAACCACTAGGATAAGAACGGGTACCTTAGACGACACGGCAGGGTCATGAGCATGCTTTCTATACCCCACTGGTGGGACATTTACTGGAACCAGGTCTCCATGCCTTTGAAGATACCTCCGGTTTTAAACAGTGAACAGGCTTCAACTAAATATAGTGCAAATCAAATATCAAGGAGCAAAACGACAGAATAGAGACCGTCACAGATTGACCTCCTGTTTCTCTACCTGGCACAACCCACATGGGACACATTGGCACACGGTAACAACAACTTCTATTTAGTTTTGATATGGAAGGCGGTGCGGCGGAGCGAATGCAGGGCAACCACGCAACAGCCCCTGAGCAAGGCCCCGATGTTATAGACAGGATCTGTTCCTCCTCTCTGAGTACTGAATGCCCACAGAACCGTGGGGACCACGGGGGCAGCCACAGCCAGGAGATCCACCAGGAAGCTGCTGCTCCAGTACTGCCTCACGACGCCCCCGCGAGCCAGTGGGATGACACCATCCAACCTCTCTTCCACGCAGGCTGCAAAATCCAGCTCTCTCATGAGGCGGTTTGCATGAACTTCTGCATCCACATTGGCGTACGGGGTCTCCACGGGAGACAAAAGGATGGCTGAGTTTGGATTTCTTGGAGTTAAATCAACCACTAAGGCAGAGAGGGACTCTGGGAAGCTCTCCATCGAGTCTGGTTCAGACTCATCAGGGGACGCCAAGCTCGAGGGACAGGGGTCCTGGAGCTTCTGCAGCACATTCTGAATGAGCTCCGAGATGGCTGGGCTGTAGGGCACCACGTCGGTCTGAACGGCTCGCTCCACCACCACACTGCCCTCCTCCTGACCCATGACCATGGGCAGCAGCTGCAGGACGTTAGCCCCAGGGGTGGAATGCACAAGCTCCAGGTCACCAGATTCTGTGGTGGTGGCTGTCACTATCTCATCAAACAAATCTGTGCCGTCGGCTATGCTATCTCCTACCAGTAGCTCCCTGTCAGCCCCTTCCCCGGTGACCTGCTCTTCCAGAGATAACCCATCTGCCATTGTGTCAAGAGGGGGGTTGAGGGTTAAGCTCTTCTCTGGGGAATCACATGGAAAGTCTAGGCACAGTTCATCCCTCAGAGAGCCACTGTGTGCCATCTCCATGCTCTGAAGGAGAGACTCCAGCTTCTTGTTTTGGATGTTTATGTCCACAAAGTATTTCTGAATGCCTTTATCTTTATCAGCCAAGCTGCTCCGCATGGTTTCGATGACCTGTTTGAGCTGTTTAATCTCTTTCCTGGCTTCTTTGAGTGCCAACTGGGCCTCTACCCGGTGACACTCCTCTTCAATCCAGTCCTCTCGCATGCGGGCCAGCTGGGACTTAAGCTCCACGATTTCACTTTCCCTAGAGTGCCAAGACAAGCATGGTTAATTAAAAAAAAAAAAAAAAAAAAAAAGAAACTTTGAACTGGGCAACAGGCAGTTCTGGCACAGAGCCAAGAGCTCATACTCTTCCACTTGAAATACAGATGTGAAATCAGTTTTCAATTCAGGGAACTCAAGAGAACACAGAAAAACTTGAGAAAATACTCCAGCCTAAACATAAAGAAGCAGTACATTTTCTCTTTGGCAGAGATTAGCTATGAACTTTCTCTTTACTTGTAAATGGCTAAAGTAATAATAGTAATCAGAATCAAAATAGCTACCACAATTTTTTTTGAGTACTCATTATGGGTCAGATATTGCACTGTGTTATAAGTCTTATCTTCTAATCAATCCTTAATATTTGAAACTTTATTATTAGAACATCTTAGCATCTGTTAGCCTGTTTTTATCTCCATAGCCTACCCTTTCCAAATGTCTATAGTTTGTGGACGGCCAGTTCACTTTTAATTACCTATCAAAGACAGAAGGTAGACTGATAAGTTTTAGCCTTGCTAAATTGTTCGTATAGTATTCCAATGATAAACATTTTCGAAATAATAAAATGCTACACGTGGCAGGGACTTTACATGCTGACAAGCTGCTTATTCTATCTCCTCTCAGGTAGGATAATATTGAATTCATCCTACACTAAGGAGAATCTATCCTATTTTTTAGATCCTTCACAGGACAACTCTATTTCAAGATCTTTGTATATATTCTTTCTTACATATAATTTTTTCATATTCAGTCCTTACATTCTCAGTGGATATGAAGATAGGGTACTCAGGATCCTCATATATATGAAGAGACATCAATATTGCTCATTTAAGTTTAGGTTAGAATATTTTCCCAAGTTTTGTTGCATTCCCATTCCTTCCTCCCTTAAGTGCTCCAGTCCTCCCATGGACTCTGCAAATCACAGACCAAACACTTCCAGACATAAGGTCTGACTCACCCCAGAGGAGAGTTTTGGTCTCAAGTCTATTTCAGACAGATGATGAACCAGATTAATTCGGAAGATGAAAAATGTCCCTTCCTCACAGTCTGCGCCATTATCTGCCCACAGTTTTAGCAACCAAGGTCATTGAGTTTTCTCTATATCTTTCTGGCAGCAGAAGAGGAGGTTTGGGCTGATCAGGAAGCCCAGACTCTTAGAGAATGCACATGCCACCCTCACCCTGAGCTCACAGCTACCCTGGTCAGAGCTTTCCTGGTCTGTTCCAAAATGTTCCAGGGGAAAATCATCAAGCAGAAAAACTGGCCTGCTGCCCAGATGTCAAAAGTCTTCTCCCTCAGATAAGATCTCTTAAGCATGGGCTTTTTTTTTTTCAACCTTAACGCTTGGCCAAGAACAATGAGCCCCTTCCTTCGCACAGAAATAGCATGCAGGAATCACAATGCACACAGATATCCATTCGTGCACGGATATAAACAGGGCTTAATTGGTCCACGGTTGTGACCCATTCTGCTGGAAGTATGGGATTGTTCCCGCACGTGTTTTTGCCATTTAAAAATAATCATGCACACACCCGATTATTTCACATCAAAGCTGTATACACGGCAAAGCAACAACAACAAAAAACAACAACAACAACAAAACAAAGGATCCCCTCTAACCTACGGGCCTCCTTGAACTCCTGAAACAGCCATATCACACAGAGTTATGACTCTTTTCAGAGGCTGACTTTAAAAATTTGACAAAAATTGAATATAATCATTTTTTCTTTTCTATCTTTCTATAGTTTGGGTTCATATTTCATTTTATGGAAAAAGAAGTTGTCCTACACCCCAGCGTGCAAGGAAGGCAGATTCACCTTTCATGGAGTCGGCGCTCAGATTCCTTCAGCTTGGTTTTGAGGTGTCTCACTGTCACCTCTTTCTGCTGCAGTGGAGTCAAATACTGCTCTGGGTTTGGGGGTCTGACACCATGATTTTCACCGCAAGACATGTACCTTCCAGAACGCCTGAAACAATCCAAGTAATGAAATGTTACTTTTTGCTGTTTCCTTTTCTATAAAAAGAAGAGTAACACAGAGTGTTATCAACTGAATGTTTGTGTCCCTCCAGAATTCATATGTTGAAATTCTTACCCCAATATGATGATATTAGGTGGTGAGGACTTTGGGAATTAGCCCATAAGGGTGAAGCCTTCATAAATGGGATTAATGCTCTTATAAAAGGAACCCCAGAGAGCTTTCTAGCTTTCTTTTTCCACCCTATGAGGATACACTAAGGTCAGCAGTCTGCAACCCAGAAGACAGCCCTTCCCAGAACCAGACCTTGCTGGCACCTTGATCTCAGACCTAAACCTACAGTATGTAGCCCATGGTTCTCGAAAGATTTGGACCAACATCTAGACTACTTTGTTATAGCCACCCACATTGACCCAGACACAGCTAACAGCTTGAGAAGGAATGGTAGCTGTGTGCTGGGGTCTTAAACCTCAATAATGGCTGACCTCACTTCAGAAGGTGAGCTGTAATAGAACTGCCAATCTTAGGACTGTTAATTACTTTGAAGATTGAAGGGGGTATTGGTGTATTTATGGAGAGAATAGGGACCGTGGAGGAGGAGAATTTTCTATGGCTTAGGAATGTTCTCATACAAAATAATGCACCATTGTCCAGGTGCCTGAACTGTCAGTTCAGAGTAACATGCAGCACAATGGGTGAGGGTCAGGGGATGGGCCTGGGCAGAAGAGAAGGAAGCCAGCCAGAGGACCTAACTTTCTGCACAGTGTGCCACTGCCTAAAGATCCTGATGGCTATTTGCTGAATCCAAGTTGTTCTAAAATCAATCCCTGCTGTGAGTATGCCAGTTTGGAGGAAATGGAAAGGTTCTTCTTCTGAAGGGAAGAAGTTTCTTCCTCTACTTAACTCTCCCCAGTGTGTTTTGTAAGACAGGCTCAATGTTTTACAAAACAGCCCTTGCTGGAATCTTGGCCCCTCTCAGGCCTGGCTGGGAGCTGGGAATCCCTGCTTTAAGAGAGCTGACTGACAAGAATAGGGATGCCCAGCAGGAAGAAGGCCGAAGGAGGAGGGCGGCCAGCTCCTTCCCTGACTCTGGACCCAGTCCCATCCACTGTGCTGCCAGCTCCCTGAGCACCTGCCTGCCTCCAAGATGACCTGTGTCCATGCCCACCATCCAGTCCTCCTGTCGTGGCCTCTTTGGAAATGCAGTTCCTTCTTTCTGCTCCACACTCCCTACAACCTCATATGAATTAACTTCTTGCTTGCTCTTCAGACCTCAATTCCATTTCACTTTCTCAGGGAGGCCTCCCCTGATCGCTCCAGACTGAGTTGGACACCCTCCCCACCTTTCACACACCCCTGTAGCAACAGGTGCCTACAGAATCATCTTAAGTTGTCTTTGTTTGTTTGTTTGTTTGTTTGAGATGGAGTCTTGCTCTGTTGCCCAGGCTGGAGTTCAGTGGCGCGATCTCGGTTCACTGGAACCTCTGCCTCCCAGGTTCAAGCAATTCTCCTGCCTCAGCCTCCTGCTGCCTCTGTGGCATTTTCTCTCCCTATTCAAGAACTGCTTAGATTGCTGTGCCTTGTTAGAAATTGTGGCTTGCGCTCTTTCTGCAGCAGCCCTTGAGGAATGAGCCAAATGTGGGAAAGAAAAATGCAGTGTCTTGTAGAATCAGGCAAGGGATCGAGAGTTGTATAATTTTTTTTTTCTTTTTTAAAGAAAAGCTTACCAAGTAGGACAAACTAAGATGCATGAATTAGGTGAGCAGGACTCACCTCATGATGGGGCTACAGTCGCTTCCTTTGTAGGAGCCTGAGTTGCTACTGCTTGGGGAAGAAGGTGCATAACTGGGATGGATATTGACAGGGCTCAGCTGATTCCTGCACAGCATGGACAGAAGGTCCTTTTCCCGCGGGGATGATGGGCTGCTGCCAGGCTTGTGTGACGAAGCTCCATTATTCCGCCCATGAGGACCTCGACTGGGAGAAAAGCATGAAAAATGTTAAAATCCCTGGGGCTACAGATGCCCAAGGGATAATGTCTTACTCCTTAAATCTAAGGAAATCCAATTTATAGAGTTCAAAGGGGCAATACAATTATTCGTGTAGACTGTCCTTAGGAGCGGCCTTCTTCCCACCTGCCTGGTATTTCCTCTCCTTGTGTCATCAGCACAAGCAACCTCTCCCTCTGTTGTTCTTTCAAATAGTTTCTGACCATAAAGCTTGTTTTGGATTACACCCAATAGCCTGCTAAGAACATACACAATGTAGAATATTGATTTAGCTCAGGTTTATTTTGGAGGCTGTTTTCAAGATGTGGTTTTTGTTCTAGTCCACCTGTTTCAGTTTAGAAATATTTGCATTTGGTTCATGTCAGGGTAAGAAAATTAATGTGGTTCGTTTGGAGGACGGAGGAAGGTGGTAGCCCATAAAGGAGGAGGAGAAAACAGGGCAGATAAACAGAGCACACGTAAATGCATCATCAGTAATTTTGATTACTTAAAATTTTTTTTCATTTTTTTCTAGCCCCAATGACTTAAGACAACCTTTGTCATTTAACTGCTGAAATACTGTAACAGCCCCATCTTGGTTCTCCTGCCTCTTGCCTTGCTCCCTCCAGTAGAAGGTTGGCTTGTGGCTGGAGTGGCCTTTCAAAACGGAATCTGATTCACCGTCCTCCTCAAAGCCTTGCAATGATTCCCCACTGCCTCCAGAACAAAGGCCAGCCTCCTTAAGATGGCTCACAAGGTCCAATCCCACTACTCCATCCAACCCCATCCTCCACCACTCCTCCCTCCTCCCTCTGTACTACAGCATTCCAAATCACTTACAGTTTCCTGAAGGATCCATGCTTGACCATCCTTAGGTTTTTGAACTCATAATCTCCTCTGCTGAGAATGTTCACCTGCTCCCTTCTCTAAGCCCCTGGATACCAGGATACTTCCTACTTTGAGACTGATGGGAACCTACTCTAAAGAGCCTTCTCTATATTCTTCCTTTCCTAGGCCAGTATAGGTGCACTCCTTAATGCTCCCTAAAACTCTGTGCAAACTTCTACCATTGGACTTATCACATGGCGTCACAACTGCATACTTATTTGTCCTTCCTGCTAGGCTAGGGCAACCTTGAGGGCAGAAACAGCCTGTTCTTTCTATCCTCCTACTTTTGATACATGGTAAGTGTTCCCTAAAGGACTGCTGAATAAATAAACCAGGTGTGAGTCATTGGCACTGCCACTTAGTAGGAACTTAGGCAAGTGAGCCACTTAACATGGGGATCAAAACATGCACACACACACACCTTTCCTACCTTCCTCACAGAATTGATGTGAAAATCAAATGAAAGAATGCGTGTGAGTACATTCCACAAGCTATTAAGGGTAACTCAACTGTAGAGTATTATTAGAGAATAAACTTGTTCAAACTTCACCATTAATCCTGTTACAGAGATTTGACACCTACTAGTGTAAGGAAGCATCTTGAGAATGTTGAAATTACTTAAACAGGATAAAGTTCTATGTCAGGAATATTACTTGATGGCAAAAAAAAAAAAGAGAAAACAAGATAGCTTTCATATAGTAGTACTGCTTTCTGACAATCCTTTCTTTGCAATTTTCATTACAGCTGTATCCAACTGACATCTTAATTAGAAGTGTGTGTAAATGTGAATGCGAGTGTGCGTGTGGGTATACTTGGCTTCAAAACCATGATTACTTATTTACAATCAAATATAATTTCAACTGGCTGTCAACCTGGCAAATCATACATAATAAAACGTAACCAAGTTCTAAAGTTAAAGTTATTTCCTTCTGAAATCATCCAAATGAATGCCGCTCTTCTCTTCGTGAGAAGAGGACACTTTATACGGAACAGATGGGCTGATGGCTTTGTGACAAAACCAACTTCAGCAGCCATGGTAGAAAGAACTTCATGAGTAGCTGAAAGGAACATGTACCCTGGTGTGCATTTTCTTTTCCATGCTTCACTTCTAAGTCTGGCATCAACCAGACTATTTCTTAATCTGATTATGAGAAATATGGAGGATTAGCTATTACACATTAGGCGGGAATGTAAAGAGCTGTCCCATATTTTGACCTGGGGAATTTTATTATGAGTTAACTTCCACTGAGGACTTTCTGTGACCCTAGCACTGTTTCCGGTGCCTTCGGAATATTGATCAGGAAATAAATTATCAGACAGTTTGTAAGAGCTAACTTTTTAAAAAGAAGTAACATGCTTAAAAATATCAGTTCTCTTAGTAGTTCAAATGCTAACATATGTAGATGCAAACTCATTATAGGTATTGATAGGAAACATTTTCAAAGGAGACACTGAGATTCCATGTTTGTCATGGCCATGAACCGTCAAACCCAATGCTGTCCTCTTCAGCCCATCCCAGATCCTTCGGTCTGGTGGACAAGAAAAACGCAGTCCACAAAGGGGAAAGAAAATTCTGCTGACCCTGAACCCTTCTACAAACCTGAATACGTAACTAGAAGGTCAGAGACAGACGAGTGAAGATGAAACCTCATGAGTGACTCAGGTGAATTTCGATTCCCTGACCATGGCTCTGGACTTCAGGTAATATCATTATCACCATCATCATCATCATCATCATCATCATTATCATCATCATCATCATCACCATCATCACCATGATCTAGGGTTGAACTGTGTCACCCACTGCAAATTGATATGTTGAGGCCCTAACTCCAAGTATCACGGAATAACGGGGTTTTAAAAAAGTGATTAAGTTAAAATGAGGCAGTTAGGGTGGGTCCTAATCCAGTTTAACTAGTGTCCTTATACAAAGAAGGAATTTGAACAGACATAAACAGAAGGAAGATGACGTAGAGACACAGGGAGAAGATGGCCACTACAAGCCAAGGAGAGGAGCCTCAGAAGAAGCCAACCCTGCAGACATGTTGGTATCAGACTTCCCTTTTCCAGAACTGTGGGTAAATACATTTCTGTTGTTTAGGCTATCCAGTCTATGGTACTGGGTTATGCAGCCCTAGCAGACTAATATAATCACTACCACCATGATTACCATCATAACCAGCAGCAGCAGCAGCAACAGCAACAGTACCATGTCTCTTAGTATTACTTTCACCCCTACTGACAAAAACCACCTTTTACCAACACTTTCACTAAGTTCTGGGCATCATGTCAAGCACTTACACATATCATCTCATTTAACTCAGTGAGATACGATGCTATTATTATCCCATATCCCAACACAGGAAACTGAAGCTTGAGGTCATACACCTGATAAATAATGGAGGCTAACCTCAATCCCAGGTCTGTCTGACTCCAAATCCCAAGGGTTTTCTTTTTCTGTCTAATTTTTATCTTCCAAACAGATTCATGTTTTAGTTTAAGAAAGATAATTCCTTAGAAATATCGGCAGAGTTGCCCTTCTATGAGACAAGATAATCTGTAAGCCTTTAAAGTTTTTGTTTTAAAAATAACTTGTCAGGCCGGGCGCGGTGGCTCACGCTTGTAATCCCAGCACTTTGGGAGGCCGAGGCGGGCGGATCATGAGGTCAGGAGATCGAGACCACGGTGAAACCCCGTCTCTACTAAAAATACAAAAAAAATTAGCCGGGCGTGGTGGCGGGCGCCTGTAGTCCCAGCTACTCGGAGAGGCTGAGGCAGGAGAATGGCATGAACCCGGGAGGCGGAGCTTGCAGTGAGCCGAGATTGCGCCACTGCACTCCAGCCTGGGCAACACAGCAAGACTCCGTCTCAAAAAAAAAAAAAAAGAAAAAATATTGTCACCAACTCCACCTGTTTCTCACATTTCCCACTGATTGACCAATCTTCCTGTTAGCCTTCCTTCAGGGAGCTAATTCTCCACAGAGAAAATTCATTCACTACATGGGGAAGCAGCCAATTGAAAGGATCACAAGCTACTACAGAGTTTGGCAGAGATACCGGGCTACTCTAGAGGAGCTGCCCCCCGCCCCGCCCCAATGCATGGCCCTCCAGAACACAAAATTTACGAGAAATTCCTGAGATAGTCCATGACCAAAATCTACTGATGGTACTCTGTGCCTGGGTGAGATTCTTTTATTTATTTATTTATTTATTTGAAACAGTCTTGTTCTGTTGCCCAGGACTGGAGTGCAGTGGTGCGATCTTGACTCAGTGCAACCTCCGCCTCTCAGGTTCAAGCAATTCTCCTGCCTCAACTTTCTGAGTAGCTGGGATAACAGGCACCCACCTACATGCCAGGCTAATTTTTTTTGTTGTTGTTTTTAGTACAGACAGGGTTTCACCATATTAGCCAGGCTGGTCTTGAACTCCTGAACTCAATTGATCCACCTGCCTTGGCCTCCTAAAAGTGCTGGGATTATAGGCATGAGCCATTGCACCCGGCTGAGATTTTTAAAAACTGAGGATAATAGATAGAACACTGCCATTTTCAATTTTCCATCTATTAATTTTTGTTAAGCTTTTGAAGCCTATTATTGCTTGGCTATAACAGATACTAATATAAGCATTCATCTGATTTGCATATAATTATATTTGGCTATTTTATGTTTAATATATCAAATTTTGACCATGAATTCTAGACTAGAATATTTTCTCTTAGTCACTCTGTATTATTGACACAACCTTGGAATTTAACCACAAACACAAATTCCTTTGAAATATTTAAATTGGCTTCATCTACAGGCCTTCCTTTTTTATCTTTTTGCCTTTCTATATTGTTTGATACTTTGTTCCATGTGTATGTCATAATTTCTTGAATGGGTTATATAAATGGTTTATTCTCAGAGCAAGCCACATCTGATTTACACAGAATGTTTACATTCATGTCCTATAATCCCAGAGGCACTTTATTGCCAAAATGGTGGTGGTGGGTGGGGACCGGGGATAGAACAATTGTGCTTTATTACTGTAGACTTCACTCTTTTGTTACAGGTTTGTCTGGCTTCAGCTGTATTTTTAATGATAAAACTGTGCCCTGGGGGTCTCAGGTCACCTTATAAACATCTGCTAAATCTTCAGCTCACCCAAGAGAAATAGAAAATATTTGCTTGCTGAGTCCTGGAAAGGCAGGCTTTTGGAAACTAAATAGATTTTCTCCAGGAAGAGACCTTAAAAAGTCACACAGTCCAACTGTCTTTTGGACACCGTGGCCCAGGAGAATCAAATGACATGACAAAGTCAGAAGCCAGGTCCCCTCACGTTCTGTGGCTCCCTCCATAGCTTTCTTTAAGTCTCTGCTCAGAGCTCAGTTCATCACTGAGGTATCCTAGGACCCACCAAGCTAAAATATACCACAAACCACATTACTCCCTATCTCCTTCCCCTGAGTGTTTTTAAAAATAATTATATTATTTTTCAATTTATTGTCCTTCTTGTCCTACTACAGTGAATATAATTTTGTGGAGTTTTGTTTCCTCATAGTAGATGCTCAATAAATACTTGTTAAATGAATAAAGCCACTGGTGGCAATCACAGAATCCTGGGGCTTACAGTCCCTCCCACTGAATGTGAATAGTGGCTCCCATGTCTCATAGTCCTTCCACCAATTCAGATAACATCAATGGAGAGCATTGTTTGATGCTTGCTATGCTCCATGCTCTGACTCAGCATTTTACTTTTATTAACTTGTTTAATCCTAACAATAAACCCTCTGAGGTGGGTAGGTCTATTTCACAGATAAGGTAAACGAGGCATGGAGCGGTTAAACAACTTGCTCAGAGCCACACAGCCTGGAGTTGGTGGTGCTGACATTTGAGCCGAGGCAGCCCGGCTTCAGAGCCCACACACCCAGCTAGTGTGCTCTATGGGGTGGCCACCATGCCTATGAACTCTACTACACTTTCTTCACTCCTTCCCCAGGTAAATGCTGCGAATGGTCAGGGAGTAGCTGCTTCCTTCACAGAGGTTAAAAATGGAAGTCCGGCTAGAAGAATAAAAGGGTGAAGTCAGAGGCTTCACAGCTAAGAGACTCATAGATTCACGGAGGGGAGGTAGGAGGGAAGTGGGAGACCACTAGCTTCCTATGCAGATGAGTACACAGGTGAGTGACAGAAAGAGAGAAGGGACAGAAGGAGGAGTGGGCATAGAGTCAAGGGCCGGATGGGAGACAGCCATGGATGGACAAACACAGGTGAGCCATGTGACCACACTTGGCAAGGCAGGAAAAACTACCAATTCAAAATCACTGTAAAAAAACAAAACAAAAAGCCTCATTGAATAATAAAATATGAACGGACAGTAATCCGGGTGGTTCTACGGATGCACAGCAGGTGAGTCACCTGTGTAAAGCGTCTTAATTACAGAGCAGGAGATGGTGCCTACTTGCGTGAAGAAGAAGACCGCTTGCTTCCCGCTGTCGACATATGGACCTCAGGAGCGGAAATGCTGCCTGTGCTGCTCGAGGAGCTAAAATCAGCTTCACTACCTGAAAAACAACAGGGGAGAGAGAAGCGTGAGGGAAAGGAAACCGGAGAACATACTGGCCAGTTCCCTGCCTTCCAGGTCCCTGCTCCCTGCTTTTGCAAACTATTGGCAAATGCCAAGATTCCAGAGCTTCCAGGCTCACAGCATTTTCCTCAAAGCAGTCAAGAGAAGGCCCAGCACAAGGACATCATTTCATAAACACAGCTAAGATGCACAGTAATGCTGGTTTCGTAAAGAGGGCAGTCTTCCTGCAGACACTGTCAACAGTGACCAAGTGCGTCAAGAAATGCACTGTTCTCCCGTATGTGAGGCTCTCACTCTACAATAACGGGCTTACCCTACTTCAAGCAAAAGAAAAATAAAATACTTATCAGTCCAAGAGTAGTTTTTCCAAGAGAGTTTATCTTTGGGCTTCTGTAGTCAGCTACTCATACTTCAGTTTGGCACTTTAGGTTTGGAGACAGTTAACCAGTGAGAGGCAGTCAGGAAAGAGCAAAGCCTGGGCTCCCAGACTGCTGCACTGGCACTATCTGAGGGCTGACTTTCTCTGACTGCAGTTTTGGTTTTTCTTTAAAGAATAGATCCTTAACAGAAAAGCAGAAATTTAACAGTGATAGAAACTGAAATTTGGAATTTTAGCTTCAGGGTGGGATTACAGGTAGGGATGTTCATTAGTTTGCAAAGATCACATGATACTTTGAGTACAGACTACAGGTGGGTGTGTAATTATAAACATGCTGTGCAGTAAAATAAATTATATAAATTCATTCTAACAGAAATATGTAGTTCTGAAAGAGTAATAATGGAAACATTCCCATACACTGCCTGGGGAAGTGAGGGGAGGTGGAAGAGGCAAGCTAGAACAATGAGAAGAAGAAAAAGAATTTTTTAAAAACGTGAAGTACCATGTGCTTTTGAAAAACCACTCTAGGTATACAGTTTAATTTGACCTTGTTGCTCAACCCCTACAACACAATTTGTGCCATTTCTGGTCTAGAACCCAGAGCCAGCTCACATTTCTGAGCTGAAGAAAATATGAATAGCCTAAATCCTTGATTTTCTAACAAGCAGTGAACAATAATTATCATAATAATGACTATTTATTGAGTGTTTACTAGGTCCCAGGCCCTGTTCACGATGCTAATCTTGACATCTTTGTAAAATAGACATTAATCTCACTATTTTACTATTGAGAAAACTGAAGCTGTTTGCCTGAAGCTTGTAGGTGATAAATCCTGTCCAGGACCAAATCTTCATGCTGCTTCTCCCATACTATGCTTTGTCCTCAGGAAGGCAGCAGGAAGAAGCAGGGGAAAAGGAGAAGTTCTTAAAGAAACTATACATTACCATCTCCCTAACAGGCCAACAAGAACCATAGGTACAAGATGTGGCCAGACTCTGGCCTACTAGGGAACAGATTTCTCTTTCTGATGGCCTCTATTAGTTTTGCTAGAGAGGAAGGTAGGTAATCACAAGGCAGAGAGAAAAAAAAATCCTTTCCCTGGTTTCCAGGAGCTCTCAGGAACTCCAGCCTCTAGGAAGTCCAGGTCTCTAGGAAAGAGACCAAGAATGACCCATTAGCCAAATGACAGCAGTGACTCCTGGCTCCCAGTAGAATTCTGGGAAGATTAGCATGGCAGTTTATCAGAACTGAGACCAGCTATTCCCTCTGGATTGCAGAGACTTTGTCTAATGATGTAATGAGCTCCTAGAAGCGCCCCAAACTTCATCAGTTGACTCTAAGGAATGCACTGGTTAAAATGTAGTAGTTTGCAATCTGAAGGATTCATGATTGGTAATGCAGTCCAGCAACATGAGATTCCTGACAGCCTAACTCAACCAGCTTTGTTTGCTAGTAAATTATCAGGTTGGTTATTAAATGATAAAGGTAGGCAATTTTCAAAAATAGATCCTGCAGTTACAGCCATCAGGCTTAAGATATTATTTTTTAATGTGAAATTATTACTCTGAAAAACACTCAGCTTTCATTTCTTTCACAAAAGCCCATCGATTATAATTGAACTGTTTGCCTAAAAGCAGAAATTCAAGAACAGGAACAGATAATTGCGGAAAATCCATTGTTACCCCATGGTGCTTCTGATGTGTGGTAATTATGTTCTCTTAACTAAAAGGACAACTTTGTTCTATATTTTATTGCTACTGGAACTCAATGTATTGACTTTTATGTATTTGCAGGGCCTAAGGTCACTTTGTTTCAGCACTTTTCTCTCTTACCTTCTGTACATCTGAAAGAGCTTTGAAGGCACATTCAGGTCCCTGCAGCTGTATTCAGGCCTATTTGAATAGTATGATAGTGAAAAATGTATACACTACTTCACAACTATTTCAGTTCATGAATTTATAAAACGTAACCTGGTTAATGCAGTGCAAAAATCAGTGAACTCTTTTTAAGGGATACACAGGAAAGCTAAATGTAATACATCATCTGATATACTTTCTTCATGTACTAAGCAAAATAACTAAGAGAAAAGCTGGAGACCTAATCACATCCCCCGCCCCCACTGCCATTTATCTAGTAGTTGGCAACAAAGATACAAGGAAAGAGAGGCATTCTTTATTCATTTCCTTTAAACAGTGTATGCAACTAGGGTATTGTTTTCAGTGCTCTTTTGGGTTATTAAAATCACGCACAGAGTACCTAACCTAAAAACGTAGAACCTCAGCTGGGCTTGGTGACTCATGCTTGTAATCCCAGCACTTTGGGAGGCCAAGGTGGGTGGATCACCTGAGGTCAGGAGTTCGAAACCAGCCTGGCTAACATGGCGAAACCCTGTCTCTACTAAAAATACAAAAATTAGCTGGGTGTGGTGGTGAGTGCCTATAATCCTAGCTACTTGGGAAGCTGAGGCAGGAGAATCGCTTGAACCAGGGAGTCAGAGGCTGCAGTGAGCCAAGATCATGCCACTGCACTCCAGCCTGGGTGACAGAGCAAGACTCCGTCTCAAAAAACAAAACAAAACAAAACAAAAACAAAAAACAAAACAAACAAAAAGAGAAAACACAGGACCTCAGCTAGACAGCCTGGATTCAAAGCCTGCCCCTAACCCATATTAGGTGGAAAGTTTTAGCCAAGTTACTTCACTTCTCTGTGTCCCAGTTTCCTAATTGGTTAAATAAAGATGATACTCATAGCACCTGCTTCATGGGTTTCTTGTAAAGAATGAATTTCATCCTCATCAACAGTCTTTGTCCTCATCAATATTGTTTTCGATCAGCTGCCAGGTTAGTGGAGTGTTATCCCAGGACTGAACAGACAGGATGAATTTGATGACCTTTAAGATAATGCTCTGATGCCAAACACTTGGTGACTAAGCATCCTGCTGCAGAAGGCATTTTCCAACTCTCAAGGAGCTATGCCCAGTGACCTCCAGAAGTTCTGGCAGTTTTTTTGTTTTCATAGCACTGCTGAACTCTTTTGAGAGATATTCCTTTTATTTATAACGTTAGGATAATAAGCGTTCTGTGCATGTATACTAACGCCAGGGAATTAGAAAAGGAAGGAAAAATGAAAACAAAAAGAATACGTGCCCAAACTGATAACTAACTAGACTTATTTTTAAAGCACTGCCTATAATCTGGTCTCTTAGGACATTATTAATTTTGCCTGTTTTCAAGATATGGAGCAGTCCTCATACATCAGAACATCACAGTGTAGAGCAATCCTGAGATCTACTAAGCAGTAGTAAGCCATTCTAAAACACTGATTTAAGTAACCCCAAGCCCTCTCTTATCCTTTATCACTGCAAAGCTATCAAATTAATTCAGGTTGGACCACCTCAAATAGAGGCAGTAAATTAAAAAAAAAAAACCCACCTAGTTCCCACCCCTTCTCTCCCATCCGCCTTCTCCACCCATCCCCCCAAAATACACAGATTTTTAAATTTACAGGTCTCCAGGGAGGAGAGAGGAACCATTTTCACTGAAGCTAAGCACAGCTATTAAGGAGCAGCAGGAGCAATGGACACATGCAATTATAGAAAACACTATTAAAAGAAGCTGCTCTAAAGTATATTCAGTAGAACTGATTCTTAGCTGCTAAGGCTTGGGGGGCCCAGCCAAGGTATCCAAGAAACGCTTCACAGCCTAAACAGGGTTTTTGTTTTAGTTTTTGCAAATTACTTTCCTGAACCCCATATAGGTATTTATCTCAGAAAGGGAATATTTGGTTAAATGATCAATACATTGATAAGATACATATACAGGTTTTTTTTGCATTTGAGAATAAAACTATTCCTGAAAAATTGTAAATGTAATTTCCATTTATATCATAGTTTCAGAAAATAGTTTTCTTCATTCTGATTGATGCTCAATTGACAGAGCTGCCATATACTTAAAATAACACACACACACACACACACACACATAAACAGCTAAACACAAAAGAAGAGAAGTTCGAACTTAAAGTATTTAGAAGTGAATAATTTGTATTGATAAATCCAACTATATCAAATGAAACTGCTTATGGGAAAATAGCAAGGTCAAAGACAAATAGATACACTGAAAAAATATTTCCAACACGTGATAAAAGGTTAATCTCCTTAATTTACCAAAAGCTCATAAAATTAGAAAAAAAAAAAAACTAACAGAAAAATGGGCCAAAGACATATTAGGCAGATGACAGAAAAAGAAAAACAAATGGCTGATACACATGAAAAGCCAAATAATCTATCAATGCCACTAAAAATATAAATGAAGGTAAGGAGACTTTTTTCATCTATCTGATAGGCAAAAGAGTCTGATAATACCAGCTCTGTTAAGGGTTTGTGAAAACAGTTAGTAAGAGTGTGAATTATGCTACATGCATAAAAAAGAAAACTGTACTGCTAGGAATTTATTCTGCACATAAGGATCCAAAAAGACGACTTAGTCGTCCATCAATAGTGACTGGTTAAATCAGGTGGTATAGCAGCAGCCTAAGAGAATACTCTGCCATCATGAAAAGGAGTGACGTGATCCTGGGTGTGTCGAAGTGAAAAGATATCAAACACCTGTTACTAGATGAGAAAAATAAGATGCAGAAAAGTGGGTATTGCAAGTCTGCTTTTTTTGTAAATAAATCTTTAGATAATATGTAACCTGCCATATGCACAGAACATTTTTCTTGAGGGATAAAATGATCTGTTAATAGCAGTGTCTCTTGGGAACAGGAAAGTGTGGATATAAAGAGACTTATTTTCATTTTATTATCTTTCCGAGCCATTTGGCTTCTCTAACCATGTGCACATTATTCGTATATAAAATATACATAGGAGTGCACTGACGTATGAACAATCCATTTTTCCTTTTAAAAAATGTAAAATTTTTTAAGGAAAACCTTTTTATAATAAGAGTAGTCACACCCTATTATGTAGTATTAAAAGAGTTCTGGGGTTGAGACACCTGGGTTTGAATCTTGGCTCCTCCACTTGCTCTCTGTGGTGCCTTGAGGAATGAATTTACCCTCTCTCTGCCTTAGTATCCTCATCTATAAAATAGGGATGAGGTTATTAATATTAAGTATTGCTAAAAGATTATGGAAATTCAGGTGAAACATGCAAAGAAATTAGAACAATGCCTGGCATACAGCAAGCCCTTAATAGTACCATTTTAGCTGAAACTACTGGTATAGTGGCCCAAAGGCCAGAAGATGGCTTCTCAAAAAAGGTCTTGATTACATCTATCCCTTAAAAAGACCTATAATAGGAAATGCTTTTTTCTACTCATACATTTTTATAATTACTCTTTACAAAAGGTGGTTTTCCTTTTGCCATTGTTCAGCAAAGAGCATGTTTCTGTTTTTTAATTCTCTTTCTGTGTGTGTGTACAATAGGGTGTGTGTGTGTGTACGATAGGATGTTTCCAAAGATCTTGATTCTAAAAGAGACTCCCCATGGATGCCTCCAAAAAGTTCTAGAGTCTCTCGTGGTTTAGAACTCTGCCTTCAGAAAGTCCCAGGGGAAATACGAGTAGGTTTACTCCAGCTCTCATCTTTGCAGGGCCCAGTCTCCTGAGCTAGGTAGCTTGGAAGGTCTGAGAAAGGGAGGAGGCCTTAAGGAGGCCAAGAGGGTCAGAGGCAATGCCACCCAGTTCACTCCTGTACCTTGGGCTGGCTCAGCTACCTGTCTAAGCAGAAATACAGGCAACCCATCTGCTGAACAAGAAGAGTGAATCAGAGAAATGATAAGCAAAGAGGGTGTAAAGAAACTTCAATAAACAAGGAGAAATGAAAGTTTCTGACCAGAAGTAGCTATAAAGCCCAGCTCCACCTGTCACTAGTTATGTATCTTGACCAAGTTTTTTTAACTCATCTAAGCCTTACTTATATATGTATACACATACATTTTAAAAGGTTAATTTATTATTTATTTAGCAAAAAGTTATTGAGCACCTGCCATGTGTCAGATCCTGTTTTAAGTGCAAAGACAATGATTCCCATCCCATTAGGTTGCTGTGAAAATGAACTGAGTTAATGCATAGAAAGTGCTTGACACACTCATAAATACAAATCTTAAAATTATTATTAATAATGCAGTGGTCCCTAAACCTAACTGTGCATGAAGACTATCTGGGAAGTTTAATAATAGTGCAGATTTCTGGGAAACTCTCACAAAAATTCCAGCTCCAAAGGTAAAACAGTGCCTGGACTTTCTCTCCAAGTCCTATCAAATTTCAAGAGCTTTCTTCAGTGTGATGCGAACAGTGAGTGAGCAGAAACGAAGACAGACAGGCCGGCAAAAGGAAGAGGAAGAAATTCACGGGCAAAGTGCACAGGAGAGAAGAATTTGATTTACAGAATGATCTGCACCCTCACAGCCCTCCAGGAACACTTTCCTGGAGTGAATACATTATCAGAGGACTGGAGGGAAAAACGGAATGTATATAAGGCACAGGTTGTTTGAAACTGGGCCAGTTCCAGCCAAACTCATGCACACAAATGTTGGTTTGCAAAGCTCGAAGGATACTTAACAGTTGGTTCATGGTTCAAAGTCCTCATAATCCTGTTGTAAAAGAGAAGGGGCCAACCAGTGTGCTGTTGAACATGTCAAATGCCATTCAGCAGAGAAAAAACACTTCACAATCCAGCATACACTGCGTTGGGGTTATTCCATCAGTGCCAACCTGGATTTTCCATGGCAGACACTCTTCACAGCATCAAAGGAACCACACACAGGCATTCATCATCTCCCACACTGACTCAGCTCAGGAAGTACTCCAGTGGCAGGCATGTCCAACGGGCAACCCTTCCCCCACTGCCTTTCACCCAACAGGTCTGGGAAAGGTTACATCCACTGTGGTCATAAACTTCATCCTAGCTCATTATCTTGGGGACCCAGTAATAACAGAGCAAATCCTCCCTGAGTATTTTACAGACTTGTATGTGTTACTTATCTTTGATTTCTTGTCAAATTTACTGAAGTGAACTGAATTTCTGCCCCTTTAAAAGAACTAGCTGGAAAGCCTGCTGCTTCTATTTAAGGAGAAGCATGTATCCAGTGTTTAGCAAAATGAGATGCCTGCCCTCCTGTCTGGCAGGAAAACCTGAATCAGGAAGAGCAGCACTAATGGTGGTGCTGGGTGCAGAGCAGGGGTGCCATTGCAGGAGGTGTTCATAGGGGAGGAAGGAGGTGATGAAGGACTGGGAGAGAAAAATGGGGAGTGAGACACCAGGAAAGACAGAAGGTCAGGACAGGGCTAGGATTTAAGTCTATGACTCAGTCCAGAATATAAGGGAGGAGGAAAAGATGAGAATGTTTTGGAGTCACCTCATTCTCCACTCTTCTTCATTTCAGTGAGGTGGTGCTGTCTGCTTGCAATTCTAGACCACAAATGGAATAAAACACCCACTTACTGGGAAACAGATGACATAATTCACAACTCGTTGCCAAGACATCCAATGGGGCCCTAAAATAATGTTTGTTTTTTTTTTTAAACCTCACTTCTGTACTTAAACATGGCTTTTCCTAATTGACTCTAAGACCTAACAACCTTGACCATTCAACCCCCATCTTTGTCCCCACTGTGTGACAACCTCCAGGGCACACCATCTTCTCGACCCACAGGTTCCTTCCTTCCCTTGGCAGTGGCACTCAGAGTGTCAGGAAGGTTGCATCTGTCTCACACGTGGCTCACTCCCTGGATTTTCTCAGTAGCACTGACCTCCACCTCCACCCCATTTAAACAGAGCAGAGTTCCGACACTGGACTCGGCCATGCTCCCCTTCCAATATCTTGATGTGCTTTCACCCTCCTCTCTCTTTCTCACTTGTATTTTCAGTCTCTATGAAGTTATTTCTCTTTGCCTCTTTAAAAATAATACAGTTTAGTAGTTTCAGTTACTAGCTGTGTGACCTTGGGAAAGACAAGCTCTCTGAGCTTCACTTTTTTTCTATGAAAGGAGAATAATGATAGTATCCATTTTACAGAGTTGTTTTAAGGATGATGTAAGATAATATATGTAAAACATATAAAAATAGTGCTGGCACTCAGTAAGTACTTTAAAATTTCACTATTATTTTTATTTTTCTTCTTATGATTACCCTCTTTGAACGATATCTAGGTCCCAACACATGTGAGGCCAAAATCTGGAAGAACTTAGAACAGGGACAAGGAATGAGGCGAGGCTGTTGTGTAGTGTGAGTGGCAAGAAAGGATTCAAAACAAGCATGAAAATAAAAAAAAAAAAGATGGTCCTGGCAGAGGACGGTAAAAATTCTTCTTTTAGATTATAAATCAATGAGTAAATCCTCCGCTGTATTGACTGAATATCCCAATTTCACAGGAAGGCCTGCAGCACACTAAACAACAGGGAGCTAATAACCCAGCCCTTCTTATAGGGTCTGTGGCTCACAAATAACACATGGTGAGAGCTGTTATCTCCACATCAGTTCATATTTGTGTGTTCCCCAGCTCTTTGCTAGCACACGTGGGCTGAGACCATAGTCCTGCCTTCAGAGAGAGGCAAATGTCTTAGGAGGGACACAAGTTAGGTGCTAAGAGAGGTTAACAATGGGAAAGACTGTTTCCTGCTGGAAGCATGACGACTTCATGGAGGAGGCACACTGAACTAGCCAGGTTTTGAAGCCATTTACAACAATTCAGGACTGTAGCATGCAGAGCTGTGGAGACAGCACGGTGTGAGGGGAACAGCATACAGAGATGGTAATGCTGAAAGAATTAGAAGCAACAGCAGGGAATGGGGCAATAAAGGGAACTTGGAGGCAGGCGAATTTAAAACCTTCCTTAGACACAGGTCCCAGTGGTTGCCACTGGTCAAGTTAAGAGTTACTCATATTTGACACACAGGTCTTTTTTATTTTCTAAAATTCCCACTTTCACTTCTCTAATAAAATATGCAAACATATTACCTTACTCAGAGAAGTGAAAATGAAAGAAAAGGAAGCACAAACTTTTCCTATTCTAGGGATCCTACAGCCACAATTCTGTCTGAAGTGATTCCACTGACAACCCTTAATGGTCTACTGATCCGTGCCCTTCATGATCTCCATTTAGAGCTGAACCTGCTGACATTTGTGAGGTGAGGAAGTGGCAGGTCAGAAAGTGCCATACGAAACTAAGCATGGAACTATTTTTCTATATGTGAGTGACATTTCATTATTTTCTCTGTGACCTAGAAAGCTGTTCTCTCAATGTATTTTTTAAAACAGTCTCAGATACAAAGAACTGGATTAATCATAATTCTTGGTTTTTGACATTCTCTCATCATTGGCCCATGCAAGGCTATCTTTAATTTATTTATTTACTGACTGCTCTGTTTAGGTATTTATGTTTTGTTTATGTTTAATATAATAAATGAAGAAACCACCAACCTATCACAAAAACTAGAACAGTGACACTAACTTACATGCATTTTTGTGGTCTTCCTTTATCTTATCCCCTGTTCACCATTTCCTTGCATTCACTTTTACAAAGAATGATCACATCTATGTATTTTTAAAAGGTAGAATTTGAGGATTTTTGTTTTATTTGTTTTTAACTTTTTAAAATAAATAGTTTATCATGATGTATATAAAATCCTTTGGGACAATTTTCATTCAATATTATATTGTGAAAATTCTCCATATAGTTGTAGTGCATTCATTTGACTGCTATATAATATTAGAATGTGTGATTTTTATCCATAATTTATACTTCATTCTCCCGATAATGAGAAAATGAGTTGACTTTATTCCAGTTACTCGTTTAGCTGGATTTTCCATTCTGATAAACATGTATTTGCATTTCCAGAGTCTAAGAAAAAAAAAATCAAGAGGAAATCTACTCTTAATAATATATTCCATAGGCAAAAAGAAATGCTCTGCGGATCACCTGTCCTTACAGATTTGTACTTATACCCTTCTTCCTGCCATTATGAATAATTAAAAGTAGTTATGAAGAGTAAAAGTAAAACTAGAATCTCTGTTTTAGCTTATCCCAATTATAGGGTCCAACATGCCTAAGGTGACCTCTTGTCTCATGGTAGCTCCGACCCTGAATAGCCCTCAAAGATCAGGAATTACCTGATGCCCTGTTGAGTCTGGCTTAGGTCACTTCACAACCCTGTACTTAGACTTGGCAAGGAGATGGGCCCATGAACGTGAGAAGCTGACCCAGAGTTGCTGGATTACAAATACAACCTCATCGAGGGAGAAACCTCTTGTCCCAAAATGGGGAGGAAGGGTGATGGGGGAAAGCTTCCCTGACGGTATGTGCTGGTGTTTAATGCAGCCCAGAACTTGTTCCTAATTCCAAGGCCTAATTCCAAGTTGCAAGCGAAGAAAAGATCTTCATTTTAAGGCAAGCCCCAGTGTTTTGGAGAAGGAGAATCCACCAGGTAAATCTCTATATTAAAGCTGGGTGCAGTGGCTCCCGTCTGTAATCCCAGCACTTTGGGAGGCTGAGATAGGCAGATCAATTGAGCCCAGGGGTTCGAGACCAGCCTGGGTAAAATGGTAAAACCCCATCTCTGAAAAAAAAAAAAAAAATACAAAAAAATTAGCCAGGCATGAGGGCATGCGCTTATAGTCCCACTACTCGGGAGACTGAGGTGGGAAGATCAATTGAGCCCCAGAGGTCGAGGCTGCAGTGAGCCATGAGCATGCCACTGCACTCCAGCCTGGGTGACAGAGTAAGGCCCTGTCTCGAAAAAAATTTTTTTGAGTCTATATGAGGAAGTAACTGCTATGCTTTATAAATGTTACAGGCAAAGTAAAAATTTCTATCTTTTGATTTTTATCTAAGCATCTATGTGTTAGAGCTGATGACTTGTCACTTCAAAATGTCTTTGTGAAGTTAAATGTCTGTTGAGCGAGTCAGGCAATTATGGGATAGATTTTAAACCATCCTCAGTGAGTCACAAACATGTTTCCCAGGTGGTGCTGATGCTGCTGGTTTGGGGCCACTCTTTGAGAGTCACTGTTTCAGAAGAACGAGAAGACGACTAATTTAGGAGCAGAGATGACATTTTGTAAGATTAAATAACTTATGGGTAGATGTGAGACCCAGTAATATAGGTTTTAATAAGCCCTCCAGGAATATGGACACTAAAGTTTGAGGACCACTGCCC
The DNA here is from genome assembly GCF_009828535.3 of Hylobates moloch. Taxonomy (NCBI): domain Eukaryota; kingdom Metazoa; phylum Chordata; class Mammalia; order Primates; family Hylobatidae; genus Hylobates; species Hylobates moloch. The sequence continues at coordinate 89,985,774 of NW_026652284.1, forward strand.
TAAGACAGGCCTATGCCTGAGATCCCCCAGTAGCTTCCTGAATGGCTGCCTCTGACAAAGTGAGAGAAGCCGGCTTGACTGTAATTTGACATACAGATACACACTGTAGTATATATTTTGGGAACCATTTTTACATATTTCACATCCAAAATGAGTGAACTGCTTAATTTACTTGGCATAATACTGAGTGGTACTAACCATGCTGCATGTAATTGACAATATGTTTTTAACAGCTGTGGTTAAGAGCAGGCGCTAGCATCAGCAGATTCAGGGCTCAAATATCCGCTCTTTCATTAATGACAGTGTGACCTCAGGCAATCACTTAACCTCTCTACGCCTCAGTTTACTCACTGTAAAAAGGGACTAAAAGAGTACCTATCACATGGAATTTTGTGAGAATTAAACGTCATAATATGAACTACTATAAGTGCACAGTAAATACTCATCATCATCATTAGCCTACTTATCCATGTGTTTGGTATGTGTGCTGCTAAACACTAAATTTTTCTAATAATTCTTGCATATGGGCACTGTAGACTATTTAAGTAATGTGATTTAAGAAGGAAAGGTATTTATTAAGTGACTAAACTCTAAATACAAGTGATAAGTTATAGATGACCTGGTTTCTCTCAGGAATAGTTAGAAATGGCTTGTTATGTTCATACCCTGTTCAAAGTGCCTTACAGGCATTCTCATTGAATCTTCATATCAAGCATATGAAAGAGGTACAATTATTATTCCTATTTTACAGGTGAGGAAAGTAGACAACAGGTAACTTGCTGAAGGTCACACAGCCTTTATGTGGGGATCTGAAACATCACAATAAGATTCATAATATGCCTTAAACACCAGGAAAGTATACCTGTATGGAACTTCAAGACTTGGGGCAATTTTGCCACCCTCACCCCCCATCCCACCCAAAGTGTTTGCTTGCTCTTGCAAGGGGCACACTGAAACCTTTGAAAATACATTTACAAACAATCTGCAATAAAAAGTCTTAACAAAATCATCACTACTCTATTCTGTATCCCCCTAGCAGAGAGCAAACGATTAGTGAACACAGACTATACTAGCAAGGAGACTGCCCTGACACAGTAAACCCTGGGGCTGAGTCATTCATCTACTTTCAACAAAGATAATAGGATTGAATCTTCATTCTTAAGCAAAAAGTTAACATAATACATTTTAAAGAAGTGTTGCCATTTGAAACATCAAATAGATAGGGTTTTTTTATGGTAGAGTCTGAGGACCACCTGCATCAGTATCACCTGGCCTCTTTGTTAACAATACAGATTCTTTTTTTTTTTTTTTTTTTTTTTTTTTGAGACAGAGTCTTGCTCTGTCGCCCAGGCTGGAGTGCAGTGGCGCAATCTCGGCTCACGGCAAGCTCCGCCTCCCGGGTTCACGCCATTCTCCTGCCTCAGCCTCTCCGAGTAGCTGGGACTACAGGCGCCTGCCACCACGCCCGGCTAATTTTTTTGTATTTTTAATAGAGACGGGGTTTCACCGTGGTCTCGATCTCCTGACCTCGTGATCCGCCCGCCTCGGCCTCCCAAAGTGCTGGGATTACAAGCGTGAGCCACCGCGCCCGGCTAACAATACAGATTCTTAACTCATACTCCAGATCTGCTGATTGAAATTTCTTTAAGTCAGCCTCATAATCCATTTTCGCAAATTGCCCAGGTGATCTTCTACACACAGTAACATTGTGAAATCACTACAACAAATGCTTCTTGTTTTCAAATCTGTCTGTTTAGTAACTGTGTCATCTGTCTGCTCTTTCCCATCCTGAATGCTCCACCTGAGGCCATCATCATTTCTCACCCAGAATTACTGAAACAGCCTCACACTGTGCCCAGCTGCTCCTTGTGGCCCTGAGCAGTTTGTCTTCTACACTACTCCAGAGAAGAAACCTCATTAGGCAATTCCCTTGTTGAAACTCCTCAATGGCACCCTGTGTCCATAAAGTCCAAACTCTTTAGCATGATTTACAAACCCTCCGTAATCTCTTCAGACTGTCATACCACAACCACTGCCAATGGAACCATTCACAGTTTCCTGAAGGAGGCACGATAGCCTCTAGACTCCCAGTTTTCACACACGCTGTTCCCTCTAGCTGGATTATTTTCCTGTCCCTCTGGGCTTGGCTAACTACTACCTGTTCTTCAGGTCTCAGTTTAGCCTTGAGCTTTACTTCCTTCAGGAAGGGGATTAGGTGGCCCTCCTTTATCTGACCCCACCCAGAATTTAACAAGTATTTATCACATTGCACTGCAATTGTCTGTTTGCTTTAACATATTTTCAAGTATGCTTGTCAGCTCCTTGAGGGCGTGTTCTTTTGTACCCCAGAGTGTCACGCAGGGTTTAGCACAGAGTAGGTGCTGTTGTTTTGAAATGTTATTTCACAGCATTAAAAGTTTCTCCACCATTGGCATTTAGGGATAGCTCCTCTTTCTCCTATTTTGCCCTTTAGGTTGGATTGACAGACTGGTGTTATTTCCGATTAGGACAAAAATACTCCCTTCCACTCCTACTTCCAGCCTGTATGCCCAAACCTCTTAAAAGTCAAGTTTTCTTTTTCTTTTTTTTTTTTTTTTTTGAGACGGAGTCTCATTCTTTTGCCCAGGCCGGACTGCAGTGGCACTATCTTGGCTCACTGCAAGCTCCACCACCCGGGTTCACGCCATTCTCCTGCCTCAGCCTCCCGAGTAGCTGGGACTACAGGCGCCTGCCACAGCGCCTGGCTAATTTTTTGTATTTTTAGTAGAGACGGGCTTTCACCATGTTAGCCAGGATGGTCTCGATCTCCTGACCTCGTGATCTGCTTGCCTTGGCCTCCCAAAGTGCTGGGATTACAGGTGTGAGCCACCGCGCCCAGCCAAAAGTCAAGTTTTCAGCACAAGATACCAGCATGCAAAAACCATGCTAACTGCAAAGACCTTTGTCTCGTTCATCACTGCATCCCCAGAGCCAAGAGCACAGAGCCTGGCTTATAGGAGACTCAGAAGAATATTTAATGAATGAGGGAAGAAAGGTGCCAGAAGAACTTACATATATGATTGCAGAAATGATATCATTAACTTTTGAGAAACTGGAAAGGATGGGAGGTAGCAGATTGGAAATGAGCAAAAAGTCTGCAGGTCATGAATGTAGAGAAAAGATAACTTCTGAAAATCACAAACTGCTGTTTGGTGTTGATCTCCAGTAAAATTGTAGAGAAAGTTCTTTAATAAGGCAAGAAGGAGCCAGCAAGAGTTCACTGGGTCAGATGTGAAAAACAATCTGCACGTCCTTTTCTGACAGAGTTATCATGGCCACATACATCACATATTTGGAGTTCAGCAGACGTTTAATGCAAACACTTAGGATACTCTTACGAACAAGGTCAACGTGTGTGCACTGGGTGATAGCACAGTCCAGTACCCACAGGATGTTGACAAATGGGCTGTCTGTCAACCTCCAGGGAAATCTCTAGTAACATATCACCTGGCCCTGGTGTTGTCCATATCCTATTTAACATGCTTTATTAATGACATGAATGAAATCATGGATGGTATGGTGTTGACGGCAGACTCCTGATTACACAAAACCTTGAAGGGATAACTAATGCATCGGATGACAGCATCAGATAATAATGCCACTAGCCACTGTGGACTCAGAGCCTACTCTGTCAAGAATTCTACAGCTGCTATTTCCTTTAATCCTTCCCCCCAAAGACATACAAGTAAAGACCAGAAAACCAAAGTTCTGAGTGATGCTGAGACTCACCCCAAATCACAGAGCTAGTAAGCAGCAGAGCTGGCTTGTCTGACATCACTCTGCTTGATCCTTGTGATCAGAATTCACAAAGATCTAAGAACAGGAAACCAAGACAACAATGTTCAATCTAGTCCATCTCAACTATGCTTTAAACACTTCCTAGGCTAAGGCACTGGATGGGGGAGGCATGGAGAAACACAGTTCCAATGCTCAAGGGTTTCCTAGGAGGAGTTAGGCTATACAGACAAACAACCAGGATACAAGGCAGAATACAATGAGTGCAAACAGAGAGGGAGGGCACTCAGAAAACACAGAGGAGGAAGAAATCTTCTTAGCTAGGGTGAAGGGATGAGGGCAGGGGAATATGTCATGGGAGAGATGACACTTGAGATAGCCCTGATACACCAGGAAGAATGTAGTGTTGGGGGCATGGATAGGAGTTGACCTTGGGTGAAAGAGATCACATGAACTAAAACACAGAGGAAGAAAAAAACATGGCATGTGTAGTATATACATATGGAGTCCCTTGTATGGCTAGAATATAGTGATCAAATGAGAAAATGCAGCCAAAAAGGTGAGTTGTAACCAGAGAGTTGAAAAATGTAAAAACTATGCTACGGGCAAGAGGGAACCATGACATATGAAGGCAAGAGAGAACCATGATGAGTTTTGTTTGGGGTGGTAACATGAACAGTGATGCTTTATGAAGACAACATGACAGCAATATCTGAAGGAGAGACTGGAGGCTGGTGGGGAATTCAGGTGACTGTTACAGTTTGGAGATGGGTCGTAAGGTAAGGGAGAATGAACTCTGAAAAAGGAGACCCTTTCCGGGTAGCTCTTAGGTTCCACAAAATTAACTGTATGGGTTCAAGATCATTTGACGCTCCAGGTGGACAAAATGATTAAAAACAGAAAAAGGATAAAGTCAAGTTAAACATTAAAAAACACCTTTATCTTATGCTTTATCTTATGCCATATGCTTGACTGCAGTGCTCTCAATCAAATGAAAAGAACAATGTCTCTTATATATTTCCTGAAGAATTTGTGAAGAATTGGATAATCTGATAAGAATGGATTGAGGTACTGCAAGATCAATGCTAGATTTACCCTCTGTGTAATTTTTTTTGTTGTTTTTTTTTTGAGACAGAGTTTCACTCCCATCGCATGGGCTGGAGTGTAGTGGCACAAACTCAGCCCTCTACAACCTCTGCCTCCCAGGCTCAGGTGATCCTTCTGCCTCAGCCTCCTGAGTAATTGGGACTACAGAAGCATGCCACCACACCCGGCTAATTTTTGCATTTTTGGTAGAGACAGGTTTCATCATGTTGACCGAGCTGGTCTCAAACTCCTGACCTCAAGTGATCCACCCGCCTTGGCCTCCCAAAGTGCTGGGATTACAGGTGTCTGTGTAATCTTTAATGTAAATTTCATTTGAAAGCACAAATATCAATACAATAAAACAAGTAAGCTGGGTAAATTCTGGCAATTTCTGGCATCTGTAGGGAGTGTGAGAACAAAAGCAAATGGAGAAATGGAGGGCCTAGTGGCGTTGGGGTTGTTTTTAACTCTGACATGTGTTTAAGGAACTCAAATGAGAAAGAGGGAAACAGAATAACGAAGTCACAAGAAAATACTTCCAAGATAAGTCCTGGCAGCACAACAGAGAAGTGTCTGGGTCAGGTGATGTGGTCAGAGGAAAGCAGGTGGAAAGCAGGCGGAACAGCTCCTGCACGCCTGCCCTGGGACACCTGTGCAAGGACCACAGAGCCCAGCGCCCGCCCCAGGAGGGGACATGAACTTGGGATGCCTCGCTCCTACTTCTGTCTTCCTTCTCGAGCTGGGGCGGAAGCCGACAAGAGGCAAAGAGCTCTGTCTCCAGCAGCAAGCAACAACATTTCACCTCATACCATTGTCTATCAATTGAAAATTATTCTAACTCTCAAGCTTCTGAACAAAATGTTTTTGAACTCCCACTCATCCTTCCAAAAACATTTTCTGCAAATCCTGGTGTGGTTTATAGCATTTAAAATGAACGAAGCATACTCACGATTGGATTTTGCTCTGCTCACAAATTATGCTCTGCATTTCCTTGGACTCCTTTAGTGGAACGTTCCCCAGGATCTCACTCTCAGTGACATCTGGCACAAAGCACATGTTCCCAGGCCAACCCTTTGCTTGCCCAGCTACTCTGCCCCACCCCCCTACACAAGTTAACTTTTAAATTCAAGTGTACTCAGTGTTCTCTACTTTCTCCACCCCTTCCCTCTCCAGCCCACAATGTTCTGTGAAAAACCAAAATAAAATGGAAAAGCAAAGCAGAGTATTACGAAAAATAAATCAAGGCCACTCTTTTTAGGACCATTGAAGAGTGTTTGCATGGCCGTAAAAACAAGGCAATAAGCAGGCTTTGGAAACAGTAGTTTTGAAAATACCCCCCAACATATTGTAAAGAGCACATATCTAAGCTGGTAACATTATTTTTAAAGTGCAAGGAAATGTTAAAACACACATTTCAGTACAGTGGTTACCCCTGGGGGAGTCAGAGAATAAGATCTGGGAGGAGTGTGCAGGCAGCTTCCCTGGTGGTAAATCTTAAAGTGGAAGGTGAAATCACAAGTTTTGCTTTATTATTATTCTACCCAGCTCACGCATATGTCACATACATTCTCTTTATGCATCACATTATATGTAGTATTTATAAAGAAATAAGGGAAGCAGCAAAATTGAATTTAAAACAAAAGTTAATACTACAAAAAAAAAAAATTAGCCGGGCGCGGCGGCAGGCGCCTGTAGTCCCAGCTACTCGGGAGGCTGAGGCAGGAGAATGACGTGAACCCGGGAGGCGGAGCTTGCAGTGAGCCGAGATTGCGCCACTGCACTCCAGCCTGGGCGACAGAGCGAGACTCCGTCTCAAAAAAAAAAAAAAAAAAAAAAAGTTAATACAGTGCTTGTCAGAGAGAAATAAAGAGAGAAGAAAAGAAAAGAAGAAAGGAAAGAAAAAAGAAAACATGATCTTATTCCTAGAGAGGTTCACATTCTAGTAGAGAAAAGAGCCATCTGACAAATTATTATTAAATATAACATGGTTACCGTAACAATGGAATTTAAAAAAAACACCGCCTCTAAGGGCATACATAGTATTTAAGTTAACAACGATTGCATGTAAAGTTCAAATCCCTAAGTGTCTTTGCCTTAAAAATACAGTTTTACCCTTTATAAGTATCAATATTGCATTACATTTCCTGGGACCCTTCCCAGACCCCAGATTCTAGGTAACATGGTCATCCTCTGGGCTCCCACTGGACACTATGCTTCCTCCTGAAGCATATCACAATGTACAGGGATCCCCTAGTTTATTGTTGTACCCAGTGCCTGGTCACTGCCTAGCACATTAATAAACATTCGTTTAAAAAAACAAATGAGTAGCATTACCAGGTTCAGTTCTTTTAAATGGTAGCTGAGACTGAGAAGAAAAGGAAGGGTGGAAATGCTGAGTTGGAGAATCTTATCCAAAACTTGAGAATGACCCAGTGTTGCATGGGAAAAATCCCTTTACTGTCCCTGGTTCTCTGGGCTGGGCAGTATAGGAGGCTATGGCGCAATCTGCAGATTCTAAACCAGTGCCCTCTATGCACTAGTGCTTCTAAGCTCGTGGCTTGGATCTTTCACTTCTTCCTCTAACGATGAGGGAAAAGGCATTGGATGTCAGGCAGTAACCCAGTATCGGATACAGGCATAGCCTTCATCTTTCAAGAACAGTCAGGCCCGCCAGTAGTCTCGGCAGAAATCAGATCTTCCTGGCAGAGGCTCACAGAGCCTGCCTCTCTCAACCTCAGAGATGAGTACAAGAAGCCAAACACTCAGGAAGATCCAGTTTCCCTGAATAATGTTGCTGCCATGTAAGACAAGGAAGCATCCATTCCTCTGAAAGTGCCACAAACTCTCCTGAAGGAAAAGGATGCAACAGATAGAAATGTCAACTGAGACCTCAGAAAGCTCCCCAGATATGACCCGAATATCATGACAGAAGCACCAGGTACCAGCAAACAACTGATGAACTGTGTGCCATCAGAGCATGTGCATGTGTGACTAATAACAATGGAATAGAAAGTGGGGCATTATTTTGTTCACAGACTAGCAGAATATAAGTAAAAGGTCACCATGCTAGTGGGGATATTGCTAAGGATTTAATTGTTCCATTGCAACTTTAAAATAGAAGGCTTATTCTAGCTAGGCCATCTGAGTGATATTGCATCTGAAATTATGTTTAGCTAAACACATTCCGCATGTATGAACATACATTGATTCCAAGTTGCCAGCCTCTCAAGACCTCATTTTAAACCACATCCTACAAATGCTACCCCCCTGCTCCTTTTTTTCATTCAAGTGACTTGGTATAGTCCTCGGTGCACATGCCACGTTCTTTCCAGGGAAAACAGAAGGAAAGAAGAGAATATGCCAGAAGAAGTGGAAATTAAAGTGGCATTAAAATAAAAATAAAGCTGCAAAATATAATCTGGGTCAACTCTTCATGCGTTTTAAAATAAGCACCAGCAGGCTCAGCACATATGGCATGGGTTTTATGTATTTTTTTGGCTCAGATGTCACACAGAATTAGTGCAAAAGGAAAAATCCCAGCATGGGGCCTATTTTTATACAGATTAATCAATCATTTCCCATCTCCTCCTCTCCCATCATTCCCCAAACTTTGAACCTAATGAAAAATGAAATTGCTTTTTTTTCAAACTATGTCATGGAAATCCTTCCAGGAAAAAAAGGAACTTAATATTTGAACCTAGATTTTAATCATCACATTTTAAATTCAAGTGATAAATACTAACTAGACTTATGCTATGGCTCAGCCTCTTTTATATTACATATTTACTGTGGTATCTTACCCATTTTGTTAATAGCAAAACAATTTCATATATATATACATACATACACATATATATAGCTATTTAGCAAAACAACAAAGCCACACATTTGAAAAGGAAACAAAAACCACTACTGTATATTTCACTTTTTGTTAGGTACATTCTCATGTACATAAAATCCCACAATTCCCATCAAAATGTTAAGCACATAGTAGATTCTTAGTAAGTACTTGATAAGAAATTTGATAGGCTGAATCAAATTGAAACAAAGAATTGTTCAAGCTATTAGCTAATGCCTCCCTTGACTACCAGGCATTGTAAAAATGATGATAATGTTTATAGTAATCACAATACAATAGAAGTTAATTTTTTTGTATGCCATATGCCATTGATTATTTCACTGAATTTTCAAAGCAGCCTTATGTGAGGGGTACTCTTACTATCTCCACAACATAGATGAAAGAAAAGTTTTGGAGAAAAGAGTCAGATATTTTGTGGTTAAAAAGAAATCCCATACTATGCTGGTTTTTAGAGGTGGGCAGGGGACTTCATTGCAGATCCACCGAGAAAGGGATATGGGGCTTTATACTATTAGTGCAGTAAAAGTTTGGAGAAAGTGTCACCCACATGGTTTCCAGGGCTCCAAAATCATGATCTCTATAGAATTTCTCACACACCCGTGTTTGTCTGCTATTCCTTCTACTGTTAGAAATTATACTTATGAAATGTTAAGTTAATCACCTAAAGTTTGACCCCAGTGACAAAGCCAGGGACAGAGTAGTGCTTGGTACATTCACATTCTCAAAGGGTGGTATCTTTTCACTGTTCTGGGCAATTAAAATTGAACCATGACTAACCGTTGGAAAAGATGACATAAAAACAGTATGTTTTTTTGTCTAAGTAGTCATGAGCATAAAAAAGTAAACAAAGTTAACAATCTAGCATAATGCTGTGCTCACTTTTTTATATGATTAAAGATGAATTTCTCTTATACTAATATAGTATATGTTTTGCTTTCTGTTTAGAGCGGCCAGATGTCAGCTATACATGTGAACAATCTAAATATCTTAATTTTACACAACTTTAAAGTTATCAAACTAAAGTTGGAGTTACCATAAACATAGTCTTTCTTTTGTTTCTACTAATTAATTTTACCACCACAGGCATTAATCATTTGCCTAGCAGATGAAAAGTACTTTAAGATGACTCATGTGTTTTACAACACTACAAACCCAACCTTTATGCTCTTGGAATGTACAGTAAAGAGGAAGTGTTAGGTCAAATCAGTTAATAAAAATAAAAATGTTCCACATCCCAGTTCCATGAACATTAACTGTTTCAGAATTTCTAGTGGATGCCATGTGAGAAAAGTAAATTAAAACCGGCCAGAGAGATGTGCTCTGAGTAATTTTCATGGTAATCAGGCAGACATGGGTATTCCCTTTCCTGATCACACGAGCGGGCTCTCTCTTGATAATAAATACGTCGTGTTTCAGCCTACACAGAGGCCCATTTCAAACCATGTGCAGTGCCAATTAGCGTTAATTGTGGCTGTGTTCATCTATTCCCTTACCACACCACTGGTAAGGCCAGGCTTTTCATTTACAAATGCAATACGCAATGCTCATGGTTAGAAGAGCATTCGAAATGTAATTGCCAATGGTCAGTCTTTTTCATTTTGGCATCAAATTGACTTACAATTGCACAAATAGACTTATAAATGACAAAGAGTATTTAAAATAACACGTGTGTATTTTTAAAAGTTTAGTTATAAGACCATGCATTCAGAATATCTGAGAGGTGAAGATGAAAACTTGTTTTAGGTTCCATTTTGGCCTACCACAACTAACTTACACACACACACACATACACACACACACACAGTCTAGCCTCTGTGATCCAATATAATTATTTACTTACTGTGACTAATACTACTTACTTAGAAGGTAAGCTCCATAGACTTTCATGGCAAACATTGCCTCTGCAAACAGCCTCCCAGCACAGGCTGGGGTATGTCTTTTGCAGAAATACAGTGTGTGCAGCTCATATCTCAGTAGAGTACAGTCTCAGAGTGGGGTATCCATGGAGACTGAGCCTTCTGCATGTGCAGGGCAAGGAAGTTACTCTGCTGGCACCATAGCAACAGGAGGCAGAGGGAAAGCCAGCCTATCAGGGAAGAGCACAGGGCCTTCTCCCTGGTGACTGCAGTGTTCCAATGAAACCATCGCCCTCATGAATGGACACAAAGGATTTGAAGAAATACCAAATTGTCAAATAGAAGTAAATGCCTACACAACAGTCAAGATGAATCCTTGGACAATATTGGAGCAAAACGTATAGAATCTTTCCACATTGATTATAATATCCCAATGGGCAAGCAAGAAATTATATCAAACCCCACACAGTCCTAAATTTTATGGCAAACACAACACTTTGAGAAAAATGCTTGGTGTACTCCATGAATTCCAGCTATTTAAATATGCATGACAATTCACAACACTGCCCAGAAGAAAGGAACAGGGGAGCCTGATTATTCTGAGGACAGAAAATGGAATACAGAGCTCTCTGGAACAATTTAAGGCAGATTCCCTCTAAATAGAAGTTTGCTCAGAAAAAATGTTTAGTAAGCTTCCACCAAAGCTCTCTATTATTTCAGAATAATTCTTACTAAGAAGGCATCTGTGACAGAATAAGACTAATGCAGATGAGATGCTGAGTGGACATTAAAATGCCTTAAAGTTGTGCTATTCGTAAACTTTCCTTATTTCCCATTTTATAACAATAATAAAAGTGATCATTTATTGAGCACATACTGTATGCCAGGCAAATATTATCACTACAAACACAGCTCACTTTCAAATGCCAACACCGATTTTTGCAAAGATACAGGATGTGTGTGTTTACCTCTCAGTGTTGTATAGTATTTAGGTAATGCATATATTCGGCTACATATCTAACACCTTTCATGATTTTCACAATAATGCAAAGAAGCTACATATTAATTATCCCCTCATATTACAGTTAAAGAAAAAGAGAGAATATTTCCTTATGTTACCAAATAAACTCCCCCCGACCCGCGCTGCTCTGCAGGTGACCTGGTCCACCCTACCTCAATGTCTAAATATAAGGTGAAGAACCCCTCCTCCCGCAATTACCTCTCAGAAAAGAAGAAATCCCCTTATATTAGAGTCCTTCCAAAGCCTCTTATTACAGGGCTCTCTCCTAATTACCTTCTTTGAACAAAAAGTGCCATTTGCAAAAGACATATCCTTCTGAATTGGCTGCAATCAGTGCTAATTTTGCTTCCCTTTGGAGATTCAACTGATGGAATTGTTTAAAATGGAAGAGACAAAGAAATTCAAAAACAGATTTTGTAATTATTCCTATGGTATGACTCCTCCAGCCTTTTAGTGATCACTTTAAATAGAAATACTGTCAGTGGTTAAGTTGTAGCAATCACAAAAACCTATATTCCTTTTTTGCTCTCTGAATTCAGTGACTGAATAGCTTTCGATAATGAAGGATACTCATATATGTATACAAGAATATACGAATATACAGAAAAACCAGCTGCCCCATGCTATCCAGTGACAACTTCCTTGCTAGTTGTACACTAATGTCCCTCTCTATTCTCCTTTTCCATAATAAGCACCCATTTGACTCTGATATCCTGGCTATAACTGGAAATGACATGTGTCACGGAGTTCAAGGCTACAGTGAGCTATGATCACACCACTGAACTCCAGCCTGGGGGACAGAGCAAGACACTGTCTCTCTAAAATAATAAATAAATAAAACACCTAAAAATCTTAGGGGATCTTATATATTTACTGTCTCCCTAAACTTTTCTGTATTTCCACCACCTCCATCCTAGGCTAAGCCATCCAAATTTAGTGTCTTGCTTGCAGTTTCACCTCATGATAATCCAAGTTCTACAGAGTCGTCAGAGGGATCCCAAACATGTAAATCAAATCATTTCTCCCGTCTTAAAACCCTCCAATGTCTTCACATTACTCTAAGGATATAGACTTCAGCTGCTACCACTCTTCTCCTTTCCTAACTCACTGCTCTGCCCACCACCTGCCACCCCATCCCCAACCCTCCCTAAGCATGGAACAATAAGGTTAAAGTCTCAGCTCAAATGTCACCACCCCAGACACTCCCCTGACCATCCCCCATCACTCTCCAGTTACCTTGTTTTACTTGTCACCATCTGAACTTATCTTGTTTGTGTGCAAGCATCAGCCATCTCCCCCACGTTAAAGGTAGGCATCTTGTTTTTTCACTCCTCTATCCTCAATGCCTGGAACAATGGTGTCAGCATAGAGCAAACACTTAATAAATATTCATCAAATGAATGGGTGAAAGCTAGTAAATGTACAACCAGGAGTCAAACTGTGTTTAGCAGAAACCTCTTCTTGATTACATAGTGAAATGAGGGTTCCCTTTCCTTTAGACTCCTTCAGAGCGATCACCTTCTTGCAATGTTACAAATATGCCAGTCCGTGTATGTTGGAATACAAGCCTATTGCAGCTGTGTTGCTGAAGCATTACTCCACTTGACCACAGCTGGCATTCATATAGCTTGCTTGGCTGCGCTCAGATACAGGCTTAGGTGGTGGAAGAGATTAACCCATCGAATTGCCCAAGTGAACATACTATGCTGTTCAACAGGTAACTTTCTGTAAATAATCCTACAGTTCACCAAAATGCCATGCAACAGATTGTACTAGCAGACAGTGAGGTCCAGGTATTTATCCCTCTGGCTCCTTTTCTGCTGGTGGCTGCATTCCTCTGCCAAAGTCCATAGTTCCTTCACAGGTGGCCTTGAAGTTCTCTCTCTAGGTTGGTAACTCTACCCTCCTCTTGCTCCTTCAGGATGCAGGAATGGCCCCAAGCTGTTGCCAGCACCCAGTATTTCACCATACTTAATCGAATCCCCTTAATCATGCACATACCTTTGCAGGCAGTCTCTTCAATAAATGCTCCTCAATTAGGGAGGTGGGGAAAGCCCAACCTAAAGCATATATCTGCATGATCTACAATGCTTGGTTTAGAAGTCTGTGTGTAAAAGAAGTTTCCAGGTTTATTTCTGTTATGCTGACAGTTGATAAATATGTTGAATGGTGGGTATCTGGTCTGCTGGAGCTTCCACTACTTTTGAGAGACCTATAACGCTTCCTTCTCAACACATTAGAGTACTGAGTAAGCATTTGGCAGGCCCCCAAATCAGTGGCTAAGAACACTGTGCATGCAATAAATCCCAGTAGACCCAGGATTTGGATGGCAGTTACCTCTGGAAAGAAGAGGATTATAATTCACTAATTCTTAGGGAAAAACCATTAAAGGGCCATTTGACACCATTACATCAATTGGGTGCATCATTGAAAACACAGATGGGAGAAAGGCATGAGAGAAAATACATAACCCTGCCATAAAGATAAACACGTAAGTCCACTGATCACATTTAAGCTTTATTTTACTGGTTTGGTCCCTGCTGGGGAGATGTGATAAACTATAAAACAGCCTGCCATAAACATGATCTGCTGTATCCTAGGGGAGCATTCTTTCTCTCAGGGTGAAAGGAAGTTTTAGAGATCTATTTCAGTATAAATACAAAAGCTCTTGCTTAAGCTGACAAACTCTAATGATTTTCATTTAAGAAAATATTCATGATATGCAGGGTAGCACATAAAACATCATGACATGTGAAGAAAGGACTAGCTCATGATTAAGTAGAAAACACTGAAGACCTTAACATTTTTTGATATTCATATCTTTATGGTGTATTTTACTGATTTGCATCCAAATGGCCTTGTATGTTCAACTTTCTGTACTTCATTGCAGTTACATCGAGGCTCACTGATTTTGTTGCTGGCAACTGTCAACATAATGTACATACATATGGACTGTATCAGCTAATTTATAAAAATTAGTAGGAATTTTTAGGGCTCTACGAACATTTTAAAAAATTGTGTTTTATATCAACACATCTTTCTTAATTTTAACACTCTCCTAGTGCAATTAAAACTACTCCTTTGAAGGTGGACTTTACTACTATGGCAGCAGTTAAGAGTTAGGAGCAAGGCTACCCTGTTTAAAATCCATTTACAAGCTATGTGACCTTGGATGAGTTACTTAACCTCCTTGTGCCCCAGTTTTCCTATCTGTAAAATGAAGGATAATGATATCCCTTTCTTGCACTGATATTAGGATGAAATGAGTTAAGTGCTTGGAATTTTGCTTGGGACAGGCAGTGCTCAATAACTATTCGTTTTAAAAAACTAATCAAATTTCAGACTGTTATTCAAGCCCACAATTACATCTAATATATCCTTCCAAATATTTTCATAAGGCGTATAGTATCTGGAATAGCTTACAGCTTGTATTTGAGGCTGGGGTTTGCTGCTGGAAGACCTTAGCTTATAACTGGCAAGCTATTAGAAAAATAATGCCTTGCCAAAGTATGCAGAATGTTTTCATATAACCAAAATCTTCCCTTTTAGCACTAAAATTTTAATTTTTTTCCACTCTATGGAGACATTGTTAAAATGCTTGACACATTTTTCTGCCTTCATATGCATTGTGTTTTCCAATTTCACCATCACATCGATTCAATCTGCTTTTACATCAATTACTGCTCTAAGCACTACAAGTGACAAAACTGTCAATGGCCTAAAACACTTAAAAGGCCACCCAGGCCGAGTGCGGTGGCTCACGCCTGTAATCCCAGCACTTTAGGAGGCCAAGGCGGGCAGATCTCCTGAGGTCTGGAGTTTGAGACCAGCCTGACCAACGTGGTGAAACCCCGTCTCTACTAAAAATACAAAAATTAGCCAGGCGTGGTGGCAGGCACCTGTAATCCCAGCTACTTGGGAGGCTGAGGTGGGAGAATTGCTTGAACCTGGGAGGCGGAGTTTGCAGTGAACTGAGACTGCGCTACTGCACTCCAGCCTGGGTGACAGAGAAAGACTTGTTAAAAAAAAAAAAAAAAAAAGAAAAAAGAAAAAAAAAAAAAAAAAAAACACCACCCAGCTTTTTAGTGGTTTCTGTCTGCTCACTTATATTTTCCCATCTCTGTTCATTGTCAGCCATCAGCTGCAAACTCACACTCCTGTCTGTCCTCCTAGAGCAAGTATTCTTCTCCTTTTATGTGAATTGGGATAACATAACCTGCTAGATTTTTGTTCCAAGTACACGCAAATTGTGTGTGAGAGTTTTAGGAGTTTTCCTGTATATGAAGTGCACAGAATGTGTGGCATCTATTTTAAGAGCTACAAATGACCATCAGTAACATTTAGTGAGGAATTACTTTCTGCCAGGTCCAACACAGATCACTTGATATTCATTAATTTCACCTATTTAATATTTTCCATAACCTATTTTACAGATGCAGAACACAGAGTCTCAAGAAGACAACGAGTAGCTATAGATCACACAGCTACAAAACAGTGGTATAAAGACTTGAACCTAGTATGCTGGACTCTAGAGTCTGGTGGTTAGAAAGTCCTCCTCCACCCCCACCCAATAACACAAATGTACTTTTTTTCTCCCAAGATAGGACAAGTTGGGTAACCTGGGGAGAGGCTGTGTAAATCTACGCTCTCAACTCCCCTCTAGGCTGTTCAAGTTATTACAAGAATGGCCTACTCTAGGTAAGTTGTCCAGCTGTTTTATTTCACAGAACTAACTTTGAAGTGAAAGTGATGCTCATGATAAGAACAGAAACATCTGTCGGCTTCACTACGTGTGCATGAGCCTCGATTAAGGGAATCAGTGTTGATTAATCACTAACCTCGTTGGTGCCTTTTGAGTTTTCTAGCAAATGCTTCTGAATGTGGGAAATAAGGTTTTTTAAAGTAACCAATCCTCTGCTATTGTCATAAGGTTATTAGAGTTCAGCTTAGCTAGGTCTCCAATTTCAGTAGCAGGGGTAGTGTCTGATGACAAGGGGATACTAACTTAGTTTGAATGCTAAGGAGATACAGTGATATCTTTCACATACAGATTTTAACATTACAGTTTCTAAATGTGGATTCTTTTAAATTTTAGTGACCCTAACTATTTGCTCTTTACCAGTCTCCTTAATCGCCTCCAGTGCTTTTGTCCTTTCACACTTTCTACTTGGTTTAAATTGTGTAATGGTTTTCCCATCTCTCTAATCAAACTTGTGGACAAAAAATTTAGTACTTCCCTTTGTAAAACAATGAGATTAGATCTTTTTCTTCCTTGCTTTAAGATATTCCCCAAGTAGGAAGTCAAGCCTTAAATGAGGCCCAGCACTGTCATTTAACGTTCTAAGTAAGTAATCCAATTAGGTAGGTCTTTCATTTCTGGGTAAAAACAGTTTCATCAGGAAACTGACTGCAAACTAAATACGGGAGGAGCACCTGGGAGAAGGAACACCTCAGATTCCTAAAACCTTTCCCAGTTATAAAGCCTTCATTTCTTTTCTTTTAATCTGTACATCAGTCCAAACTTATCATACGGTATTCTGCCTTAAATTAGAAGCTCCCTAAAAGCTGTGGATGGAGGTTCTTTGTCACAACTTCCCCACGCTCCTCCCACACAAAACATAATCTCTTGCACAAAGTATAAGCTCTACTTCTCATTTAAGTATTTATTGGTCAGCTTTATACTTTATGACAGACACAATATTAGGCTCTGCAGATTCAGCCTTGTGTGTTTTGCAGAGTTGTAGATAAAAGAGAAACATGAAAACACAAAGCCACCATCCAACAGGACTGTAGGACTGTTTTCTTTTGCTCCTTGGTGGCAATTTTTAATTAAATCTGCATAGGCATTAAGTGAGAGAAGCCAAAATGACAGAAGGCTCACCACCTCCAAGAAGTTTCCAGAACCAGTTCCTGCCTGGAAACAGGAAGGGCTTTCCTGCTGCGTGTGCTGCCGGGCCCTGTTGGCAAGGTGCAGGCTTGCTCGGCTCACCTTTCCAAGCCCTTCCCCGATGTCCTGTGACATATTTCCCTTCTTCTTCTGCATCATACACTCAGGGAACATTATTAGCTCTTTATCTTAATGACCAAAGGAGCATTTTAATAACTCCTTCCTGAGGTGAACAGCAGTGTTCCAGAATCTAGAGCAAGATACCTAAAATTAAATGGGCTTAGGTTACTTCATGTTAAAGAGTCCCTGAGCCTCTGTATAAGAGCCATTAATTGCTTGCTATTTTAATAAATTGGTATTGTTATTAATGAGTTGACTTATTTTTAAAAAAGTAGAGCATGCATCAAGAATTGAAGATCCATTTTGGCTGAGAGGAGATGGTCGCTTGGGGCTATGGAGGAGGCAGGACAGTTTGACCTGAGAGCAGTGTCCTCTTGTGTTTTAACAGATTATGTCTCTGGATTCTATAAATTTTAGAGTCATCCAGGGGCCTCGCTTCCAGGATTTCCTCTCTTCATATTTATGAGACTGACAGGTTTGTTCTGCTAAAAGTTCAGAGAACTATAGGTCATGGTGCAGATTTTTGTCAAAGAACTTACTGTACAGAATTAGGTCACACACAAAAAAGTTGTAGCAACGTTTTCAGTGATGACATTAGAAATTTTAGGCAACCAAAAAAATAAGCTTTAAGGACCCCTTTACCTTGGTTAAACATGAATAAATAAAAAGATCACCAGCTAAAAACTGCTCAGGTGATATTTATGCCTCTGAGCAATTACATTAGAAGCAGTTGACAAAGTTGACAAAAGTGGTTGTTTGAGGCTTTGGCTTTGGGGAAGGGTCATTGAACTAGGATTCATAAATGCTAACCAATGAGATCCATGAAACCTTTGAAATGGTATGTGATATTTTGTGTATATGGACACTCTTCTGGAGTATGGGTCTATAGTTTTAATGATTCTCAAGGATCCATGAATCAAAATAGCATTAAGAAAAACTGTTTTTGTTTTCCTTCCTTCCTTCCATCCTTTTGTCCTTCCTTTATTCCCTGTAATTTCTTTTCCTTTTTTTTTTTTTTTTTTTTTTTTGAGACAGAGTCTTGCTCTGTCACCCAGGCTGGAGTGCAGTGGCATGATCTCGGCTCATTGCAACCTCTGCCTCCAGGGTTCAAGCGATTCTCCTGCCTCAGCCTCCTGAGTAGCTGGGATTACAGGTGCACACCACCATGCCTGGCTAATTTTTGTATTTTTAGTAGAGACGGGGTTTCACCATGTTGGCCAGGCTGGTCTTGAACTCCTGACCTCATGATCCACCCGCCTCAGCCTCCCAAATCCCATGCCTGGGATTACAGGCATGAGCCACCACACCTGGCCTATTCCCTGTAATTTCTTCATGAAGATGGAGAGCCATAATACTTCTCATCAAGATGAGTGGCTGCTCTTTAGCAAATGAGTATTTTCTACAGGATTAGGGAATTGTTCAGTGTGAATTCTGTATATATACACAGAGTTTTAAGTATTTTGTTAACATATAATTATTATGATTATTGAAACAAGGAAGGGCCATGATAATATTAACTCTCATATAAACTTTGTTCTTACTGTGCCATAGTTGTCTACTGTTTCACTGTTTCCTTGTATTGCCATCACTATAAAATGTTTTGGGAATGAGGTGGTGGGGGCAGGATGAGGATAACAAAAATAAAATCATTACAGGTTATGTTCAAACCCTACAATAGCTTCATGATGAAACATGCTTTTTTTTTTCAATCTATGAAGCTGACATTCTTTCCCACATCATTTTATCTTCTGAATCCCATAGTCTACCTTTGCTGTTGAGGTCGACAAATGTTGACTGAGTCTCTAATGTGCACTAGAGCCTGTGTTCTGGGAATGCAAAAAGAGGATGGTAGGGCCGGGCACAGTGGCTCATGCCTGTAATCCCAGCACTTTGGGAGGCTGAGGCAGGCAGATCATTTGAGGTCAGGAGTTTGAGACCAGCCTGACCAACATGGTGAAATCCCGTCTCTACTAAAAATAATAATAATAATAATAATAAGTTAGCCGAGCATGGTGGTGCTTGCCTGTAGTCCCAGCTACTTGGGAGGCTGAGGCAGGAGAATCCATTGAACCTGGGAGGTGGAGGTTGCAGTGAGCCGAGATCGCGCCACTGCACTCCAGTCTGGGCGACAGAGTGAGACTCTGCCTCAAAAAATAATAATAATAAAATAAAATAAAAACGTATGAAGTACTGATGCACCCCACATGGGTGAACATTGTAAACATTATTCTAAGGGAAAGAAGCCATGTACAAAAGCCCACATACTGTATAATTCCATTTGTTTGAGATGTCGACAATAGGCAAATAGAGGCAGAGAGTAGGTTAGTGCTTTTCAGGGACTGGGGAAAGGAGGAACACAGTGCTGATGGACTTGGGGTTTCCTTTTGGGAGTGATACAAACTTTTTAGAATTAGTAAATGGTGATGTTTGCACAACAGTTTGAATAGACTAAAAACTATTGAATTGTACACTTTATAGAGTAACTTTTATGGTATATGAATCATATCTCAATTTTTCAAAAAGGCAGTTGAGCTAAGGGAGACAGTCCTAGCCCTTGGGTACACAAGGTAATTGTTTTATTTCTTGGCTAAAATTTCATGACATTCTTTAACTCATTGTCTCTTTCTTAAATATCAAGGGTGCTCAACACCCTTTGTATCATCCCCATTTTTCTCATTTATAGGCTGTCTTTCCTTCTTCATTGTGTAGCATTCCTTTTCTTTTACATATTATTCCAAAGTGGGAGACTATTAACGAATTCATTATGACTAACATTTATCAGGCACCACTAGGAAATAGAGGATTTCTTTTTCACAGTTTAAGCTTCCCTTGGTGACAAAATGGCCTAATCTTTGGTTGACAAAAGCAAGATGAAGAATAATCCATTATGATGTATTGTGTACATCAATGACTCAGGAAGAACAAAAGCAGAAAGAGATGTTAGCATCCTATGGAAGAGGACACAGGGCTAGGCCTTGGCCCCATCAAAATAAAACCATCTGTAGCTCCTTGCACAATAATGTCATCATCAAACAAAACTTGGAAGACAAATGTAAGAAACGAGACTCATGCAAGCCAGTAATCTGTCTTTTCAGCTCATAAATACGGACAGCATAACTGTGAATGCTAAAGAGAATAATGCAATATAGAGGATACCTCCCAATGATGATGAACACATCCTTTTACTTTAAATATACTGCGTGTGTATTTCTGAGATACAAAGTAATCATTTATATAGTGCAGATTCTGAGAATTGACCTTTTCTGATGCTGCTGGCATTTCATTCACTGCAGTAATGACCTCCATTTCATCTTATAGCTTCTAATATTTTGTAATTATTGAACATTTACATGTGTATATACATATCATATTCATATTTAAATCTCTAAAAGAAAAGACTATAACTAAGTTAGCAAGTATGCCCAGCTCTACATATTTGCATCAAGATAATGCCCAGCTCTACAGAGATTTGCATCGAGATAACCTGTTCTCTTCACGGTTTGTGGTCACTTATGATAGTACTAACTAATTGCTTAGTATAATGGAATCTAGAATTACTCATATAGTTTAAATGTTTGTTAAAACATCTAGCTTATATTTCTTCAACTTTTGTTTCTTTTTATAAAAAAACTCTTTATAATGAATACACATGTCACTATAGGTCACTATAGTTACTCAGTTATTAAAAACCATTTCAGAAAATAGTCCACTTTCCACCCTGCCTCCTTTAAAAATGATGCTTTAGACGCTGGGTACAGTGTTCGTGATCCCCAACTCGATATACAGGTGTTTAGTTGCAAACGTGAAACTACTCCCATCACATTGTTCTGATGAAAACATGACGAGTAAGTTCACTGACCTGGTTTCACAAGGCCTGACTTTGATTCCTTCTTATATCGAGAGGACTGAATGCTTCCTTCACCAACCATTCCAATTGTGCATTTCTTTCTGGTGAAGTCTTCATCACTTCCAGGGCAAAAGCCAATGGGGCTGTTTCCAGCATCTGAGGGTGTCTTCACAGGAGACACTGACTGGCTGCTAGGACAGCCTGTGTCATCTAGAAGACAGGAATCAATAGGTGTTTAATGATGAGGAGGAAATCAATGATGGTGGTGAGAAGCCATGCGGTGCACCACACACACGCACACGTGCACTCACACACGTCCACTCTGCTTGTGAAGCCTAGGTTAACTGCTGTGGACTCTCCTCTCATGACGCTCCTTTCATTTTTCTATATTTTAATGCAAAACCTTTTTTTTTTTTTTTTTTTTTGAGACAGTCTCACTGTGTCACCCAGGCTGAAGTGCAGCAGTGCGATCTCAGTTCATTGCAACCTCCACATCCCAGGTTCAAGCAATTCTCATGCCTCAGCCTCCCAAGTAGCTGGGATTACAGACATATGCCACCAGGCCCAGGTATTTTTTTTGTGTATTTTAGTACAGACAGGGTTTCACCATGTTGGCCAGGCTGGAGGGTTTCACCATGTTGGCCAGGCTGGTCTCAAACTCCTGGCCTCAAGCGATCCACCTGCCTCAGCCTCCCAAAGTGCTGGGATAACAAGCATGAGCTACCAGGCCCGGCCCCTTGTAAGCTGTTTGACACAAATATTTCTGTAACACTCATTTTGTCAAAACATAAAGATATGTCTGTTTCAACACTTTATATAGTGTATTTTTGGGTCATACGTGTCCATAGATTTTTGGATGTGTTTAGTAACAAGAAGTTCACCGGAACAACTCAGGATTTTAGGGTGAACTCTTCAGAGTTTATATCTGGAAAATAAAATTACTTGAATATTACTGACCACATCCAGTTTTGGACCACTTGACCCATCAATTGGTTAACAGAGTTTGAAAGATAAGTCATCTGACTTTAGGGTTCAAAGAAGCAGAGTGAAGTGATCCTGTTTTATTATACACACACAACCAAAAATACATAAGATCAGATATATTGCTGTCTGGAGTAAACTGGTAAGATGAAAATGATATTCAGATTAGAAACATTCCTTTAACTTTCAAGTAACAGATTATTACCAGGGTGATTATATTAAGTTAATATTCACGATATGAAGTGACCTATGTAGATGCTTATTATGGAAACAGGAAAGTCGTACTGCTAACTCCTATAAATGCTTTCCACATTTATTAAAGTACTTATGATGGTTGGTTAATTTATTTATATTTTGATGAGCAGAACTGTATTGGACCTCAAAGCCAAATCAGTATTACTTAAAAGTACATCTACTCAAACTGATCAATTAGTGGTAAATTTACATTACTAAATAATCTTCATTATATGAAGATGTTTTGACACCACAGTTACTTTAGTAACTCATTAGACAAAAGAACAAATAAAGACATTTAGTACTAATAACTTTTCAGACATCTTGTGAATATTAAGGGAACTAAAATAATGTGCCATCTACCAAAGGCTATCTTAAAACTCTACAGCTTGAATAAAGATAGAAACAGAACTAGGCCTGAATAAAACATGCTGATTGCTAGAATCCATCTAAAGAAAGATTTGCCATTGCTTCATTTTTTGGCCTTTATTTCATTTTTCAATTACAAAATATCCTAATTCCTGGAACAGAGTGAACTTGGCACTAATAAAATGACTTATTTCTCTTGATAATCATGTTTTGACTTTTCGGTGTATTAGCATACACAGGACCTCTGTGGTCTGTTTCTGGAAGTGAATGGTTTTTAGTGTGCTGCTCATGCTTGCAGTCTTTGGGCTCTTTTAAATACACTGCGTTCTTCCTGAACTCCTGAAGAAACTCTGGCCTTCAATGGCAAGGTGATGAGAACCCTTCTTGGTGGCTGTTGCTCAGCTCTTTCATCATTCACTGCCCTTGCCTTTCCCTTACACTTACACACCCCAGGCTTCAACCCAAAGATATTTGAGCTCCTTTTTAAAGGTGCAAATTTGCTAATTACTCAGACAAAGATTCCAGCAATTTTACAAGGCACAACAGGTCTGCACAATGCCTCAGGAGAGCCTCTCTTAATTCCTATCCCAAAGCAGATAAATGAATGAAATCTAATCATTCAGCGTTCCCTGCTGTCTTTAACATTATTTCCTTATGAGTCAGTTCCATAAATCACTTCTTTTGAAAGAGAGATGTCCCTACAAAATAAAAATCTATGCTTCAGAGTGTCTACCCTAAAAAACTCAGATTTCCTGAAAACTCTCAGACTCACAGGGATAAAATTAAACAATTTCCAGCATTGAGAAATGCTGTCAAAATTATACCTTGGGTTCTATTACATTTTTCTGCAGTTAAATGAGAAAGAATGTGTGCCCACCATGTTTTCAGTGCTAGTCCTTTCAAAGATTAAGTGCTGGGGTCTGGTTAAAATTTGAGAACTGAAATTATTTAGAGTGGTGGCAGTGTGTAAGAGGCAGTAGGAATGTTTAATCTGGAGTGTGATGTCTCACCTGTCATCAGTATTTACAGCCAGGATCTCCAGAAGCAGGGAATGAAAAGATTAAAACCTAAATAAATCCTGAACTTTGGATCCATCTTACAGGATTTAAATCACTACAAAAAGATCTCTTAACTATCTACTCTTGTGCTTCATATGCTGTGTGTGGGGGGAATAATAGGAATATAAGACATGGTCTTTCATTGGTTAAATGAATATGTATCAAGTCCTGGCACTGAACCAGCCTACAGGCATTGTACCCAGGCCCCATCCTGGTGGAGTTTATAAATAAGCCAAAAGGATCTAGGTATATGTCACTTACAATGCATAGTTATTGTAAACTTGCAAGTCTGATGAAGTTAATCCATATCCAAGAAAATCTGTGGGTTATGGGAGAAGCCTGGGGCATTTGCCTGTTTTGTCTAATGCACCCGACACTAACAAAGGAATCTAGTTTCAGAAAGGGCAGGGCCATGAATTTTCCTACTACAGAGGGCACATTTTATCTATGAAAAGTAAGACCCCAGCAAAGGCACAGAGCTTCACGTGCTAGGGAGTAACCTGAGGTATTTTTCTTTGTGCAGCACTGAAGAAGAAGTTATCCTTACAAGTCTTGTTTAGGGCTCCTTCTCTGCTCTCCCTCCTCCTCTCTTCCTCTTCATGGCCGGTTGGAAGCTGACCACCATTCAAATGGAGATAACACTCCTTTTCAAAATTCTATGAAAAATATTCTTAGTTCTCATTTATCTGAGATTCTTTTTTTTTAAGACTTAAATGACTTCTGCTTCATTAAACAATGAAATAATTTGAGTATCTATTATCTATCTATCTATCTATCTATCTATCTATCTATCTATCTATCATCTATCTATCTATCTTTTTAAGACAGAGTCTCGCTCTGTCACCTAGGCTGTAGTGCAGTGGTGTGATCTTGGCTCACTGCAGCTTCCACCTCCTGGGTTCAAGTGATTCTCCTGCCTCAGCCTCCCGAGTAGCTGGGATTACAAGCATGTGCCACCCACACTCAGCTAATTTTTGTATTTTTAGTAGAGATGGGATTTCTCCATGTTGGCCAGGCTGGTCTTGAACTCCTGGCCTCAAGTGATCTACTTGCCTTAGCCTCTCAAAGTGCTGGGATTATAGGTGTGAGCCAGTGTGCCTGGCCACATTTACTCTGAGATTCTATGAATAGTAAAGCCAAGCTGATGTTCTTTAGTTGTTTATATTTAATCTGACCATACTAAACTACATGTGGACCAAGCACATATTAAAGAGATTTATTTATTAAACCTGCTTCAGTTAAACTATGTGAATGTGCCTTCTGTTTGCTGCTGCTACCTGACTGCTGAATTTTCCTGTACAATCTATAGATTTATAAAGATATATTTATAATTTTAGCTTTTATATTAATATAAGGAAATTATCAATGACAAAGATTTCTAATATGAGAAAACCGTTTCTGGGCAGGAAATTGCAGAAATACCGAATAATCTGCCCCTAAAGTGTGGGACGTTTCAAATTTCCAGAAGAATGCCTGACAAAACTATGAACATTTTAGTCTGGTTTTGCCATAGGGAAGCTTTGCTCCAAGGTTTTAGGGAAGAAGATGTAGAAGACTGTTGGTCTATTACAGAGAGGAATTTACATCACAGGCGTGTGTGCACACACACACACACACAAGCACACACCCCTCTTACAGAGTTGAGTTTTTACATTTCTTTCTCCATTATTCGAGGTAAGTATAACTTTACTTAAAAAACATGGGATCACTTTACATGCTTTATACAGTGTGATCCATTTGAAAATATGGGACAATTTCCTTCCAGGGGCTGCTATTTTAAATCCTCCTTAGACGGGTCCAAGATAGCCTCTGGTGGAACTCAGGTAAACGTTACCCTCCTCAAGGCCACATCTAAATGATCACCTTCTAAGTGAAGGAGACTAATTTACATGTCCTCATTGATTTTATTAGAAATCAGTTCTTTTGTTGTTGTTCTTGTTCATTTGCTTAAAATTGGTGAACACACAGGATTAAGGGTAGTAGAAAGAATACTCACAGATCCAGGAACCTCAGAGGTTGTGGGCTATCTAAAGTACTGTTAAAAATATATGCCTATGGAATGGAATAGTTTCCAAATTGTCATCAAGAAAATAAAAAATATGCTAAGGTCTATAAAGACAGATGAGAAAAACCAGCAACTGTTACAATTTTGTAGCCTAGATGTTGTTAAAAAATGATTTTAAAAATCCATATTTCCTCTCTCTTTACATTATAAGGTCTTTGAAATATAGGATATAGTTAATAATTATGCAACTACTTATAATTCTGAAAAATATGTGCCTAAGTACTTTAAAAACACTTTGAATCTCATTTTAAATGTACTTGCTAATTAAATTAAATCTGTTGAGGTTGTTAAAATTTTAGCTTAACTTTCAATTATAAAACCAATAATTCTCATTGTGTGAAATCTGAAATACAAAAGAGTATAAAGAGGTAAAGAATAAAATAAAGACATACTATTCTCCTATAATTGTGTTACCCAGAAAAATATTTTGTGAATACAGTTTACTTGCGTGTTTGCTTTTTGTTTTATCAAATTTTCAACATATATTTTAGACAGTTTCATTATCTGTCATTGAAAATTTCTCCCTGGAACTTGCTAGGCTAGAAAGAAAGAAGCTATTAAAGACTAATGGGAACTAACGCAAAGGAGGCCCCATTGGTTGAGTACCAAAAAGAATAATAAATGCAAGTGACTGATAATCACTGGATATATAAAAAAACTGAGTTCATGGTCATATAAAAAAACACATTACAGAGATAGAGAAAGGCCCCTTTCACCCCCAAAATGCCCAACTCCCTGGAAATCACCGGAAATGATCCAAGGACTAATTCTTTATATTGAAAATTGGCAATTAAACGGAAAGAAAGAATTAGCATGTATTTTTATTGTAAAAAGTGTTCTTATATAAACTGTATCTCAGTGTAACTGAAATCCCTCATTGTTATTGGAAAGTTTGTCCTTACAAAAGCATTCTGGTTAATGAAAGCAGATGGAATAACAGAAATAGAAAATTGCTATTTTGCAACCTCGAATGAAATAATTGATTTAGGCAACAAATGTAATAGATAAAACCATTAGACAAAGTCTAATAGAGAGTTTACAGTAGAGGGATCAGGCCTTACCCAAATGCACCCATCGAGTCTTCTTCCCATCTCCAACAGTGTGAAAACCCCTCTGATGCGATGTGAGAATGAGGCATGCAGCACTCCCTATGAAGAATTCTTGCCACACACAAACACACAATTGCCCCCAAATCCAATCAAGGCTTTAAAGCTAATGTTCACCTTATGAAATATATAGAAAATAGAATAATGAGTTAAATTAGAGATTGGCAAACTGCAGCCTGCAGGGCAAATTTGGTCCACTGCCTGCTTTTTCGTAAATAAATTGTTATTGG
Organism: Hylobates moloch; assembly: GCF_009828535.3. Lineage (NCBI taxonomy): Eukaryota > Metazoa > Chordata > Mammalia > Primates > Hylobatidae > Hylobates > Hylobates moloch. Next base: position 90,013,267 of record NW_026652284.1, read on the forward strand.
AACACAGCCATGCCCAATCCTTTATATATTGTCTATGGTGGCTTTCAAGGCTACAATGGCAGAGAGTTGAATAACTGCATCAGAGGCCATCTAGCCAATGAAATAAAAAATATTTGCTATCTGGCCCTTTATAGAAAAAGTTTGTTGATTTCTGGGTTAAATTATACCACAGGAAAGCAAATAGGCACTTTTGAGAAAATCTGGGATATTTCATCATTCTCTGTCATACCAAGGAATTATGTTAATCATGTTAGAAATTAAAAGGGCACTGTGATTATGTAAGAAAATGTGCTTTTTTTTAAAAAAAAGTTATGCATGCTGAGGTATGTTGGTAGACAAGAAATGACATGATGTCTGGAGATTTGCTTTAAAATGCTTCCACAAAGAAAAGAGAGACATAACAAATACAGGAATATCCTGCTATCATTTAATCTAGATAAGTGGGTAATAAGCACATGAGAGTTCACTGCAGTATTCTCTGTTTTTGAGTATGCTTTTTAAAAGTTTCAAAATATTTTATTTGATTTCTTGAAAACATTATTTTAAAGGAGTACTGATTTAAAATAGATATAAACATCACTTTTAAAATGTGTTTGTTTATTTTCAGACAGAGTCTCGCTCTGTTGCTCAGGCTGGAGTGCAGTAGAACAATCATACCTCATTGCAGACTCCAACTCCTGGCTCACATGATTATTCCACCTCAGCCTCCCTAGTAGCTGGAACTATAGGCTCAGGTCACTGTGTTCAGCTTATGTTTAACTTTTTTTTTTAAGAGACAGAATCTTGCTTTGCTGGCCAGGCTGGTCTCAAACTCCTGAACTTAAGTGGTCCTCCCACCTTGGCTCCCAAAATGCTGGGATTACAGGTGTGAGTCACTGCGCCCAGCCAAACATAGCATTTTTAAAGACCAATCCTTCTTGTAGGAAGAATTAGTTTGTTTTAATTTTTCTCACTATTATTAAAATTGCTTTACAAGGCCGGGCGCGGTGGCTCACGCCTGTAATCCCAGCACTTTGGGAGGCCGAGGCGGGTGGATCACGAGGTCAGGAGATCGAGACCACGGTGAAACCCCATCTCTACTAAAAATACAAAAAATTAGCCAGGCGCGGTGGCGGGCGCCTGTAGTCCCAGCTACTCCGGGGGCTGAGGCAGGAGAATGGGGTGAACCCGGGAGGCGGAGCTTGCAGTGAGCCAAGATCGCACCACTGCACTCCAGCCTGGGCGACAGAGCGAGACTCCTTCTCAAAAAATAAAAATAAAAAAAAAAAAATAAAATAAAATAAAATTGCTTTACTACACATTTTATAGATACATCCTTGGTCAAATCTTTGATGAGCTTATAAAATGTATGTCTAGTGGAATTACTAAACTTCCAAGAAGTTTGAGACAACTTATATTCCTATTATTGTATGAACATACTCCACTTATTAAATACCTGCCAGTACTAAATATTATTTGGTTTACATTTTTTGAAGTTAATTAAAAATAAATTTTGATGTCTTAATTTACATGTATTTAATTGTTTGTGAAGCTCAATGTCTTTGTATGTTCATTGACCTTTTAAATTTATGCTATGAATTGTTCAAGTCCTTGATAATTTTTCTGTTTGGATGTTCAGGTTTTCTTACTGATCTGTAAGAACTCTTTATATGTTAAAAGCATCAACCCTTTGTCATACTTCACTGTTTATTGTTTGCTTTTGACTTTATAATGTTTTTGACATTCAAACCTTGCTCTATTCTGTCAAATCTCTCCATATGTTCCTTTGTGATTTCTTCCAATACTTTTATGCTTAGAATGTTCTTTTATTATTCAAAGATCAACCAAATATTTGCCTATACTTTCTCCTCGATATTTATAGTTTTACTTTCATTTAAATTAAATCTATCTGGAATCCATTTTAAAATGTGATATGAGGGTTAGATACTAACTTTATTATTAATATTATAATTTTAAGGAAGTCTACCCATTACTTTGCAATGCTTTTATGATGAAAATTTGAAAGCAATAAAAACTTTTTGCATAATTCATTTATATATTTCAAAATATTAGATTGCCCAAAGTGTGCATGTGCATATCATAAACTTTCCTGATAATTAAACAAAAATGCCTAAAAACCAGTGCCATCAAACACATTTGGTGGCAATTATGATGACCAAGTCCCTACTAAAATCTTCTAGCTGAGGCTGGCAGATCCCTTGAACTCAGGAGTTCGAGACCAGCCTAGGAAACATGGTGAAACCTAGTCTCTACAAAAAAATACAAAAATTAGCTGGGCATGATAGTGCATAGCTATAGTCCCAGCGGAGGTTGCAGTGAGCCACGATTGCACCACTGCACTCCAGCCTGGGTGTCTGAGTAAGATCCTGTCTCAAAAATAATCTTCTTACACCAATTACAGGTAAGAATAAAACACCAAGTTCTAAAAATTACAACTATTAATAAAATATTTCTTCAAAGTCCAAAAAGCATCTCTAAAACTGCTGGCTCCTTTTTGAATTTAGATCTCAGAGCCCACTGGCTTTCAAAAATGTTGAACTAAACAATTCCAGAAGACACTTAAAAACAGGCCGGGCGCGGTGGCTCACGCTTGTAATCCCAGCACTTTGGGAGGCTGAGGCGGGCGGATCATGAGGTCAGGAGATGGAGACCACGGTGAAACCCCGTCTCTACTAAAAATACAAAAAATTAGCCGGGCGTGGTGGCGGGCGCCTGTAGTCCCAGCTACTCGGAGAGGCTGAGGCAGGAGAATGGCGTGAACCCGGGAGGCGGAGCTTGCAGTGAGCCAAGATTGCGACACTGCACTCCAGCCTGGGTGACAGGCGTGGTGGCGTGCGCCTGTAGTCCCAGCTACTCGGAGAGGCTGAGGCAGGAGAATGGCGTGAACCCGGGAGGCGGAGCTTGCAGTGAGCCAAGATTGCGACACTGCACTCCAGCCTGGGTGACAGAGCGAGACTCCGTCTCAAAAAAAAAAAAAAAAAACATTAATGGAGGAAAATATGATTTTGTGCCATAATGTCTTGAAACATTCAGTTATGGTTTGATTCTGTCCGATGTTCAGTTGTATAACTTTTTTGGGGGGGAAGTTATTGCTAGTTTAAAGAAACATTATTTTAAACTATATGGAAATCTAGTTGATTCTCATGAACAATGGAAGCATTTACTGACTACTTATTCATCCATTCAACAAATATTTATTGAATATCTACTATGTGTCAGACACTAATATAGCTCTTATTATGCTTATTGCTCCAGATACTGGCATTTTTGAAGATAGTTTAATGGAGACAGATAAAGTGTCACAGCTTAAACTCATGATTAATATAAACCAGGTGAAATTCTTACCACAAACCTTTCAGTGCATTTATAAGGCAAGAAAACTAACATTTATTAAGTACTTATCATGTGGCAAACACATTATTATTATATAATTTTAATAATATGTTACTGTTGGGAAAATGGAGGCTCAGAGAGGTTAAAAATTTCATGGGCACAGAGCTGCTGGACAATTGACTCAGGATTCAAAGTAAGGTTTGTCTGACAAAGTGCCTGTTTTACTCACCACCATAAGCTAGCTGTTTTCTAAAATTTTCAACTTATGTTTGTTCCAAGAGGAAACATCAGCAATTCTGGGAATGCCCAAATTAAAAACAGACAAAGGAAGCTGTTAGAAAGAAGCCATCCCATAATAAACAGACCACAGAAACTGGAGGCAAGAAACCCTTTCTAGTTGTTTCCAGTATTCCTGCCTCAACACATGTAGCCAATGTGTGCCATTTTGATAATTTTGAATTCTAGGTTTTCAATAGCAAACCTCGCATTTCTATTCCTTCACCCAATTTTAGCATCTTTTTGTAGTGGGAACTCAGAGATCTACAGAGCTCTAAAATCTGCTTCAGTATTATATACTATATGTCGCTAACCAGTGGCTGATGTTGAAGTGTATAAATCTCATCCATTCATCCACTTATATTTTTTCTACAAGTAATTATTGATTTCCTACATGTGTCAGGTATTGTTCTAGACATTAGGGAGGTAATGATGAGTGAGACACTAAGATCCTTGTTCTTAACAAGTTCACATTCTAGTGGTGAGGAGAAACATTTAATAAGTTAAAAAAATACATAAAAAGATGTTTTGGGGCCAGGTGTGGTAGTGACAGCTCATGCCTGTAATCCCAGCACTTTTGGGAGGCCAAGGTGGAAGGATAGCTTGAGCCCAGGAGTTTGAGACCAGTCTGGGAAATGTGGGGAAACCACACCTCTTTTTTTTTTTTTTTTTTTTTTTTTTTTTTTTGAGACAGGGTCTCACTCTGTCACCCAGACTGGAGTGTAGTGATCAGGGATCAGTGCAGCCCCCCACCTTCTGGGCTCAGGTGATTCTCCCACCTCAGGATTCCATGTAACTGGGATCAAAGGTGTGTGCCACAACTGCTGGCTAATTTTTTCTTTTTCTTTTTTTTTGTAAATGGGATCTCACTATGTTGCCCAGGCTGGTCTCCAATTCCTGGGCTCAAGTGATCCTTCCACCTCAGCCTTTCAAAGTCCTGGGATTATAGGCATGAGCCACTGCACCCAGCCAGAGATCCTCATATCTACAAAAAAAATTTTTTTTTTTAAAGTTAGCTGGTCATGTCTATAGTCCTGGCTATGCAGGAGCCTGAAGTGGGAGGATTGCTCAAACCCAGGAGGTCTAGGCTGCAGTGAGCTGAGGTCGTGCCACTGCACTCCAGTCTGGGTGACAGAGTGACATCCATCTCAAAAAAAAAAAAAAAAAAGATATTTGGGATTTACTGTTAATGAAGTATACCCGATGATATTATGTAGACTAGGTGGGAGGTGGGAAGCTACTTCATTAGATATATCATCATGGAAGGCTCCTGAAGAGGTCATTTGACCCTAAACCAAAAAAAATCAAAAGGAAATAATCACACAAAAGGCAGAGAAAACAAGGAAAAGAATTCCAGATACAGAGAATAAGTACAAAAAGCTCTGAGATAGGCAGGAATATGGTGCATTATGGAAACCAAAAAGAGGAAGGGTGATGGGGAGAGAATGATGATGAGGGCAAAGGGATGCAGAAGCCCAAGTAGTGAAGAATTTTAGGTCAGGAATCTTGACGTTTGTTGGGAGTGCAACAGAAACTGCAGTGTGCACTACGCATGAGATAACAAAAATTTAGCCTGTGCTTATAATGGAGAACAGACCGAATCAGTGATAATATATCTAGCTAATATTTACTGAGTGCCTATTAACTACCAAGCACTGTTCTAAACACTTTACTTCACTTCTAAACACTGTTCTTAAACACAAGTCTTAACTAACTTAATCTAATATCCCTTCTGAGATACGCACTGTTGTCATCCTGATTGGCAGGGGTCATACAAAACTAGCACTAGTGTTTACGCCACCTGCCCAAGCTTGTAATCAGTAAGTGGCAGAGTTGTAGTATGAATCCAGACAAGCTAACACCAGAGCCTCTTTGTTAACCACTATGTTGCATGGCTCCTTTAAGAATGAAAGGATAGAAGCAAATAAACGCATTTGGAGGCCAATACCATAGTAGAAATGAGAGGTAACAGTGGTTTGACTCGAGCGGTGGTAGTGAACATTAAGAAAAGTACATATATTTGAGATAAATTTGGAAAAATAACTGAAAGCATTTATTTATAGTAATGAAAAATAGGAAAGGATCAATAATGTCTTCTAGGTTTTTTTCTTAAACAAGTGGGTATATGGCAGTCATTTCTGAACTGGAGAAAAATGGGTTTATGAATGTGTAGCGGGTGAAATCAAGAATTCTGGTTTTGCTATGTTACATTTGAGACACAAATTAAACATGACCTTGGAGATAGCAAGTAGGCACTTGGATAAGTGAGCCTGGGGCCCAGCGGGGATGTCTGGAGCATCATCACCCTACAGGTGAGACATTGAAAGACAAAGGCCTGGATACAAGCCCTTGGGGAGGACAAGAGAAGAGGCCAACAAGGTGACTTGAAAGGCAAGAGGAACGCTCAGTGGGGCGGTTCACAGAAGCCACGGAGGAAAATCTTTCCTAGGAGGGGGGCTTGTTCAATTATGTTGAATGCTGCTGACAGGTCAAGGAAAATGAGGGCAGACAAGGAGAATATTAGATTTGCCAACATGGTCACTCACATGCTTGCCAGGACACATTATGGAGCCAGGATTTTGGAGAGGTTTTGCCATGAAGAGGAGCAGAGAAACAGGATGGCAGTTGCAAAGAAATGGGGAGTCTTTTGCAAATGAAGGTAGTTGTAAAGAAGGAAGGGAGCTCTTTTTTCTTTATAGATGGCGAGTGCGTATGTGCTAATGGAAATTAGCTTGTCAGAGTGACTGAAATGAACACCTCACACTAAGACATGTAACTTACATCTACAAAAGCAAAGTGGAGAGTGGAGTAATTATTTACTGAGTGCCTTCCTTGTTTCTTGGAGACAAAATAATCACTTCACGGATAAACATTCCCAGGATTTCTGAGCTATTTTGGAGCTTCGAGTGCTCCCATAAAAGTCACTCTGGTGAAGCCCTGGGCAGTAAAGGAGGATGCAGGGCCAGGTGAGGTAAGCTCCATTTCTGCAGAAGACTCCGTGCTCTCTCTCTGGAACACAGGCCAAATACTTGGTTTCTACCAAGCATCAAGTTGTTTGATTTGCACTAGCAGCCCCTGAAAAAGGAATTTGGAGGAGAAAATATTTGGTCCAAATATTTAATGTAGAATGAGTAATGAATCTACCTAGAGGTTTTGGTGAGGGAGGAGTTGGTGTTGAAATTGGGAAACAGAGGGTGACTCTATCACTGACAGAAGAAAGGTGAGCCCTGGCACGGGGGTGGTGAATTTGTCTTTCAGGAGAACTTTATCTTATTTTTTCTTTCATACGGTTATGATCTTTCCAAAATAGGCATGTTACAAATCTTTCTGACCTTCCCTCTCCTTAGCATTATGGGTTTATTTGCAGTTTCTAGGCCATGCCTTTTTAAAGGCTCAGTTTTTTTTTTTTTTTTTTAAGTTTCCTTGGTAGGAGAAGATAAAGGAAAGGGAGAAGAAAGACAACTAAAAAGACAGGAAGGGAAGGAGAGGAAGAGAGACAGAGAGACAGAGCCCATGAAGCTATTTCTTTTATTTTTTTGAGACAGAGTTTTGCTCTTGTCGCCCAGGCTGGAGTACAGTGGTGTGATCTCGGCTCACTGTAACCTCCCCCTCCAGGGTTCAAGCGATTCACCTGCCTAAGCCTCCTGAATAGCTGGAATTACAGGCGCCTGCCACCATGCCTGGTTAATTTTAGTAAAGTCGGGGTTTTGCCATGTTGGCCAGGCTGGTCTCGAACTCCTGGCCTCAGATGATCTGCCCGCCTCGGCCTCCCAAAATGCTGGGATTACAGGCATGAGCCACCGTGCCCAGCCCCAAGAAGCTAGTTCTTATTCTCTTGAAAAACTTATAATAAAATAACTACAAACCACTTTAAGGACATCTGAATTAAAGTGAGTTGTCTTGTAGTAATGTGAGTATCTTTTCCTTTCCTTTCCATTTTTCTTCATAATAAGAATCTGAACATGGTAATGGTCAAGACAGAGTAAGGGATAAAAATGGAAAAAAATAAAGAAAAAGCAATGTTCATCATACTGTTTATGTAATTGTTACATCTGAGTTTTTTCTATTTTGAAAAAAAGAATTGTTTTAGATAACATTTATATCATGGAATTTACTTCTTTTTTAAAAAAAAGAACAAAAGAAAATAGAGTCAAAGAAAAAATATACTCATAGTCTAATTCCAATGACATTCATAATACAAAATTCTAAATTATGAAAGTTAGTCTCATAGACAAAATGTCCATCCACAGAAGAATGTTTGAATAAATTATGGTCCTCTGTAGAATGACACGCTATGCTGTCATTACCATGAATGTGGGGGACTTCCTTGTGCTGACAAGCAATGACAGGTACAGGTACTGCCTGGAATATGCATTTCTTGAGGGCAGGAAGAGCCATGCCGGTAGTGTTTATTGCTCTAGCTCAGCAACTAGAAAACTGCCTTGCACACAATAAGTATTCAATAAATATTTGCTTCATGAACAGAAAGGATCACAGATCAATAAAGCATGATTTCACTTTGGCAAAAAGCAAAACAAAATACATCATACAAATGTGATAAGCTCTGGTCTGATATATGTGTTTGTACATTTTATAACAAATATGTTTTTGTTACTTCTGAATTTAAAAATAAAAATATAATTAGCATTAAAGAAAATATAATTCTCACAAACACTCCAGCATCAATAGAAGGGTAGCCTAAGATCCAGAAGGTCTTAAGAATTCTGAGAGTTAGGTCAGTCTCTAACAGTGATCCTATCTGCCTGGTCACCCACATACAAAAAGAATAAAGCCTGAGCCAGCTGGTAAAGAGGCAGAGCCCAGAGAAAATCCACACTGAGCAGGGAAAAGTTGAAGGATATGATTTCTAGTGGGATGGGTGAATGCTGTGTGATCTCAACGACAGCACAGCTGTGCATCTGAAAACTTGGTTTGGGTTCCCTAAAAAGAGGGAACAGTCAACCTGAAATAACAGGTCTCCTTCTGGAGCCAGAGGAGCCTAGCAGCTGGCTGGGAAGCTTCGGAGCATGAAGACTGTATCCAGCAGTGGCCGGGGCACCAGGTTAGGAGGCAACTTCTGCTCTAGTCAGTGGGAAGAGGCTGGGGCTTTCTCAGAATAAAAACCACCTGGAGGATGGGGTAGAGGGTGGTGACCAGTGTCAAATCAGACTCCTGGGAAACATGAAAATGTGGCCTGTACTAATTATCTGTTTTTTTGTTTTTTTTTTTGAGACAAAATCTTGCTCTATCACCCAGGCTGGAGTGCAGTGGCGCAATCTTGGCTCATTGCAGCCTCCACCTCCCCGGCTCAAGTGATTCTCATGCCTCAGCCTCCCAAGTAGCTGGAATTACAGGTGTGTGCCACCACACCCAGCTAATTTTTGCATTTTTTGTAGAGATGGAGTTTCAGGATGTTGGCCAGGCTGATCTCTAACTCCTGGCCTCAAGTGACCTGCCAGCCTCGGCTTCCCAAAGTGCTGGGATTACAGGTATGAGCCACTGCAACTGGATATAATTACCTTTTAGATTGTAATCTAGGCTGCTCGTTTTTCTGATGGTTTTTGTGACTGAAAAATAACAATTAGAGAAGACAGTACTCCTCACTGCTCCCTAAATATTCCCTGCGCTTTTAAGACTCTGCTTTTACCCACATTGATCTCCCTTTTTGCCATTTTATGCTTTGCTTCTCAAACTCCTACACAACCTTCAAAACCTTGCTCATGTGCCAGCTCTTGAGTGGCGCATTTTCTGGTTTTCTTAGCAAAGAGATCTCTCTTCTAGATGCCCACAACACTGGAGTCATGGAGCTTACTCTTTCTGACATTTAGAGATGCTAAATTCCTCAGGACAGGAATGTTTTCCTTGTCTAACCAAGCTATTTAATAGAGTACTGAGTACTTTTCTAGTTGTTTTATTTCCCCAACTACTAAGATAGTGCCATGCTCTCAATATATTTTATAAGTGAGAGAATTATTCACTTGTTCTGTTCTCATAATTATAATTTCTACCAAATTTCAACAAATGCTTACTAAGAAACTGCTAGGAGTGCAGGGGACTATATTGTTCCCGCCTTCATAGGGTTTACAGTCTTGAGGAGTCAGGTAACCAAATAAGAAATTTTAAAACTAGGCTGGGCATGGTGGCTCGTGCCTGTAATCCCAGCACTTTGGGAGGCCAAAGCAAGCAAGCAAGCAAGAAATTTTAAAACCAGATAATGTGGAAAGCATAAAGATGGGGGCACCTAACCTGGACATTGAAATTAATCCTTCAGCTTCTTACTCTGATCTAGAAATATACTTATTTGTAGTCACATCCAGTCTTACTTCTTTTCTTCGAATTTATGTATCTTTTCTGGTCTACCTCGGCCCTGTTAATACTTCTCCACTATTGTTATTATCTTTCTCTCCCTTCATCTCTCTCTCTCTTTTATTCTTTACTTCTCAGTCCAAAAACTTTATCAAATACATGCCACTTGATAAACACCTGATTTTCACTGTAAGTGCAATATTTGTTTTTATTCTATTATCTGTTCCCCATCCCAGTTAAACCCTTTAAAAAAGTTGTCTATACTTTGTTACCTCTCACTGATGTCCCAGTTGATGAGAGGTTGATACATCCCATCTCTTGCTCACCATCAATTTGCTGCAACTGTTTCTGCTGCAGCTGTTTCTGCTGAAGATGACTGACAACCTAATGGTCTGATCCTTGAGCACAATTTAATGCACATTTTACTTAATCTTGCGGTGATATCTGAACCTCTTGGTTACTTACTTCTTGAAACTCTTTTCCTTTGGAAGGGGAGACATTGTCACACCTGGGTCTCGTGCTTTATTCCTGAATGCTCATTCTCAGGTGTCTTGATTTCCTTTTCCTGCCTCCTCTTGCTATACCTCACAGTCCTTCTCCTAGTCCTCTAACTTTCTTCCCCGTGCACTCCCCACTAGTAATATTATCAAAACCCTTCACTTCTGCGGGTCACCATCTTAGAATTTTCTTTAGGGCTCCAGACTTTTGCCTAAAACTCAACAAAGCCTAAAATGAACTCATTAACTTGACTCCCTGCCCTTCTCCCCAAACCTGCTATTCCATATTATTCATCCAGTGGAGATTTAAACACAATCCTTCTCCTTCACCTTCCATTTGCAACTGGTGTCTAGACCCATCTGTTCTAGCCCCAAATCTCACACATGTCATTTATCAGTTCTTCACTTAGACTGCAGCAGTGTCCTTCAAAGCAGGCAGACTCCGGTCACTCCTGCCCCCTCCCTGTCCAACACAGAAATAGGAAGACTTTCTAAATTATAAGTTTGATCATAACACTTCCTTGCTGAAAACCCTCCACTGGCTCTGCAAGATCTTTAGAAATTGCAAAATGGTAGCCCATGATCTATATTCACCTGTGTACACATGCTATTTGTCCCACAGAGTTTAAAAGCTGAATTTTTAAAATCCAGAATATGTTTCATGATGGCACACACATCCAGTTCTTGAGTTCTCTCTGTTGTCTTCTATCCAGGTGGCCTCACTGTTTACATTACTTGCCTAGTTCCTGTATGGACCCTTGAGCTCATGGAAGAAGTTCTGAACATGGCATAGGAAGTCTTGCATAACCTGACCTGCCTGCCTTTCTGTCTCATTTCATGCTTTTAACTCAAATTTGCTGATGCCAAGGCTCATGTTTATCTACTACACCACACTAATTAATGTTACTTCTTTTCTTCCTTGGGCTTATGAAATGTGAGAAGCCAATGCAAATAATACATGGAACAACAAACTCAAATTACAAGGTAGGAGTGTACGTGGGGTGGGTGTGAATGAAAGGGACTGGGACACAGGTGAGTAAAAGCAGTACTGTGGGAATCCCATCCAGATGGGATAATTTGTTACCCCATTTATTTCAGTGTCAGGGTTAAGGCAGTAAAACAATTGATTTTTCTAATCCCTGTGTATCATTCATTTTTGTAGCCTAAGCACAATTCCTGATCCTTTGTAGGCATTTAAAGATGCTTACTGAATAAACATGTTTTGGTGAAGGCTTGCAAAAAGCTGAATGTCCTATCACTCCAGGCCTCACCTTCTTTACTTTCTGCCTCCTTCAGTGTATCTACTGGGTGTTCAGGGTACACTCTTGGTATCAGTATATCCCCTTTCGGCGTAACCCCAAATCATCCCAATATCACAAAAGAATATGCAAAATAGTAAAAAGTATAGATATAGTAAATTCAGAAAGAGGATAAATAGGAAAATAAAAAAGGAAATTCTTTCTCCTCCTCCTTACTTCGCTACTGTCCGAACACAAGTTAAACCTATTATGTAGACATAAATAATATTATGGCTAAGACTAATGACATGGGACCAGTAAATATAGCGTCAGAAGCTATAATTTCCGGGGACTGCGGAGGCATCCTTCCACATCCACCTTGCCCCACGGTCATTGGTTTAAACAGCCTGGCTGGCCACCATTTCTAACATCTTTGATCCTTATTCATCTTGTGTTGCTACTTTAAGCATACCCCTCATACTCCTCATACCAAATCCTCAAATACACACAGACCACAAAGAAGTGAGGCTCAGCCTTCAGTGTGCACAAGAGTTATCTGGAAAGCCTGTAAAATGCAGATTCCTGAGCCCTTTCATTTCAAGACAATAGTTTTGGGGTAAGGCCATTGTACCTGAATTTTAAACAAGTTTTACTGAGGATTCAAAAGTAGGCAAACACCATACTCTAAAATTGGAAAACATTCTCATAAAGACAGGTGTTTTAGAACCTGAAAGATTTTCAGGTTAAGTACTTTAATTTGCTTTCAGACATAGTCCAATTCCATCATGTTTACCTTTCACCATTCCTACTGCTAAGAATTGTTGATTAAATGGCAAAAATTTTGCTCTTGGCAAATTGCAGTTACCACATTCTCAAAGAAATACTGCCTATATGCCTTTCATTTATAAATCTATTTCATTAGGTACATGCTTCTGTGGTGAGGCTGCTAAGCATTTGAAACATTTATTATACAACATTTCCTAGGTCTCATACTCATTAAAGTGATACTAAATTGATAGGGTCTTTTTTTTTTTAATTCACAGCAGGGTAGCAGTCATTCAACTGTAGTATAATTTGGAATTGCAGCTCACTTCACTTTAAGCAGTTCATCTCAGTTCTAATCATTATGTTCAAAGCTTCACTCTATCCAGATGCCAAGTTTCCCCAACTGTACAAAAGCACAGGAGAAATATTTCTGTTTGGCAAGCCTGGCAAATTTTTGGAGGCGTTGTCATGCCTCAACAGGGCACCAGTCAGGTTATAATTTGCCTTAATTGCTTGTGCCACAAACAGCAACAATGATTACCTCTAGGTCATTGGCACTCAAAGAAAGATTTCTTCCCAGCTACTGTAAATAACAAAATACTTTCTGCAAACACCTTACTTGGGATTAGACTGCAAAGCATCTCAGATTTTGACCATTTTAAAAAAATGACCTGGTACATGTTTTTAATGTGTTAAGTCGCACACTTGCCTGTGTATCTGTGTGTGCACATTAGAAACATGAAAATAACTCAGATAAATTACTGTTCTCCCATAAAACAACTAGTCTTCTATCTGCATAATTTGTTCCACCTGCCATGTTTACAAGGCACCCCAAGGAGAACTAGCTTAAAAGCCAGCAATCCATCTGCCTCTCAGTTCTAAGGGGGTAATTATTGCCTCAACTAAGCAAAGAGGAATGCCAGCATGCTGCTAACCATGTCAGGTGACTGATGTATGTGCCTGACACACTCACCCAGGTCATCGGCTTTTCTAATAGTGGCTGGGGTCATGGTACAGTAACAAACACAATTCACTACTTACAGAAAAGGGGGAGACAAACGGATAGAGGCTACATTCAATGGGCCAAACCCAGAACACAAACCAACAATGTGGGCTTTATCACTTCTTGTGTTAAAAACAAGAAACATGGGGGAGAAAAGACAGGTTGACTTTATGCCAAAACACTGGTTTAAACAAACAAACAAACAAAAAACTTTTTTTTAAAGGGGACAGGAAAGGAGGTGTTTTGTTTCTATTAACTTCCTATTAACTGTACTTCCTCACGTATTTTTAAAATAAAGCATTAGTTAATATTTATTAATAATGTACAATGTTCTACTTGCTGTGCACATAAAATAGGGCCTGGCCTCTAATACTGTATAAACTTAACTGTCTCCAACTAAGGTCATAGTGACCAAGACTGAGTACAAACTGTGAGGAATACTGTTTGAAGACCAGAATGATGTCCAAGCACAAAAACACTCATGTGCTGATGAAATGCGCAAAACACATGCAGATCTTCGAGAAATTCTGCTAAGAAGAAGCGATTAAAAAAAAAAAAAAAGAGCTCTTTGGGGACACACCCCAAATGAATTGCAAAAGGTCACACACAACTTCTTCCCTCTGAAATGAGGTAGAGACAACATACAAATTAGCATATAGAACATCAAGTCATTAAATGTTCCTTGCCAAAGCTCCCATGGGAAAGCAAGAGGGAGGCAGTGGAGTGCGGAGGGAAAACAGAAAGTGGGTAAAAATGGACAGATCACTTGGGAAATAGTTCCATTCTTTTCATTTCACAGGCTGGTAAAATTATAAGAAAAACTTGGGGGTGGAGTAGAGAAAACATCAACATTGAATTGACATTTATTTTGCCGAAGTACAGCTACCATCAACTATCGTGAATTTTTGTTTCATTACAAATGATAGAAAAGCCAGATTCACAAAATAAAGGATAATTCTTTGTATTAAATAAATGTTTATGAAGCTCATTACATTATCTTTTTTTAAAAAAATAAAAATTTTAGAACATATGACGCTCTTCATAATTAATGCTTTTGATATAGATTTGAGGAAAGAGTCTCCAGTTTGCAGTTCTGAAAATGTAATTTTCAAATTAAATTTCATTGTGTTTGAGGTGACACCTTCCTCTGTAATTTCATTACCAGATTGTAAGAATTCCCTTAACTAGGCATGGCCCCTTTTACATGAGTGAATGTGATGATTTATAAAGAAGATAAGCTAATACAGGAGGATTACTGGAAGGTTGTGAAGCTATGATGACAATAGATCCCTCTAAATTATTTTAGCTTTGTTCTAGTAAAAGATGGTATTTTTTAATATTTGTATGCACCTTGTTCTCTGACTTAACTGCCGTGATTAAACAACGAACACACATTCTGGCCTCACTGTTGGAGTGGCTGGATTAAAACGAGCGATTTCCCCCTGCTGGTTGGACATGTCTTACATTCTCTATCTCACTGCCTGCAGCATTAACACTCCCCATAGTACCAAACCCATTTATTTTCCACCCACCAACCGGCCTCCTAAAGCATCATTAACATGCCCCCAAAGGCCTTGCTGCTGTCAATTTTAGCCTACACAACACTCAAAAGCCTTTGTGGGGTTTATCAGAGTTCTGTAGGAAAGGAAGGGAAAGGCATTAGACTCAAACCTTGGGGAATTGACAACACAGGAAGATGAAGAGAGATGAGGCAGAGGCCCAGGAATGGAGGAAATCCTATCTGCAGGCAGAGTGCAAGGCTCAAGATTGAAAGGTTGTTCAGAGACACCCATAATTATATGCTTCTGCCACTCAATTTTCATCTAGTTAATGGCAAAAAGATCAATATCTACTTTCGATTTTCATGTACAGCATTATAGCCTTAGCCAGAGACAGGTCTCTTAGGAAGGAGGATGATTCAGGAAGTGGGTCCAGGGAAGAATGATTCATCACCAAAATCAATAATCATATTGGTTTGCCTTCGTATTTTCTAAAATATATTTGGGGTTTTCCTTTTTTTGTTGTTGTTTTGAACAACTTTTTCTTTTTTTCTGATAACACTACTCACCCTGAAATCCCTCACAGAGGAATTGATTACAGGGAGAGAATACCAGGAATAAATGTGGAACTGAGTTATGTACACAAAACTCTGTCAGTTTGAAATGATGTGCCCAGAGTTCATCCACACTCACCAGAGTGAGCTCTGGACTCCAAAACAGAGTTAAAGTAAACAGCATTACATTCTGCAAATACGACTCTAGATTCTAGGAATACTAACTGTGATAGCTTCTCAGTTATCCTTTTGTTTTCTTCTTGGGGGAATAGTAAGCAAAGCAGCAGTAGGTTTCCATCTTAAACTAGATTCATGTTATTCAAATAGAAATAAGTTTTAAAACATAATATTTTGATAGGGTTTTTTTTTTTCAGAATCAAGCAGACGATTTGAGTTAGAAGAAAAAAAAGTAGGCAGTGCAGAATTTCCAACATACAACTTATGCAGAGGACAGAATAACTTTGTGGAGGTATGTAATAAATCCAAAGCTGCATTTATAAAATCCTTGAAAAATGTAGCTGTGAGCCCTAAATGCAGTGGAATGTTAGGTCCTGCTAAATTAGAGCATTAATTAGAGCATCTTGATTCACGTGTTTCTTCTCATACATGTGTTAATCTTCAATTTCCATGTTCCCTAAATAAGTTCTAAAACATTATCCACTGTGAAACATTCTTCACTAGTCATAAGACAGTCACTCCTTTAAATTTTACCCAAATTCCTAATACTTCTCAAGGAATGTAAGTCCTTCTAAGTCATGTGCTTCAATGGGAATTAAAAGCTCTGTCAAGTGATAATGGTGGCACCTTCAGGAACTATCAAGAGATTTGTGCCCTTACCAAACATGCTCACAACTTTAAGGAAACTTTCTTAATCACGTGCCCAAACTGACATCCACAGTTCATTGTATTAAGAACCATCATTTATTAAGCACTTCTGTAAGCCAGGTACCGTGCTAGGTGAACATTTAGGTACTGGTCTCATTCAACTTCATAGCCGCTCTACAAGGCAAGTATTATAATCTCATTTTATGGATGTAACAACTGAGGCTTAAGGAGGTTAAGCAACTTGCTGAAGGTCACACAGTATGTAAGTGGTGAAAGGGCCAGGGATTCCAGCCCTTCAGGCTTGACAGATCACAAAGCCTGGGCTCTTCCCTACAAACTATAAGGCCAGGCCAGGCTTGGGCTATAACTCTCCTTGATCTTGACCTCATTTATTAGGAACTGCTTTATCTTTGGGGAATTTTATAATTAGAGGTACACAGCCTTCTAGAGGTTGCTAGTATAAAATTCAATCCAGTATTTTTTTCTAGATTTAACAAAGGAATGCATTTTTAAAAACAGTCATAGAATGGCAGTCATTAAAAGGTCAGGAAAGGACAGATGCTGGAGAGGATATGGAGAAATAGGAATGTTTTTACACTGTTGGTGGGAGTGTAAATTAGTTCAACCATTGTGGAAGGCAGTGTGGTGATTCCTCAAGGATCTAGAACCAGAAATACCATTTGACCCAGCAATCCCATTACTGGGTATATATCCAAAGAATTATAAATCATTCCACTATAAAGACACACGGATGCATATGTTTATTGCAGCACTGTTCACAATAGCAAAGACTTGGAACCAACCCAAATGCCCATCAATGATAGACTGGGTAAAGAAAATGTGGCACATATACACCATGGAATACTATGCAGCCATAGAAAATGATGAGTTCATGTCCTTTGCAGGGACATGGATGAAGCTGGAAACCATCATTCTCAGCAAACTAAACACAGGAACAGAAAATCAAATACCACATGTTCTCACTCATAAGTGGAAGTTGAACACATGGACACAGGGAGGGGAACATCACATACCAGGGCCTGTCAGGGGGTGGGGGGCTAGGAGAGGGATAGCATTAGGGGAAATACCTAATGTAAATGATGGGTTGATGGGTGCAGCAAACCACCATGGCATGTGTATACTTATGTAACAAACCTGCACATTCTGCACGTGTATCCCAGAACTTAAAGTATAATAAAACAAAGGAAAAAAGTCATAGAAACAAGAAGTTAGATTTTACATTCGAAATTATAAGCTAGAATAACATATGAAAATTCAGGTGTGAGATTCCAATAAACTGAACTATATGAAATTGCTGTGTTTGTAGGTCACAACAGCCAGAAATGTGCCGCCTTCTACAATTCATCCTAATAGTAGAAATGTAGTTCTAGGCTATAAGGGACCCAGTATGGGCCCATTCACAATGCACCTGCAGTGCACACGCTTCACGCCTCTGGTGGCCTCGCCAGGGTACTGTACCTGAGCAGAAGCTGTTGCTGCTAACGGTCCTCGCTGAGCGCCCAGAGCTGCTGGGGTTGAACTCTCTGCTCTCTTCCTCAGAGAAAGGAGACTCAGAGGCTGGGGACACTTTGTGCTGTTGTTGGGGCATATGGGGCCGAAGAATCAACCGGGGAATTCGGCTTCGAGAAATCTCCTTGTCATGATGCTGCACTCTGTGCTCCTTCTCAAAATTGGACATCAAAAAAGAAAACAAAAAGAAACGCGTTTCCCTCTCTTAACTCCTGTCGGTTCCTTCAAGGATCAATTTCTAAGAAATCACATTTCTGAGTATTGAGTCTTCACAGAGTAGTCCTTCTTATCTCAGTTGCTGAAATGAGCTTCAAAACTCTTCCACTGAGCTAACCTTTCTAATCTACTGAATAGCACATGTCTGCGTGGCACATACACACACACACACACACCACACATATACACACCTCCACTCACTAGCTAGAAGGCCATCCTACTTCCCTATGCCGGTCCTGACTCACCTTCCCACCCTGACTTCTATCACATTCAAGCTTCTGCCCCCCAAAGGCTCTTTATTAACACCACACTCTGACTTACTTGATAGCCTTCAGGCTTCCATTTTGCTTTCCCTAAATTAGCTGTGACAATCTGACTTCTGTTTTCTTGTCTCCTCACAAAGTTGAACCCTATACCTGGAACAGTTATTTCCTGATAGCTTACACACAATTATCTTTAAAATCCCTCCTCTTCTGGACAGGATCTTAATTATTCGTTAATATCCTGGTACACAGGGCTTGTTGCCAACAGAAAAGCAAACACGAATCCGATACTCGGGAAGATGGCTCCACCTTTTACATCATCTTTAATTTTTGTTTTCCTTACAGGACATCCATAAGAAGAGATTTTTCTCTCTCCTTAAAAACGCAGCATGAAGTACCCTGCCATGTCTTGGTTTTAAAAATGCATAACAGTAATATTTTCACAATGTTTTCCAACTTATAAAGTGCTTTTCCAACCATTTTCTCATTTGATCTTTACCCACCAGACTGTACATAGAGAGGACACCAATGAATGTCCCTATTTTCAGATAAGGAAACAGGCTAAATGGGGTAGAGATGCTTAGGCAATTCTGCACACCATGCCAGAAGAAGAACAAAATTCAAATCCAGTGCTTTGCAGGGTCACCACCACCCTGCCTTATTAAAATGGATTCCTAGGAGGAGCGTTTTGCAAAAATTCCACTGCTTCCTCCAACCTCTGCCACTGAAAGGGACTCTTTGGCTTAGGTAACAAACACCTTTTCGAAACATGACCTACTGTTCCTTCCACCAGCTTACCAGGAAGGGTCACGGCCAAAATAAACACCTCTGGGAGGCCGGCACATGGCATAAATTGAAGGGTAAACCTCAGCAATGGGGAACTTCGGAGGGCCCTCAGGCATCCACTCCACCCGGGGGCCGCCAGCCGCACCCAGCCTCGGATTCGCCCTGCACATCTGCCGCCCTGCAGGTACCACGCGCCAGCCACTCCGCCGGGCACACCGCAGACCCTGAGCTAAGGCAGGGTCACTGACACGCGCGAGTCCTCATTTCCCAGTCTCGAATGCATCAAATTCCTTTCATTCACATCACACACACAGGACATCAACTGAAAGCTACACCCCACAGTCCCAGTTTCAGGAGGTGGGATTAACCCTCCAGTCATGTCATTCTCCAAAATCTATTCCTCCAGTACCACCTCCCCATCTCCTGGATCTCAACTCCTAAGCAATGCCTCCTGCCTTCTCCGGACCCCACCACCACCTCTTCCACCTTTCCACAGACTATAAACGTCACCCCTCCAGCTCTCATCCCGCCCGCTTCTCGCCCCGCAGTGCCTGCCTTCCCCGCCCTCCAGTGCCCGCACTGCCCCGCGCTCCTTACCTTGCTCTCGCGGAGGGGCCCCATCGCGCCGCTGCCCGCCGGCTCCTGGCGCCGCCGCTGCCGCCGTCCAGGAGGAGGCACCTGCGAGCACGGAGCGAGGAGACTGCGCTGAGCCGGCGCGGGCTGCGGGCGGCGGCTGTTGGTGAGGCTCCAACGCGCCGCCGCCGCCACTGCCGCCGATTGCGCTGGGCTCCGAGGGCGCGCCCGGCCCCGCCCCGGCCGGACACGTGGTGCCGCAGTCGCTAGAGGCCGCTCCTGGGGCGCCTCCCACGCCCTCCCTCACCTGCGGCCTTCGGGGCAACTCGACCGCGCCTGGGCGCGCCCCACCCGCCGGATTTCGCCACGGCGCTCCCCGCCCCCCCAGCCAGAGCCCGTGTCCCTCCCTCTCCAAGGAGCTCGCCCCGGTGTGGGCAGGCTGCGGCTAGCGGCATCTCCAGCCAAGGGGTGCCCCCACCCTTTTTTTTTTTTTGGCACTTGATCTCAGGTTTGAAAGGGGTGGCGTTGGATGGAGTGACTGAGAAAAGCTGCGACATCACAGAGAGACAAAATGGAGAAAGTTTTCCCCTGGCGACCCCTCCTTGGCCTCCAGGTCTTAAGTCAGCCTACAGCTCCCCACAACTGCCTCGCCCGAGAGCGGCGGAGATCCCTCTCATACCGGACCCCAGCCAAGTCAGTGCGGCAGGACTGACACAGCCTCTGGGTTCTGGTATCTCAAAGGCTGCGACGGATTCTACTTGGAAGGGAATCATCAGAAAGGCCTTCAGAGGTCAGCGCAGCTCCCTCCGGCTTGGGGAAGCCAGGCTGCTATGTAGCCAGAGAACAGCCTTTTCCCCAGCGCTGCCCTGCAGCTGCCCGGCTCCAGGAAGGAGCTCCAGCACACTGCTAAGGGAAGAGCACTGCAATTGAACTCAGAAAAACGAGTTCAAGCCAGCACTCCAATAGGTCCCTTCAGCCTGAGTGCCTTTATGCCTAAAGTTTTTGTTGTTGTTTCGTTGTTGTTTTTTTTGTTTGTTTGTTTTCCGTTGTTGTTGAAATGGCATGTCGTTCTGTGGCCCAGGCTGTAGTACAGTGGTGCGATCAGGGCTCACTGCAACCTCTAACTCCTGGGATCAAGGGATCCTCCCGTCTAGGCCTCTCAAAGTGCTCGAATTACATGCGGATGCCTTTGCATGCGTGGTCTACGCCTACGGTTCTTGACCCTTCTGAACTTCAAATTTACCCTTGTTAAATTGAGGGATAATAATAGTGATACCTACCTCTAGGATAGCTGTGAGGATTAGACGAGGAAAACAAACAGCTCTATCCAGCTGATTGAACAGAACTTTCCAAAGGGCAGCTAAGTCAGGTCCAGGTGATCCAGTCAATATTTGTTGATGCCTTTTACATGACAGGCAGAAAAAGCATTTGTGATGCACACAAATTTGTTTAAGAAAGCTCGAAAATCTGTCCAACGGCAGACTTAGAATACGGTACATTAGCTGGGCCAAGGGCCTTGATTTATTATAATTGCTACCCTTAAATCTTATCTGGTGATGGAATTCACCATGTATAATGACTTATATACCCTTTATTCAGAATTGGAGAATATTCCAAGCAGCAGTGTGACAGGTGAACACTCTGATCCTTATGCACCAGCGTCCCACATGGGAGGACTGTGCTCCTCAAAAACTGAGGGTCATTGTCCCCTTTGGTCCATCCCCCAAACAGCATTTCTCTGAGTCCTCAACTCTCAAGCCTAAGAATGTATGTTGTGAGTCTAGAGAGAGCCTGAAGCCAGAGGATTAGTGGAATCAATTTTCCTTCTTCCTATAACTCCAAAAGAGAGCTTCCTCCATAAATCTTCATGCCTTTTCAATCTACTTAGCTCTCTCAAGAAGTGAGGTTGGTAATTTTAGGATTCTTTATTTGGGAAGAAGAGGTGATTAATTCGTACTTTCTATACCTACAGCTGTTTCAAATATGGACCTCAGGAAAGTGATGGTCCAGGATGATTCATACAACCGATTATTCCTAAAATTCTGAACCTGGGATCATATACTGTGAGATAAGAACAAACTTTTAAAGTTAATGGATGCTTCTGAGTTCCCAACTTAGAATTGAGAATTGACATGGGGACCTAATAGCAGAAACACCCTCCACTGAGTTAGCCAAGTCAGAACCTCAGTGTCATTGTGGACTTTTTTCTGTCACTCACCTGACCCACACATAGCATAAACCACCATGTGATCTCCATGCCACCCAAGTAATAACCGTCTTGAATCTGATTACTTCTGTCCACTATTTGTCTCCATTATCTTCATGTAGAGTGTAAACCACAGCCATCCTAGATTATCGCAATAGTGGTCTAACTCAAGGTCTCTTGCTTTCACTCTTGCCTCTTATTCCTTTCTCTCCAATCAGTGTTTCCCTTTTTCCTTTATGAAAAGCTAAATCAAGTCATGCTTCTCCATGAAAACTCATTAATGATTTCCTGATTGTCCTCCAGGTAATACTGAAACTCCTTAATGTGGCACACAAGGCTTTCATGATCTGGCCACCTTGTTTACCTCTCCGATCTCATTTCTTACCACTCCTCTCTTTTATAGATACTCCCTCCCCTGCCTAACCTGCCCCTTTTGTCCCTGCCACTCTTCCCCTACATACAAATGGATACTGCTCAAACTGTAGCACTTTCAGTTCTTGGAGGTGGAGGTTTTGTATTCTCTTTTTCCTTGAGACTGCTGCACCTGCCTCTGTTTAGAACGTTTCTTGCAGTACATCCACCTATCCTCCTCAACTCTTAAAGTTACATTAGGTTTCATTTTAGACAGCTTCTTCCAGGAAATCTCCCCTGATGATTCCAGGACATTTATTTTTACCCCCAAGAGAGCTGTTATGATCTCCTCAGAATTCTTCATTTACTTGTTTGTTTTCACCGAAGCTTGTAGGCAGTGCCTAGTACAATTCCTGTTATACAGTGGACACTCAATACATAACTGTCAAATGAATTAATGCCTGAATGAGTGAATTCTATAACCCCATAAGGGGCCCATCAGTGCAAGATAAAAAACATAGATACAACTTGTTTTGAAAATGATTCAGATAAAGCTGCCTCCACAATGTATTTGTATCTGATGATTGGGTGTGTGCCTAAAAAATCCAACATGTGTTCAGTGACAGCTTTTACTGCAGAAGTGCAGGCACTGAGAGGCTGTGCAGTAGGCTTGCTGTCGCCATAGCAACCTAGCAGAGGGAAAGGCTGATGATTTAGTGTTCAGATGCCTCTTAGCTCTGTACTTTTGGAACCCAAGCCTGTTTTTCCACTGTTCTAAAAGGCAAGTTTTACTGATGATAATATCTATGCTGCCTTAATTTCATTCAAGTGTTTCTCATGTCATTAGAAGAAATATCTTGTAACATTTGGATTATACCATCAAAGAGATATAATCTAATACAGCATAATATGGTCTTCTTTCCCCTGCTTTAAAATAGTCTTATGCATCATTTTCATTTTTTATATCAAGACTTATTTTATGGTCTTGTTTTATCACCTTTTGGCTTCTTTAAAAATTAATGTATTTCTGGCTTTTAGAAAATATCAATTGCTTTAGGATTTAACCTTGAAAGATTATAAATAATATATATATTATTTATATGTATCAATAGATATATCTGTATATCTGTATATCTATATATCTATATCTATCTATCTATCTATCTATATATATATATATATCTCCTGGCAAAGCACAGGAGAGATAGGGTATTGTAGACTAGGAAGGAAGGTAATGTCTTTATATAATTATTCCCTCAAATCCGGGATAAGTTATTTGATTATGCAAAATTTGTAATTAAATGATTCCTACTTTTCTTATGCACAAAACTTTATATTTTCAGAACTCTTTCACATATATAATTTTATTTGAGCCTCACAAAAATCCTGCGAGGTACATGTGGCCAATCTCTACAACCAGATAACTGAAAAAGCATAGATTTTTATTAATAGGAATCCCCTAGACTGCAAACTTCACAGAGAAGACAATACAAATGCACTGCCGAAAAGAAAACGCCTGCACCAAACAACCCAGACACATCACGGTCCCTCACATTCACTCTTCCTCACATCTCACCTGTGTATGCTGGGGGCTTTCTTGGGCTCAATCAGGGCTAACAAAGCACCAGCTCCTAATCCTATCAGCTGTGTGAGCAAGAGCTGCCGTCTCTCTCGGTGACCTGATGTTGGGTGATCTGCACAGCAACAAGGAGCAGCTGACGTGCTTCACAACACGTCATGAAGGAAAGAAACTGCATTCTGGGACATAGTGAGATTTTCGTGTGTGTGTGTGGTGGGGTGGGGTGGAGACCCATATTTTTCTTACCAGGGAGAGAGCTGCCTGTTTTCCTATAAGAGCATGTGTGATTGATCAACCCTCCTCCTTTTTTTTTTTTTTTTTTTTTTGGAGACAGAGTCTCGCTCTGTCGCCAGGCTGGAGTGCAGTGTGGTGCGATCTCGGCTCACTGTAACCTCCGCCTCCTGGGTTCAAGCTATTCTCCTGCCTTAGCCTCCTGAGTAGCTGGGACTACAGGCGCACGCCACCACACCAGCTAATTTTTGTTATTTTTAGTAGAGATGGGGGTTTCACCATGTTGGCCAGGATGGTCTCCATCTCCTGACCTCATGATCCGCCCGCCTCGGCCTCCCAAAGTGCTGAGGTTACAAGCATTAGCCACCGCGCCCAGCCCAACCCTCGTCTTAATGTATGTGTGTTATTGTTACTATAGGTTGAGGTACTTTGATGTTGAAAAAATGAAATGACTAGAATTGCACAAGATCACTCCCCCAGGAGGTGGCCTAGAGGGTGCTTGGGGCAGAGAGGGCAGTGGGTAACCTGAGGCAGGGCATGCTTGAACATTCATTGGGCTCAGAGTGTGTCAATTACCTCTGCCCAACAAATGAGTGTTCAGTCAGAGTGTTCTGTCAGTGAAGAACAGAAATTAAGGGCAAGTCCAGGGGAAGAGGCAGAGGTTGGGGGCTTGAAACGTTGAAGGATGGTAAGGGTCTAATCCTCTGCTTGCCTTATGGGGGAGCAAACATGAGATAGCCTCCCCCAAAATGGCTTTTTGTCTGTGGCCTTTGGTTCTTCTTTGAAAATAGGGTAGGATATTTGTCAAAAACACAGGCACGGTGATTGCATTAAACAAAATGGGGACACATTGTTGGACAAGTAGGTGTATACATATTAGGACAATGAATCAGAATGATTGAAATTAAGAGGCTCTGGAAAGTATGCACGTAAAGGTTGCCATCTAAGTAGGGGACACTGAGACTTGACATTTACCTAGTGAAATGCTTCATATGATTGGACAATCTGTTGGTCTCACAGATGTGCAGAAAAGGCAAAGGATGTTATCTGTAAGACATGAAAAGGAAAGCCTAAATCCAGTAGATGAATTCTGGGGCTAATAGAGAAGCACCTTCCTTCCCCAAGAAACCAGAAGGTGTGGGAAAAGCAGCTGAAAGTTGCCTGAACCCAGCAGGGCAGCTATAGAGAGAGGATGCTTCTTAGACATGCCAGACATAGAGCAGATACACAGGCTGGAGGCTCTGAGGGGTTCACTCAGCATCCACAGCAGTCTAGGCTTAGAAAAAAAAATTGTAATCTGGGTTCCCGGAAAGCAGATCAATGGTAGATTTGAGTTACATTAAAAACAGTATGTTTACACTTTATTTCCATGATTTTATATTTTTGCTTCCACTTTCTAGTAAACATATTAAAAAATAACTTTGTCTTTATTTCTGCTGAGAAAATGAGAGCAGGAGCAAAAGAGGAAGATTTTGAGTGTCTCTTCTCAAAGAGCAAGAACACTATTGCCAAATGGAGCCGAGCACCCCCAGAGGCCAACCAACTACTATGATGGCAGCGACAGCAGGGAATGGTTGGGCTGTTGGTGTGGGGGTCACTTGTGCATTTGTAGAGCTGAGGATAGTTTTGATTGCTGCTTTATTCCCACTTCCTAGGTTATTCCTGTGAACCACTTTCCTTTATACCTGAAGTCTTGTGACCTTGTGAGTAAAGCTAGCCTTTGCTGTGTACTCCCAGCTCCTCTCTAATCCACTGCAGAAGAATTTGTAGGAAAATAAATATAGAATTTGGGAATCTGGCCTATGTAGTTTTATCTGCCCATGTGTCCTCTTTAGCTACTTCTGCTTATCAAGAGAAAAAATATGCCTTTTTAAAATGATAACTATTTTTTTCTTAAAAAAGGATACTAAACCATGTTATCAAAATTTTAGAAAAGAAAAAAAATACTCATTATCTCATTGCCTTAACATCAATTATCCATATTCCTTCTGTTAGCAGTTTCACGTATTTACTTTCAGGCTTATCTACTGTGCATCAAAACTGGCATGTTAAAATAAGAATGAAATTCTAAGTGACATATGGTGAGTGAAGTTACTACTCCCCTCTGCCTTTTCTCAGATTATCAGGGACTGATCTGAGATGCAGGGATCTCGGGCCTCCTTATCACTACTGACAAACAGCTGAGGCTGCTTCTGGAAGCCTAGAAGTTTCAGGATGGCTTCCCAGATATCTGGTCCTGGTGGAGACTGGACCCATCTGAAGCTTCAGAAAAAGTTGCTGGTGGGGCATTAGCAAAGCTAAGGCTGGAGAAATGACCTTAACTCAGAGGCTGGTAGAGAAGTACCTGTGTCCCTTTCTAATCAGAAGCCCAGCTACTAGCTTGCCGTAATGTGAAGCTAATTCAGGGAAGCACTGGAAAGTGAAATGAGTTTCCCAAGTCTGGAAAAAGATCTGTGATGAGAAAATGTAGTTTAATAAAAGATATGAATTCTTGAGTCTCATAGGCCTGAAATTGAGACTTTTTTTTTTTTTTTTTTTTTTTGCTTCTGACAGTGCTACTCCAGTCAAGTTATTTAACCCCTGTAGGACTCAACATTCAGTATGTGCACATTAGGTAAAAAGGAAAGAAGGACCAGTTGCATTAGTTAATGTGTTTGGGCAAATTAACTTTTCTGTGCCTCATTTTCACACCTAGAAAATAAACTTAATAACAGTAATTAGTTCATAATACGGTTATAGGGATTAGATAAGAACAGACGCAAAGCCTAGCATTTATATCTGGCACACGGTTAGAGCTTAATAGATATCCTCTGTCCCTCAGGATCAAACGACTCCAACCACCATTGCTGTGTCCTGCTTGCTTGTTTCACATTCACCTCATCCTAAAAAGTTTCATCTTAATTTTTATTAAAGGGAAGCAATAAGTTTTCTCTCGATGACTTATGGCATATAAAGAAGGACACTGAATTTCTCATTAGAAAAGATATTGCCAGGACTTTTCCTCCAGAAGGTAGAGTAGAAGGCATGATGAATGCACAGACACCTATCACTCGTTCATTCATTCATTCATTCATCCATCCATCACTTCTTTCTTCATTCCTATTCTGAGCCATGCACTGCCTCAGCTACTAGTTCCGAAGTATTCAAAGGTGAACAATGATTGCTGCCTCAAATGTCCCAAGGTCTAATAGAGACATGGACATGACCATTAGCTGGTAAACTATTCAGTGTGTTTGCTTGAGATCTGGACACCCAGAGGGCTTGGCAGTATCTAAATTAGACTGGGGTATGAGAGGTTCAGGGGTGAGTTTTAAGATGAATTTTGAAGCATTGAATACATCCTATTATAATCTGGTTTCTTCAGAGTTCCTTTCTCTTTATTGTTCCTCTCCTCTCTTCCTCCTCTTCTTCTTCGTTTTTCTCCTCCTCCCCCTTCTTTTTCTACTCTCTCTCTTTCCCTTTTTTTCCCTACTTTGAGATACTTCTGCCACCATCCAGGCCCAAAGAATTGATGCAGAGGAAAACACGTTTTGGGCTTCCCCTTGAATCTTTACTGCCTGGATGTAACCTTCTAGAAGAAAGGGATTTTTCTCAAATCTTGATCACCTAGGACAGCATCAAGACAATATGTGGTGTTTTGTTAATTAGCAATAGTTGACATTTTAAGAACACCATGTTATACTGCCACCTATGGGTTTGTTCATGAAATTTTCTTTTGACAGGTAAAGTCTCTTGGCCTGAAACATAATAAGGGTTAATAATGCCTTTATTCTAACTCTCAGGGCGATTTCAGAAAACTTTCAAAATATACGGCTATACAAAACTGGATGTTTATAAACAGAACATTATTTAGTGGTTGTGAAATAATGAGCAGGTGCTTTGACAGACAATGGTTCCAAACTCCTTTCTTCTGTTTACCTGCTGAACCACTTTAGGCAAGCTAGGTAACATCTCTGTATCTTGGTATTCTTATTTGTAAAATACATGCGTGGTTCTACTTCATAGGTCTATTTTGAGGATTAAATTCTATAACACTTGTAATAAGACCAGCATAGTCCCTTGTACAAACTGGGGATTTAACAATAGATTTCTTGCTCTCCTTTCTTCTCCCCTTCCTCAATTCACAATGACCCAGAGGAGGATAAACTATGTAATTCCGTTTTAGCTGAACAGTCAGGTAAATCCTTCTAAAACAATAATGATAAATGATATTCATATGGTGACAACATTATGTATTCCTAGGCATCTATTTTATTTTTTAAAAAAATAATAAACATATTTTTGAGCAGTTTTAGGCTTACAAAAAAAATTAAACAAAAGGTACAGAGAGTTCCCGTATACCCCCTTACTAAGATCCATCCTAATCTACCTGATTAGTTAGCTATAATTATACTCTGACTTTTGAAGAAGGTATAAATAAGTGCCCATCAAATGGATCTATATCTCCCATCTTCCCCTGCCCTTTACCTGCCTACTACCTTTGGATTTGCCTCCAAGGTCTTCTCTGTCTCCCATGGTGGATTCAATGCCAAGACTCCTAGAAGTTTCCCAAAAGTCTTAACAGCACTGCCTCTCCTATGACTGAAGCTGAGCACGGTGGGAAAACCCCACACCCTGTGGATGAATGACCCTGCATGCTCTTTTCACCTGCAGTGGGCCTCAGTGCTGCCTGGCAATCATTTTGGGCTTCTAGTGCGTGTTCTTTCCTATTCTCCACAATGTCTATTTTAAATCTCCTCCATACTTCAAATCTACCAGCCTACCACCCCTGCCCTCATGTTGTACAGATGGCCATTTCTCCTGATTGACAGACAAAAATAGGAGGTATTAAGAGAACTCTCTCAATCTCCTGCCTCCAAACCTATAAATTCACCTGCCTCCACCCCATCCTTCCCATTTCTGGTTCTTTAGGGTGGAAGTTGTGTTTCTTCCTATACAAGGAAAATTCGTTTACCTGAGCTCTGGATCCCATTCTTTCCCACCTCTTAAGGCATATTATCCTATCAGTTAGTCTCTCATAGGATTATTGAGAGTATCAGAGGGGTTAATAATCATAAAGAACATGGACGAGCACCCTGCACACACTAAGCACTCAATGAACGTTAGCTATTTTTTTTGATAACTTTAATCCATTTTTTTACTGGACATTTCACATCAGCATTTAAACATGCCAAAAACTTTCCCAGCGAAATAAATGACCGTCCAAAGCTCTCATATATTTCTAGTACAACCTGATTTCTTATCCCCATTCATCACCAAATGTCTGAAAAAGTTACTTGTCTAGAGTGTATGTCTCACACCTCCCTGCTCCTTGAACCAATCCCTACTCCACTCATGTACCCACTACTCTACCAAATAGCTCTTGCTCAAAGCCACAAATTCTTCCATTTGGTTTAATCTGATGGCTAGTTTTGATCCTTTTTTTTTCTTTTTTTTTTTTTTTTTTTTTTGAGACGGAGTCTCGCTCTGTCGCCCAGGCTGGAGTGCAGTGGCGCAATCTCGGCTCACTGCAACCTCTGCCTCCCGGGTTCATGCCATTCTCCTGCCTCAGCCTCTCCGAGTAGCTGGGACTACAGGCGCCCGTCACCATGCCCGGCTATTTTTTTTTTTTTTTTTTTTTTTGTATTTTTAGTAGAGACGGGGTTTCACCGTGGTCTCGATTTCCTGACCTCGTGATCCGCCCGCCTCGGCCTCCCAAAGTGCTGGATTACAAGCGTGAGCCACCGCGCCCGGCCTAGTTTTGATCTTAATCTTGGCTTCTCATCAGCCTTTGGCATAGTGAAATACTCGCACATTTTTGAAAAGCACTTTCGTTTTTTCTGGAACATTGCCTTCCTGATCTTCCTGAACTTCTTGGTATCCTTTTAGCTTATTTCTTAAATGTTGCTTTTGCTCACTTTCAAGCCCTCACCCTTTTATTCTTTCATCCATCCTTACCTCTTAGGGCAATATCTTTCTTTCCAACTGCTTCAATTGCTATTTATAGGCAGATCTGATAGAAGGCATACCTCTATTCCATGATTATCCCATAGTTTATTTGGATATCTCACTTTTATATATCACAGGGTACACAAACTCACTACATTTCAAATTGAATTCATCATACTTCCTCTAAAAGCTGATTTTACTTCTGTGTTCCCTAAGTTGATAAACAATATCATCATGAAGACCCTGACACTTGGGTGAGATTCTTAACTTTTCTGTCTCCCCTTAACCATTACAACTAATTGGAACCTAAGTCCTATCTGTTCTACTTCCTGATTATCTTTAAAATGTGTTCATTTCTCTACCACCTCTTCCTGCCTAGATTTCTAACCTGCCCCCAACACTTGTCCCGTTCAGTTCATTTTTGAACAGTGGTCACAATATTCTCTTTAAAGTGCAGATCTGATCATTCCTTCCCCACCCCATATCTCTAGCCTCAAATGAAATCTTTCAATGCTCACTACCGGTCTCAAGATAAACTTCATCCACTAATGCATAGCTTACAAGATCCCTCATGATTTAATCTTTGCATTCCACCTTTGACTTTGACAAACGTTCCCTCTACCTTGAACACACCTCCCAATCTTCAACCTCCATCTCCCAGCACCATCCAGTTCCTTTTGCCTTTCGGGTATATTCACTGGATAATTTGATTTGCCAGAGTCATGGCATTTGCTCCTGTCTTGAGTGTGAAATAGGATAAAATGATTTTTGGCTTTGAAAATACTTTTTGGGGAAGTATATGGGTGTATCGTATAATGGAAAGATAAAGTTACATTAAAGCTATGATGAACATAGAAGCCGTGTTTGCTTTTGGGCTTGTAACATTAGTTGAATAGCAATTCAAAAGAATTTTTAAGTGACCAAGTGAAATAATGACTTCCAAACTGGTATAACTTGAAAGGCTTCTGCCAAAGAAAATACATACATTTCATCCTATGTATTATAAAATATTAATCTTAGCTTCATTATTTTAATGGACTCATTTCTCTTGAGTGAGAATTCAAAGAATACTCTTTGAAAAAAAGTATCCCCATGATTCCTTGTTACAGTTTTTCTTCCTGCTTTCTTCTATCACTTATTGGACTTTTAGTATTAAAATAGAAAACAATTCTAAGTAAGCATTTATTTTACAAGACACTGTCATTTATATTTTCACATATTCATATAGTTGCATTGCTATATTTTTCTCGTTATAACAAACTCAGGAAAATGTGTAGTTTCAAATTTATATATGATCTAGGCTGGGCGCGGTGGCTCACTCCTGTAATCCCAGCACTTTGGGAGGCTGAGGTGGGCAGATCATTTGAGGTCAGGAGTTTGAGACCAGCCTGGCCAACATGGGGAAACCCCATCTCTACTAAAAATATAAAAAATTAGCCAGGCGTGGTGGCACTTGCCTGTAACCTCAGCTATTCCAGAGGCTGAGGCAGGAGAATTGCTTGAACCCAGGAAGTGGAGGTTGCAGTGAGACGAGATCATGCCACTGCACTCCAGACTGGGCAACAGAGTGAGACTCCATCTCAAGAAAAAAATTACACACCATCTAGGTAGACCTATTTTTAAACTTGAAAATGGTTACTTTGGCAAGAGAGTATTAGAAAACTTCATACTGCAAACCTGCTTTAAATATACTTTGAGAATAGCCAATTTCCTAATGCTTGAGACACTAAGTATAGAACTGTAAGTTTGTTAAAACCAATGTTGCTTATATTTCCCTTAGTGAACACCTGGAATTTTTGCATATATTTTTTTCTGTATACACTAATGTCAGCAGTCCTCTCTGCAGAGTTCTAAATTCAGAAATACCTCTATAGGAATGGAAATGTTGAGTATGGGGAATAAATATAGAATTAAGAATCTTCTGTTTGTCATTTTTGTCTTTTAATTGTGTAATGTGTATCTGAAAATATTATCTTAAAGTGTGAAGATTATTCATTGCTAAAAACCAGGAAATGAAGCAAACAATAATTGGGCAGTTTTCCTAATGCTCACTTAAGAATTGCCTTACAGACTTACACTTTTACTAATTGTAAATCCTACCCCTTGAATTCCAGGCTTTGTATACATAAGTGATGTTATTTATTCAACAAATATTAATTGAGCCCTTGCTGTGTACCAAGAACTCTGGTGAATGTTGGGAGACATTTAAGTAGTTTACCCGGGTAGTACAGATAGGTGTGATGTCTTATTTTGGAATAAGCAATGTTTGAACTGCTATATGGCCATGGAGAATAACGGTAGAATAATGAGCTTCACCCAAATACTATTATTTATTTTAAATAATAAAATAAAATATTATTTTGACACTTAAACCCATGACTCATTTAATATTAATATAGAGAAATTATACTTCTAGCTTTAAACTATATTTTAAGATAAACCAAGAATAAAAGCACATAAAGACATGACAAAAGAATGCTATTTATTAACACAGGACAATATACAGGTGTATCTTTTTCTTTATAATTAAGAAATATGGTTAAATGAAAATTAAGCATCTCTTTTTTTCTCCCTTGGTTGAATCCTTTGAATCTTTTCCACAGAGTACTGCTGTTTTTATAAACATTAAAAACTAAGTAGACATACAAAATTTTCTTAACGGTAGAAAATGTACTCATTTCTTCACTTCATTTTGCCACAGTGGTTCTATTATTGTCATTTATTATAGACCAGTCACTGTCGCATAATTTAAAAATATAGCAAAAGATCATTTACAGAGGGGGTTTGAGCAGAAAATTCTAAGGTTTTTTTTCCCTTCATTTTAAATCAGAAAGAATATGTCACCCCTTTAACACCAAGGTTTTCTGGTAGTCTTTTGACCATAGGAAATTTGTTTGTTCTAGAGAGCCTTAATTTAAAAAGGCTGACAGCAGGTCTGTAGTTATATACTTCTGGCATTGGGCCTTCCATAGAAATGCACATTAGATATTCAACTCCTTTCTTAAGCATTCTATTCCTGTAACCTGACTTCATCCTTTTCTTTCCACTGTTGCCACTGAAACTGGAAATGACTGCAGAATACAAATCATATGATAAATATTTGGGAATCTGTCTTTGTAATTTTTCAGAATCACTGCCAAACTTCTTGCCTAGAGAGCTGTGTGAGGCTTTTCAATCTGAAACCTTTGAGCAATCCCCTTCTCTAGCCAACTGGGAAGCATCCACATGATTTAATTGTAGCAGCCCTTCAAAGTGTTTAATAAACATTTCATGTTCTTTGACTCCATATTTTTCTAAGGGTGCTCATTTGTTGGCCATATATTTATGCTCAATAATTTTAAACACTGGGATGCATCTTCTTTATGGAGATGTTCAAAGGTGATGCACATGATTTGAATAGCATTAGCATAAATAAAGACTCTTTCCCTAAAATTTTTATCACAATACTGTCCTCCAATTAGTCTGATCCTACTGAAAGATGCTACCTGCGGGTTTCTTTCTTCATTCACCAGTAAGCTACTAAGTGCACCATACAAGGTCCCTTTCTTGATCCTCTTGAAGGTACTGTAGCAAACACATTGTCCTTCTGGAAGACAGTGCCAGAGCTAATATCTTAACTATGAGTAGGATGGGTAGGACAAGTTTTAGGTTAATTAAGCATGTTCGGGTGGCTCTGGATTCTCACTTTTAGGCCTTTTGTGATTTTCTAACTGACTATTTTTAAGCTGAGGCACTAACATATATATAAAGGAGGGTTTTGCCTGTCCTATTTTTCTGCTATCATGAATGCATTCCATCTGCTTCCTTTGGTGTTGTTAAAGTTTCTTCTACAAACTTCTCAATTCACGAAGACAAACTGGGGATGTTCAATGTAAGTTATAAGGAGAAATAAATGTGACAAAAATGTAAACAAAGCCAGTGTTTTAAATGTGTTCATAGTTGGTAGCTCTAGAAATGATGACTAAGACAAGGTATGTGAATGAAGGAGCTTTCCTGTTCTAGTAGGTCAGAAGCTTCTCTCTTCATTTAGATATTAGGGCCAATGCATTCATCCATTAAGCCAATATGCTTGTTATTTACATCCACTCTAAGCTCTGAGGCTGTATTAAGAATTATATTCATGGCTGGGCATGGTGGCTCATGCCTGTAATCCCAGCACTTTAGGAGGCCAAGGTGGGCGGATCACCTGAGGTCAGGAGTTTGAGACTAGCTTGACCAGCAGGGTGAAACCCCATCTCTATGAAAAATACAAAAATTAGCTGGGCGTGGTGGCGCGTGTCTGTAATCCCAGCTACCCAGGAGACTGAGGCAGGAGAATCGCTTGAACCGGAAAGGCGGAGGTTGCAGTGAGCAGAGATTGTGCCACGCTGCACTCAAGCCTGGGAGACAGAGTGAGACTCTGTGTAAAACAACAACAACAACAAATTAAAACCTTCTGCATTCACCTGCTTGGCCTCTTTCAAACTCAATAATTTAATGTTTTTAAAAGCGATCTCACTCACGTAGAACTTATATATCATTTCAAGGACATTAGCATTTGTGGTTTTGGACCCTTGTGTTTTCCAGTGACGATGAAAAAGAACTGGGCTTGCTGAACAGTGGCCATTAGAAGATGTGTGATGACTTTTCCAGTAATGTGGCTCAGCTTACATTTACTTTCAGAAAGATAGTCTTGCTCCAATTCCAGTCTAAGATGAGCTTCTAGTGTGGCAATGTGAGAAAATTAGCCAAAGGGAATTTCTGGTTTAGCCAATGTGTAGGCAATATCAAACAATGTGACAATCTGATGCTCCTTCTTGGCCTCAGCACCTACAAAACTCCTATTCATGATGATCAAATTGAAGTTCTCCAATGTTGCAGGGGTAGGGATTTTTCAAAGCTGATGGCTTTTTGTTGCCTTTCACTGCCTAAATGTTTATTTACATTGTTCATTTTAATGAGAAGCCCATGATGCCATTGACAAAAGCATTATATTTCACATTGGTCCAATTTGAAGTTTTTCTTTTGTACATAGAGAACAATAAACTTTACTCATCACAACTCCATCACCACATTCATAAGAGCACTTCAGTTCTGCCTGCATTTAAAACACTCCCACACTAAGAACAATTCGGTTGTTCCCTTCTACTAGTTTTTCCACTTAGTCTTTTTGTGTGCCTTTCCCCCAAAATCTTATAGGTCTTTTGCAGTTTTCTGTAAATACACACACTTTAATGAACTGGGTATTAGTAGGGGAAAATATATATTTACTATTATTAATTAGTTTTAGAAACAGAGGTGGGTATTTTTGTAAAATTGTTGCTTAAGGCAGTTTTTTTTTAAATTTATCGACCAGATCCTAAGTAAATTTATTATGTGCAAATATAAATGTTGCATAAAAAAGAACAAAAATATTTGCCTTTATATCAACCTTAATATTTATAAGTCAAGCAGCCAATTAGCCAAATAGCACTAATTAAATGACTCTAAAATGTTTCTAATTTTGAGCCATCTTCTGACGGTGTCTATTTGGCTTAATTTATTTTAATAGCAAATATCTAGAAACACATCTTTCCACATTGATTTCAAATTTAAAATAAAACTAGAACCATAGTTTTTGTTTACAAATCAAAAGTAATAGTCCTTTTACTTGTTAACCTAGGAAGGAAGTTGGTTCACAGCTATTCATAAGTTCTTTAAATTGTTTACATTTACAGTTTTAACCAATGGCTTCCATCAGTACTATGTTGACAAGTTACAAGTAATTTTAACATTTATTTCATTATTTATACCTATTGGAGAGTTAAGTTTAAACTTTTGAACCGTGTATTTAACTACGTTAGTATTGTATCTTATCTCACATAATAAAAATTGGAGTTCACGGCTGTTGTCTGATATCTTAATATTCACACTGGCCATTTTTCAAAGCTAAGGTTTATTTTCCATGGCTCACATGAAAATATATTTCCAAGTGTAGTGTAGCTAGCCTGCCTAACTGTTTACCAGATTACTATCTATCCAAACATAGGGAAACCTTTAATTCAGGCTAAAGAAAAGAATAAAGTGGTTAACAAGAAAATATGGGAGCTGAAAGAAGTAAATGGCAATATTCTAAATAAAAAACAAACATATCTATTAATTAATACTATTTTCTACTCATTTGACAATTATAAATAAATATTTTTGACATTTCTCTTTGACTTTACTGTCTACATTATTTCTCACTAAGCAAATATTTATTGGGTATTTATTCTGACACTGGTACCTTTTTTTACTTATGACAAATAAAAACGAGGTCCTCATTCCACAGTGAGTGAAGCTGGAAAATACATGAATTGCTGAATATTATCCAAAAAGATTTTGGAAACGTGAATTTGTCCACCTACAAATTCCTAGTGGCTTACTCTGGAAGTACTAAGAAATTCTCAATGTCCTACCCAAGAATTATAAGATAAGCAGGAGAAGGTTGAGGCCACAGTGATTAAAAGGAACAAGGGAAACTAAAATGATCAAAAAGAAGAGAGGTCCTGAGAAGTCTAAAACTGTAAGGATTCAAATCTGGAAAGGCAAAGGCTGAATAGATTTTGGACAGAAGTGTGTGCACCATACAGTGTGTAAATACACTTGCCCACTCAGCAAATGCTGGAATATGAGCATGAGAGAGTGCCTTCTGACTCCTGAGAAACTTAAGATGAAGTCTGTGGTCTCCAAAGTTCAGAGAAGCTCCCTATCAGGGTGAGGAGCAGCTAAAGAAACTATTGGACATGGAAAAGAAATGCTAGGATTGAACTTTGTAAATAAAACAATTATGATGTTTAATATGTAGAATGATACCTGTAACCTCATTTAGCTTCTAACTGGAGATACCTAGTGTCATCTATGTAAATGCAATGAGAATGAGAGATCCCTTATGCAGGCTTAGACAGGGATGTCCCTCTTTCATTCACAGGGTATTGTAGCAGAGTGCAGTTTGCATGTGCCTGGACCATACAGAATAGTTTTAACTCAACAAAATGGAGAAATGGCTTTAAAAAGTGCTCAGCAAAGGAAATGCAGATTGAAGTTAATGCCAATAGTGCAAGAAGAAGCAAACCAGAAAATTATGGAGCTGCCTCTTTACCCAGTATGAACTCTTCATTAGCAGAATTATCAAGTAGAAACAATGAAGAGTAAGCCACATGTATTAAATATTAAGGGTGTGCACTCAACAATTCTGTTATTATAGAGATGTGTGATCAAAGAAGTTGGTAGAGCACTGGTCTAGGGTCACATAACATGAAATATCAACGTGCATGTTTACCAACTTTATTACCTCCAAGAAATACTTAAAATTGACATCTTCTGTACCTCTGTTAGGTTCTCTTTCCTTCAGTGCTTTTAACTTCTTTCTCATGCTTACTGTGGAATTTAGATCTCCAGCTTGTCCAAGCCGAGGTCTTTTATTTTCAAATCTCACCTGGATGCTGTTGTCCCAAACCCAAACTATATTTCAAATTATATGTCATTTTTAAAATTCTCCCCCAATCAGCTCATCATCCCAAATTTATCCATGTTACCATTATTCTTTTAGGAAGTGAGACAGAGAATAGCATAGACGTTAAGACCATTGGATCTAGACTGCCTAAACTAAAATTTCTGCTCAGCTGTGACTTTGGAAAATTTACATTTCCTCCATGAATTTTAGCTTTCTTATACATTGGGGGCACTATTATTACTTATATCAATAAATGCAACCTGAAACTTGGGAAAATCCAGTAAAAGCACACAAAACACTGCACAGAGCAAATGTTCATAATAATTAGCTATTGTTACTTTTTCATCAGCGCTCAAAACCCTGGGGTCATTTCTGACCATCTCATCCATACTTTTTTACCTGCTGTTTCCAGTGAGTCACCAGGTCCTGTCTGCTCCTCTCAAAAACTACTCCTGGTGTAGTCCCATGGCCACTGCTGTAGTCCCATGGTCACCACCCACTCATCTTTCCAACGTAGGCTAAAGCCAAGAATCTCTGACATGGTCTGCTCTCTGCAGACTCTCCCAGACTCTAACCTATTTCCACACTGGACTATATGAATCTAATTTTAGTGCAGGATTTATCTTGTAGACGCTCTCCTCAAAAATTTTCATGGGTTTTGTAGTATCTATCAGGACATAATGTAAACCATGCCTTGGGCTTCAATAGCTTTTCAAAATTGGCTTTCTTTTACAAACTTTCTTGGTTATTCCAGCTTGCCTTCTGTTCCACTTTTCTGAACTAGAGTATAGGTTCTGCAAAATTTAGCATTCACTCTCCATTTATTTTCAGATTATGTTTGTCTTTTACTCCCAACCAGTTCATGATCCTGAAGGCAAAGAAAGTATATGTCTCACTTTCTTTTTGTTCTCCCTAAGACCTGGCCCCAAACACGGTAAACATATTGTAGATGCACACCGTTGATCAATTGATTAAGACATTTTATGATGTCACAAAGTCATGAATGATATTTAAATGGGTCATTAAGAGAAACCTGGATCCTGAGATATACTCTTGATTTTTGAGGTGGAAATCAGGAAGATAGCTACTTCTTTCTTCAATGTGATGTTTAGTTTAATGCCATTGTCAGAGATTCCACAAATATCGAGTGAATTATATCAAGCACAAGAAACATGAAGAGACATAAAACATAGGCTCTCTCAGTCATATCTTATGTGTGTGGAAGGGTCAGTTTAGTAAAAATACATATAGATAGATAGATAGATAGATAGATACCAATAGAATAAAGGCTGCAGTAGGACTGATTTTGATCAGGACAATAAAAGATACAATGGGTCAATACAAGGTAGTTTCTGGGTCAGAATTCACATCATATTTCCTAGGTAATATCTTTCATTTTTATCTCATAACTTGCATAAATATTCCAATTTTGGTTAGTGCAGTGTGTATAATGGTAATGAATCAATTAGGCTTTGGAAACTGGTCGGTAAGTGCATATTTTTGAAAAAATAAATTATAGTTAACATACAACCGTGCCAATATTTGATAGAAGTGGGCAATTTTTGTTTCACAATGAAAATATTTCTGGTGGTACTTTATTATTCCTTTTAGTCTTTCCTTACCCCTAGTACATTTTTTAAAATGTTAAGTTCTCTTTTTTCATTTTCTCATTTTCTAATAATCTATTTGACTCTGACCTATATTTTACAGTGATTTTACTCCTTTTGCCTGCAAAAAACATGCCAGTGGTATTTTTTGGCTTTGCTTATTGTTTCTGATGCTATTTTATACTAAACAACTTACAGGTTGTCCTATACTTCTGATTTAAAATTTAAATCAGTGTTAAAACTTAAAAGTATTGTGCAAGAGCAAGAACCATAGGTTCAGCTTACTGTATATGTCCAATTAGTGTTGCTATTACTATTAACAGGACTAATACAAATGTGGTATGATCATTTGATATATTAAGCTAAATAAACAGGTAATGACTAATTTTGCACAATGCTAATTATAGTAATTTCTGGCTTCAGTAAATCACATACAATGTATTTAGGAAACAAGAAAAAAATTGAAAGTTTAAGTAAATGAGTAAGATTTATATAATGGCTCCAATTGAGAGGAAAAAAAGGTCACAAAAGAAGTACGTGCTGATTAATGGCCCATGACATGATTTCTCAAAGTTTGTTGCCAGAAACTCAGTCCTGTAACATGCTTGGAGAAACAAATGTGCTCTATTATGTGGGGGAGGGTGTAGGTCGTTTTATGAGGTAGGGAAGAATGAGCCTGGGATATATAGAAGAATGAGAGTGTTTTTAAATGAATAAACACAAAAATAAATAAATGGAACAAAAACAACAAGAAAAGACTAAGAAATGCTCTATACCATATGGCTCAATTCAGATTAAGCTATTAAGGGCCCTAAGAAATCCTCCAGTAGAGACCAATTTGACTACATTTAACTCAGTATTTATCTAACTCATTTAACCACAAAGCTATTTTTTTTTTCTCAGAAAATGTAACACCTGGCAGTCTCAGTGTTAGAAGAAACACACTTTGAGAAAAGCAGGTATTGTTTAAATATTAAAGAGATTAGAAGAGGGAGAGTCCACTTGAAATTGGAAAAAACCATTCTGAAGAAGGAAAAATTTGAGTGAGGCCTTGAAGCTTGAAGAAAGATGAGCAGGTGAGGCATCCCAAACAGGGAACACTGTGACCGAAAACATAGAAAAGAGAATACTGGGTGTTGGGAGGAATGGTTTGGAAGAACCTGCTAGGGAAGTAGAAGGTTCCTAGAGGGCAGAAGAACCATTCTGATAATAAAACTCTCCTTCTGGGGAAGCAGAAGGTTCCTATAGGGCATAAATGGGGAAATGGGGCTTTAACACTGTGAAATCCATGCCACCAGTGAAGTGATTAGCAAATGATATATTCTAGTTTCCCTTCATTGATATCCTTTTTAAAATGCTTATTTGATCAGGAAAGTTATTGGTTAATTAACACTTGAATGGTCTAGGCCAATGCTTCCAACAGAAATATAATGAGTCCAACAGAAATATAATGAGCCAACTATAAGTCTATAATATAATATATAATGCACTTTTAAACTTGCTACCAGTAACATCAAACAAGTAAAAAAGCAACAAGTAAAATTAATTTAATGATGTATTTTATTTAACTTAATATATTCAAAATATTATTTCAGTATGTAATCAATATAAAAATTAAAATTAGTTGACTTTTTTCCGCCAAGCCTCCAACCTCCAGTTTGTATTTTACACTTACAACACATCTCAGTTTAGGCTAGCCATATTTCAAGTGCTTGATAACCATGTGCCTCATACTACCATACTGGACAGCACAGGTCTACCAGTTAGCATAAATCAGCTGGGTAAAGCAGAGTTGATTTGGGTAGTTTTCTAATACCTTTCACCATGATCAAAAGTTTTAAATTATTTAAAATTAAGTGGGTAAGGCATACTTGCTTTGCCAGTTTCTGAAATTTATGTTTCCATTTTTTTGGTTGGATTAAAAATAGGCAAATTATAGGGAAAAAGTGAAAAGCTTCACTTTTGACTTCAAATCAGCTAATTAATGTAAATGAATGACCATGAAGCTCTCTTTGGCCTATTAATGAGTTAACGGTCAGTGCATTTGTGACACTGAAACAAGAAGGCTCTATTGTAGATTTCAGTTGACTGGTAACCATGTACATGTTCTAAGAAACTCTTTTTTAGATTTTTAAAATTTTAAATGATTCCTCCTGCTGGTACAGTCTCTTCACACTTCATCACATTTCTAAATAAGCAATCACATAACAAGTGAAGATTTCATGTCCTGAAGACATTATACCAATACTTACCAAATGCTTCTATTTAAAATACAAAGCAGTTTTATTCACACTTCCCATTTTTGAATCCACTAAGGCCATTTTGGGAGAGGAGAAACTAGAAGCCTGCTGTTCAGTTTTTGTTTTCTACAACTTTTCTTTACTGAGAGCTTGCACGTTTCTTGTTAAGTTTCCAAAGCATATTTAATATACATTAGAATCTGAGTAAATACGGCACATTCTGTAAATGGACGCTGTGGAAAATTGCTGCTTTCAGATGGAAGAGAACACCATGGCAACTGCTGTGCTTCTGAGTAGGAAGCTACTTGACCAACGTGGATGTGGATTAGGAATGGAAAATATCCAACAACACAACATATTCTTTGAAAATTCATGGCTTTATTGCTGAGTTTCTGAACCTCGACACTATTAACTTATTGGGCTGGATAATTCATGTAGCAGGGGCTGTCCTTTGCATTGTAGGATGTTTAGCAGCTTCTCCAGCCTCCACTCACTAGATGCCAGTAGCAGCTCCCCCTACCCCCGACCCAGGTCATTATAAATAAAAAATGTCTCCCAGACATTGCCAGACATCTCCTAGGAGACAAGATCATCCTCAATTGAGAACCACTGTTCATGCCTGTAATTCCAGAACTTTGGGAGGCTGAGGTGATCACTTGAGGTCAGGAATTTGAGACCAACCTGGCCAACATGGTGAAACCCCGTCTCTACTAATAATACAAAAATTAGCCATGCGTGGTGATGCATGCCTGTAATCCTTGCTATTTGGGAGACCAAGGCTTGATCACTTGCATGCCAGTGGTGGGGGATGGCAGAGATTGCAGTGAATGGAGACCACGCCATTGCACCCCAGCCTAGCCAACAGAGACTCCATTTCAGAAAAAAAAAGAAATCTGGAAAATATATATTTAAAATTACAGTGTGAGCTTTAATCTCAGAGTACAAATGTATTAATAATAAACTATACTACATTTATTTTTTAAAAGAACGTATAGCCTTAGGAAGATGTATTAGATTCACATGAGATTCTCTTGTATCCCACCTTCTCCATCTTAATGATCTTGTTTTAGCTTATCCTCTAATTTAAATATCCCATCTCATTTTTACATGGAATTGGCATACCATAATAAAATGCCAACTTTCATACAAAATTAATTATTACATACAACAGAGTGAAAAGATGCAGCAACTTGAACTAACTTAGATATATTTCAAGGATGTTTACTAAAATTATTATTATTACTATTGTTATTATTATTTTTTTTTGAGATGGAGTCTCGCTCTGTCACCCAGGCTGGAGTGCAGTGGTGTGATTTTGGCTCACTGAAACCTCCACCTCCTGGGTTCAGGCCATTCTCCTGCCTCAGCCTCCTGAGTAGCTGGGACTACAGGTGCCCGCCACCACGCCCAGCTAATTTTTTGTGTTTTTAGTAGAGATGGGGTTTCACCGTGTTAGCCAGGATGGTCTCAATCTCCTCGTGATCCGCCCACCTCAGCCTCCTAAAGTGCTGAGATTACCAGTGTGAGCCACCGCGCCTGGCCCCTACTAAAATTATTTTTATAGTGATTGTACTCCCTAGAAATAAACAAGAATATTAAAACACCACTGCCATCAATTTGGTATTTTTCAGTAGTGCCACAAAAAAAAAAAAAAAAAACGCAGTAATTTGTGTTTTAAATGGTATCTAAAACCTCTCCTACCACATAAAATACTGTGCATAAATAAAATGCTTCAAAGCAAATTTTACATTTCTTGTTTATTTTTTATTGTTCTGTTGTTGGTGGTTGTTTGAGACAGAGTCTTGCTCTGTTGCCCAGAGTGCAGTGGCAAGATCACAGCTCATTTCAGCCTTGACCTCCTGGTCTCAAGCAATCCTCCCACTTCAGCATCCCAAAGTGTTGGGATTACAGGCTTTTTTGTTGTTGTTGTTGTTTATGTGTTTTGTTTTTTAAAACCAGACCAGATAAAAAACACCTTAGCCCAGCCTGTTCATTGTCATATAAAAATTTGAACAGTTTAAGTAGAAGCATATTCCATATTTTAAAGCCTATTAGCTTATTTTAAAATGACAGAAGTCAAGTTCATTCTGTATGTTTTACTGCTTCCTGGGCAACTCTTAGTGAGACCTGGCGTGACACCACCACAAAGCTTGTAATTACAGGAGGCTAATGGACTTTTTGGCAAAAAAGTAGAGTCTTGTCATATTTTCCTTTAAATTAAGCAAACACAAGTCACAAGTATTCAAGTTTAGAACAAGGGAATAAGGGAGGGAGGGGGGAAGGAAGAAGAGGCAGAGGGGGAGAGGGGGAGAGAGAGAATAAGAGAGAGAAAGGAGAGAGAGACAGAGAGAGAGAGAGAAAGGAGAGAGAGAGAGAGACAGAGAGAGAGACTTTTAATAGTGTAGGCATTTCCAGTTAAGGCCTGAGATTTAAAGTGAAATGTGAGGTGTAGATCTGCTGTCGCCTTGGTTCTCACATCTTACTGAACCATTTTGTTGCTAGTGTTTTAAGATCCAACTATTTTTACATTAAGATTCTAATTATACATCAACAACTTCATCTGGTATTTAAAAAAAAATTGACCTGTTCTTATGCTAGAAGGAAACTGGCTAGGTAACTTAGTAGGCAATTTAAAATATTTCAAAGGTATTTTAACTATATTACTGTGACTTGCTTTCCTTAAAACCCAAACCAACATGTAATATAACTCTTCCACCTTTGTCTGTCTGTATGTATGTGTGCTATGGAGAGTAGAGGGTAAGGAATGATTTTGAGGGGATGTCGCCACACAATTT
Organism: Hylobates moloch; assembly: GCF_009828535.3. Taxonomy (NCBI): domain Eukaryota; kingdom Metazoa; phylum Chordata; class Mammalia; order Primates; family Hylobatidae; genus Hylobates; species Hylobates moloch. Next base: position 90,057,321 of record NW_026652284.1, read on the forward strand.
TCCAACAAGAAAAACGAAACCTGAAAACATATTATTCATGGTATTACTAAAAATAGCAAAATAGTATCCTGCTATTTCAGATCGTTGCTGTCAAAGATAAACATATTTCAGAGCATCTCAGGGTGAACACTGGATGGCAAATGTTTTATTTTCAAACTTGACAGTCTTTCAAAGGAGTCTCAGTGAAAAAGATTGGGCTAGTAACTCAAGCTCAATAACTTGTAACTTAAAATTCCTCTTAATTTGTATGATGAATATTTTATGAAAATTAGTGAACACAAGTATTTAATTCAATCATGTTAAATTTTACATACAAATAGATTGAAATTCATCCACATGTCAAATTTTAAGTGCCTACGAAAGGGGAGACATTGAAAACAGCAAAAATTTTACTAGACTGAAAATTTAGGTTTATTTCTCTGACACTGAATTAGTTTAAAAAGCAACTGATCAGCCGGGCGTGGCGGCTCATGCCTGTAATCCCAGCACTTTGGGAGGCGGGGGCGGGCGGATCACAAGGTCAGGAGATGGAGACAATCCTGGCTAACACGATGAAACCCCGTCTCTACCAAAAATACAAAAAATTAGCCAGGCGTGGTGGCGGGCACCTGTAGTCCCAGCTACTCGGGAGGCTGAGGCAGGAGAATGGCGTGAGCCCAGGAGGCGGAGCTTGCAGTGAGCCGAGATCGCGCCACTGCACTCCAGCCTGGGCGACAGAGCGAGACTCCGTCAAAAAAAAAAAAAAAAATCAACTGACCTATGAGTTTGAAGATATTTATTGTCTCCGTCACAAATACTTGTAAAATCTGATTGAATAGATTACATGTATGAGGTATTATAATATAAAACATATCAACGTGTTGAAGTTTAGCTGGTAAAGCATCTTTTTGTCATTTCTGATTTAATCCTAAGTCAGGTTTGGTTCAAACACTGTATGTTTTAATATCTGAAGTGCAAGTAAGAAAAATGTGAATTCACTTATACCAATTAAATGCTTCTTTGGGTTGATTCTTTCCTTTCCCCGCATCTCTTCCCCAACTTATCCAAGGAAAATTTGATGCAGCCAGAGGCTACTATTTCATAATAGAGAAGAATGTGTTCATTGATTTTATAATTCCCATAGGATGAACATTTATTTGTGAGTTTAAATAAATGTTTATTCCTTGATTACAACTGTCTTTGTTCAAGCGATATTGACATAGCCTGGATCCTAGCTACCTATGTAAAATAAAAAATCCATACATGTGTGAGCAATCGAGGCACTTTAATCTTTCAAAAGCTGATGAATGCTCATCATAGTCACATTTATTTTCAGTATAAATGTAGAGGTTTCAGCAGGCTTAGGTTAAACAAAAAAAGGTCAGTAATGATAACAGAATTATGAGCAGAACTCTAATAAATTCATTTTCATGATGTAGAAATTAGCTTCTGTTTTATTATTCTGTTATTAGCTGTTTCCAACACATATATGTATGCATCCACATACCAAGCTGAATACTAAGCAGTTTAAATTCTACTTTAAAAGTTTAAAAAAATTTTTTTTTATTATTATACTCTAAGTTCTAGGGTACCTGTGCACAACGTGCAGGTTTGTTACATACGTATACATGTGCCTTGTTGGTGTGCTGCACCCATTAACTCATCATTTACATTAGGTATATCTCAAAAAAAATAAAAATAAAATAAAAAATAAAAAGTAAAACTTTAACAATTAGACTTTTCATATTTACAAAAAAGTTTAGAAAAATACATTTTTAATACTATTGCCTTATATATTTTAGTTTTACAAATAATTTTCATGTATACTAGCTCATTGAATTTCTAAATACTTCCTGACCTTTACTGTGATGTTTTTTCTATAAGACTATTTTGATAAGGCTACTGTGTAATAATTTATGTTTTTGTGAATACTACTGAATGAAGATATAAATGGTCATTCACTTCTATAATTTATCTTTCATTATTGTTTAAACATAAGATCTTTAAATAAAATTTTAAATTAAAGAGGATTTGCTTTATTTCTGCCAGCATATCAGTTTTTACCAAGCAATCCTGATTCCTTTCTTTCTTTTCTTCCCTCTCCATCTCCCTTCATTTCTTCCATTTATAATAGAATTCTAGGAGTATAATTTAATTGTTTTCTCTAAAGAAACAAGAGGTAAGGAGGGAGGGAGGGAGAGGTAGAAATAGAGTTAGACTGGAAGAGAGAGAGAGACTTTGCTTTATGTGGGCATCAAAGGGAACCTTAATATAGAATTTTTCCTCTTTGTGCTAAACAGATAAAAAATTGGTTCTTTTTAAAAGACAGAGTCAACAGCTCTCAAATTATGTATCTTCTAGATGAAGTTACTTGTTTTTTCTAATTCATAGCATAGTAATTGGGTATGAAAATGCTGATTTCAAATGTGTAGTGTTGGTTTCTTACCCCCATAATAATTCTCTGAGAAAGAATGAACTCAAATTTCCATGCAAAAAAATTATTTATGTCAAAATCATTAAATTCAAGACAAATCTTATTTCAGCATTTCCAGTTTTTTTTTTCTTTACTATAGGTGTGGCATAGTGTTTTCTTAAAAAGAGAGGAAGGCTATTTGAGTGCATATTTCATAAGCTTCTTATTCATTATTCATGCCATTAGAGATAGAAGGAGTATACACACACGGGGCATTTTCTCAGATGTGTCCTCTGAGAAGTACACTCAGCCTAAACCTCAAAGAGTCTTTTTCAGTGGGGGCTGGAGGGAAGCTCATTGAGGATGGCAGATGGCCCTCCTCACATATATTCCTGTAGTAATGCTCTTGTGGGTTCTAAGTTCCACTGCAATTTAATTTTTGGCCACATGAATTAGGCCAACAGCACCTTACCCTAAAATACTTTGAGTGATTAAAGCATTTGAAATGTTTCAAACTAGTTTTGTTCAATGTGTTTCAGAAATATTTTCTGAACTATGAAAATAAACCAATCTCTAATTCAATTTTCGTAGGGTTCATATCATTTATTATAGCATTTATTTAAATTGGATTTAGGCTTCTTGCAAGAAGGTACAACTGATTTAGGCCTATGACTTAATATGCACAAAACATGCTATGGGTACTTTATAAATATTTAATTACAAAAAATGAGGATGGCATGTTTCTCTCTACTTGAATTAAAAATGAGTTATTAGTGTCAACCTTTTTGAAAAACTGATTAAGTCAAAATGAATTTTTTTTGTTTTGTTTTTGAGATGGAGTTTTGCTCTTGTTGCCCAGGCTGGAGTGCAATGGCATGATCTCAGCTCATTGCAATCTCTGCCTCCCAGTTTCAAGCGATTCGCCTGCCTCAGCCTCCTGAGTAACTGAGATTATATGCATGTGCCACCATGCCCAGCTAATTTTGTATTTTTAGTAGAGATGGAGTTTCTCCATGTTTCTCACACTGGTCTTGAAATCCCGACCTCAGGTGATCCGCCTGCCTTGGCCTCCCAAAGTGCTGGGATTACAGGCGTGCGCCACCAAGCCCAGCCAAAATACATTATGTAATTTAAAAGTTGGGGGTGGCTGGCAAGATGACCGAATAGGAACAGCTCCTGTCTGCAGCTCCCAGCGAGATCAACGCAGAAGGTGGGTGATTTCTGCATTTCCAACTGAGGTACCCAGCTCATCTCACTGGGACTGGTTAGACAGTGGGTGCAGCCCACAGAGGCAAGCTAAAGCAAGGTGGGGCATTGCCTCACCTAGGAAGCGCAATGGGTTGGGGAACTCCCTGCCCTAGCTAAGGGAAGCTGTGAGGGACTGTGCCATGAGGAACGGTGCATCGAGGCCCAGATACTATGCTTTTCCCATGGTCTTCACAACCCACAGACCAGGAGATTCCCTCGGAAGCCTATACCACCAGGGCTTTAGGTTTCAAGCACAAAACTGGGTGGCTGTTTGGGTAGACAGCGAGCTAGCTGGAGGAGTCATTTTTTCAAACCCAGTGGCTCCTGGAATGCCAGCGAGACAGAACCATTCCCTCCCCTGGAAAGGGGGCTGAAGCCAGGGACCCAAGTGGTCTAGCTCAGCAGATCCCACCGCCACGGAGCCCAGCAAGCTAAGATCCACTGGCTTTAAATTCTCGCTGCCAGCACAGCAGTCCGAAGTCAACCTAGGATGCTGGAGCTTGGTGGGGGGAGGGGCATCTGCCATTACTGAGGCTTGAGTAGGTGATTTTCCCCACACAGTGTAAACAAAGCCACTGGGAACTTTGGACTGAGTGGAGCCCACTACAGCACCACAAAGCTGCTGTAGCCAGACTGCCTCTCTGGGTTGGACAGGGCATCTCTGAAAGAAAAGCAGCAGCCCCAGTCAGGGGCTTATAGATAAAACTCCAACTCCCTGGGACAAAGCACCTGGGGGAAGGGGTGGCTGTGGACACAGCTTCAGCAGACTTAAACGTTCCTGCCTGCTGGCTCTGAAGAGAGCAATGGATCTCCCAGCACAGCACTCGAGCTCTGCTAAGGTACAGACTGCCTCCTCAAGTGGGTTCCTGACCCCGTGCCTCCTGACTGGGAGACACCTCCCAGCAGGGGTCAACAGACACCTCATACAGGTGAGCTTCGGCTGGCATTTGGCAGGTGCCCCTCTGGGACGAAGCTTCCAGGGGAAGAAACAGGCAGCAATCTTTGCTGTTCTGCAGCCTCCGCTGGTGATGCCCAGGGAAACAGAGTCTGGAGTGGACCTCCAGCAAACTCCAGCAGACCTGCAACAGAGGGGCCTGACTGTTAGAAGGAAAACTAACAAACAGAAAGAAATAGCATCAACATCAACATAAAGAATGTCCACACAATAAGACCATACAAGAATCACCAATATCAAAGACCAAAGGTAGATAAATCTACCAAGATGAGGAAAAAGTGCAAAAAGGCTGAAAATTCCAAAAACCAGATTGCCTTTTCTTCTCCAAAGGATCACAACTCCTCGCCAGCAAGGGAACAAAACTGAACAGAGAATATGTTTGACAAATTGACAGAAATAGGCTTCAGAAGGTGGGTAATGAGAAACTCCTCCGAGCTAAAGGAGCATGTTCTAACCCAATGCAAGGAAGCTAAGAACCTTGAAAAAAAGTTAGAGGAATTGCTAACTAGAATAACCAGTTTAGAGAAGAACATGAATGACCTGATGGAGCTGAAAAACACAGCACAAGAACTTTGTGAAGCATACACAAGTATCAATAGCCAAATTTATATAGCAGAAGAAATATCAGAGATTGAAGATCAACTTAATGAAATAAAGCATGAAGACAAGATTAGAGAAAAAAGAATGAAAAGGAACGAACAAAGCCTCCCAGAAATATGGGACTATGTGAAAAGATCAAACCTACTTTTGATTGGTGTACCTGAAATTGACGGGGATAATGGAATCAAGTTGGAAAACACTCTTCAGGATATTATCCAGGAGAACTTCCCCAACCTAGCAAGACAGGCAAACATTCAAATTCAGGAAATACAGAGAACACCACAAAGATACTCCTCGAGAAGAGCAACCCCAAGACACATAATCATCAGATTCACCAAGGTTGAAATGAAAAAAAAAAAAATGTTAAGGGCAGCCCGAGAGAAAGGTCAGGTTACTCACAAACGGAAGCCCATCAGACTAACAGCGGATCTCTCTGCAGAAACCCTACAAGCCAGAAGAGAATGGGGGCCAATATTCAACATTCTTAAAGAAAAGATTTTTCAACCCAGAATTTCATATCCAGCCAAACTAAACTTCATAAGCAAAGGAGAAATAAAATCTTTTACCGACAAGCAAATGCTGAGATTTTGTCACCACCAGGCCTGCCTTACAAGAGCTCCTGAAGGAAGCACTAAATATGGAGAGGAAAAACCAGTACCAGCCACTATAAAAACATACCAAATTGTAAAGAACATCGACACTGTGAAGAAACTGCATCAACTAATGAGCAAAATAAAGCAAGTTCTTAGAGACCTACGAAGGGACTTAGACTCCCACACAATAATAGTGGGAGACTTTAACACTCCACTCTCAATATTATAGAGATCAACGAGACAGAAAATTAACAAGGATATTCAGGACTTGAACTCAGTTCTGGACCAAGCAGACATAATAGACATCTACAGAACTCTCTACCCCTAATCAACAGAATATACATTCTTCTCAGCACCATATCACACTTATTCTAAAATAGACCATGTAATTGGAAGTAAAACACTCCTCAGCAAAAGCAAAATAACTGAAATCATAACAGTCTCTCAGCCCACAGTGCAATGAAATTAGACCTCAGGATTAAGAAACTCACTAAAAACTGGACAACCTGCTCCTGAATGACCACTGGGTAAATAATGAAATTAAGGCAGAAATAAATGAGTTCTTTGAAACCAATGAGAACAAAGACACAATGTATCAGAATCTCTGGGACATAGATAAAGCAGTGTGTAGAGGGAAATTTATAGCACTAAATGCCCCCAGGAGAAAGCAGGACAGATGTAAAATTGACACCCTAACATCACAATGAAAAGAACTAGAAGAGCAAGAGCAAACAAATTCAAAAACTAGCAGAAGACAAGAAATAACTAAGATCAGAGTAGAACTGAAGTAGATAGAGACAAGAAAAGCCCTTTAAAAAAATCAATGAATTCCGGAGCTGGTTTTTTGAAAAGATTAACAAAATGATAGACTGCTAGCCAGACTAATAAAGAAGAAAAGAGAAGAATCAAATAGACACAATAAAAAATGATAAAGGGGAGATCACCACTGATCCCACAGAACTACAGACTACCATCAGAGAATACTATAAACACCTCTACACAAATAAACTAGAAAATATAGAAGAAATGGATAAATTCCTGGGCACACACACCCTCCCAAGACTAAGCTAGGAAGAATTCGAATCCTTGAACAGACCAAAAACAAGTTCTGAAATTGAGGCAGTAATTAATAGCCTAAAACAAACAAAAAAGCCCAGGACCAGAAGGATTCACAGCTGAATTCTACCAGAGGTACAAAGAGGAGCTGGTGCTATTCCTTCTGAAATTATTCCAAACAATAGAAAAACAGGGACTCCTCCCTAACTCATTTTATGAGGCCAGCATAATCCTGATACCAAAACCTGGCAGACACACGACAAAAAAAGAAAATTTCAGGCCAATATCCCTGATGAACATTGATGCAAAAATCCTCAATAAAATACTGTCAGACCAAATCCAGCAGCACATCGAAAAGCTTATCCACCATGATCAAGTCGGTTTCATCCCTGGGATGCAAGGCTGGTTTAACATATGCAAATCAATAAACGTAATCCATCACATAAACAGAGCCAACGACAAAAACCACTTGATCATCTCAACAGATGCAGAAAAGGCCTTCGATAAAATTCAACACTCTTTCATGCTAAAAACTCTCAATAAACTAGGTAGTGATGGAACATATCTCAAAATAATAAGAGCTATTTATGACAAACCCACAGCCAATATACTGAATGGGGAAAAGCTGGAAGTATTTCGTTTGAAAACTAGCACAAGACAAGGATACCCTCTGTCATCACTCCTATTCAACATAGTGTTGGAAGTTATGGCTGGGGCAATCAGGCAAGAGAAAGGAATAAAGGGTATTCAAATAGGAAGAGAGGACGTCAAATTGTCTCTGTTTGCAGATGACATGACTGTATATTTAGAAAACCCCATTGTGTCAGCCCAAAATCTCCTTAAGCTGATAAGCAACTTCCTCAAAGTCTCAGGATATAAAATCAATGTGCAAAAATCACAAACATTCTTATCTCAGGAAAACACTGTCATTATTAAATTAAGTTATCGTGTAGTTGGTTATCATTATTAGAAAGAATATAGCAAATGTAAGTCATTTGAAGGCTGCTGTGCATTTAATCAACTGTAGTCAAGCAACTTGGAATCCAGGGTTTCATTATAAATCGCAGTTGCTTAACTCCAGTTTCACAGTATAGCATCAGGTTTCTTATATACAAATATAAATTATTGAGAATTCAACTGGAATAGACAAAGTATTAGAAATTTCTAGATTGAGATTCAGAGTCTGATGTCCAGAAGTTGTATGATTAAAAATGACTTAAATATTGTCTTCAGAAATTGAGCTATGGACATGGCACCCAAGAGGGAATGGGATTCTCTGCATAATGAAGAACATGTCACTTAAGTATTTATTGGATTGCTTTGGCAGTAGTCAGTTGTGATCAACATTTATGTTGGCTAAGATCTTGGAATATATGTTGTGGAAAAATCTCTCACTCACTCTGTCTCTTTGTGCCTGAGTCTCCATTTCTCTCTCTTTTCTCTGTCTTTCAGGGTGTGTGTGTGTGTGTGTGTCTGTGTGTGTGAAGGAAGATATAGGAAAAAACAGCTAGAAATCTGTAGTTAGTTTGTTGGATATGCACATGGATTAAGATTTGTGAGAGGCCTTTAAAGAACTTGTGCCAATAAGTGACAATAGTCATTTACAAAACTGAAAAAAAAATTAAGATACTCTAAAAGTAATACATACAAGTTAACCCCTGGTACCTTTTCAATTAAAAAATATGAACACACACAAATAATTTGAAATGCTTTCTGCAGTGTATTTGCCAATGACCAAAATAAGGACATATTTTAGTTATTTCTTTTCTTTATTTTAACATTTAGACAAATTAATAAACTTCGCATTTTCTGCATGATTTTTTAATGACTTTGAATTTCTTTAATTATTTGAAGTAAATTGCAAAAAATACACCTCATGTTCCAGGCAAAGCTTTGAATTAATCCTCTTTGAAAAACAACAGATGAACCATCATAATATATGGGAAATAATAGTTTTTCTCTACTCATTGCCTTAAGGTTAACCTGAGATGCTTTAATGTTAAAATTAATAAGCTGAGGAAGGAAGGTGAAAACTAACATATTAAATACCCACTGTATGTCAGGCACTATGCTAGACTTTTATCATGCATTATATCTTCAATTCTTTCAGCCACCTTATAAATGCAGTATTCTAGTCACTTTTTCTACCTGAGCAAACTGGCTGGAGTGAGTGTTTTCCAAACTTCAGACTAAGATGGGTCTCAGACATAGAACTGTGATAAACATTGCTGAATAACTCAAACACAACTTTATTACATTTAGATATGGAAAAGTAAGTCTGGGAGTGGTGGCTCACACCTGTAATCCCAACACTTTGGCAGGCCGAGGCAGGTGGATCACCTGAGGTCAGGAGTTCGAGACCAGCCTTACCAACATGGAAAAACTCCATCTCTACAAAAAATACAAAATTAGCTGGGTATGGTGGTGCATGCGTGTAATCCCAGCTATTTGGGAGGCTGAGGCAGGAGAATCACTTGAATCCGGGAGGCAGAGGTTGCAGTGAGCTGAGATCGCACCATTGCTCTCTAGCCTGGGCAATAAGAGCGAAACTCCACCTCAAAAAAAAAAAAAAAAAAAAAAAAGGAAAAGGAAAAGTAACATTTAAAGTAAAAAGAGTAAAAGTAAACTTTAAAAGTCACACCCTTTTAAAGTTTACTTTTCCAGAGTTGACCCCAATTATATTAGCATTTAGATAAAGCATCACATTTGCACCCCTATGAATTTTATGTCATGTCCCATAACTCAAGATTGTTAGGTTAAGCTTGAGACCCCACTTCTCACTTTGTCTTATATGTAGATAAATAACGTAGTACTTGATATTGCTGTCTGGGGGTGGGGCGGAAGAGCAGTTTCAAATAACTTTTTTTTTTTTTCTTGAGACAGAGTCTTGCTCTGTAGCCCAAGCTGGAATGCAGTGGCATGATCTCTGCTCACTGCAATCTCCACCTCCCGAGTTCAAGCAATTCTCCTGACTCAGCCTCCCGAGTACAAGCAATTCTCCTGACTCAGCCTCCCGAGTAGCTGGGACTACAGGTGTGCACCACCACGCCCAGCTAATTTTTGTATTTTTAGTAGAGACAGGGTTTCACCATGTTGGCGAGGATGGTCTGGATCTCCTGACCTTGTGATATGCCCGCCTCGGCCTCCCAAAGTGCTGGGATTATAGGTGTGAGCTACCGCGCCCAGCCTCAAATAACTTTTAAAATCATGAAGGAAGACAATTCTTACTAAGGCAGAGGTTCTCAACCTTAATAAATCTTAGAATTACAAGAAGACCTTTAAAAAATACTGATGCATGGAGCCCACCATGTGATTCTGTCAGAGGTGTTTGAACTAGAGCAACTCCATTTTGAACAGGGGTTGGGTAATATAAGGCTGAGACCTATTGGGCTCTATTCCCAGGAGGTTAGATATTCTAAGTCACAGGATGGAGGTTGGCACAAGGAACAGGTCAAAAAGACCTTGCTGATAAAACAGGATGCGGTAAAGAAGCTGGCCTAAACCCACCAAAACCAAGATGGCCATGAAAGTGACTTCCGGTCATCCTTACTGCTCATTATATGCTAATTATAATTCATTAGCATGCTAAAAGACACTCCTACCAGCACCATGACAGTTTATAAATGCCATGGCAATGTAAGGAAATCAACCTATATGGTCTAAAAAGTGGGAGGAACCCTAAATTCTGGGAATTGCCCAATCCTTTCCCAGAAAACTCATGAATAATCTACCCCTTGTTTAGCATGTAATCAAGAAATAGCCATAAAAATAGCCGATGAGTAGCTCATGCTGCTGCTCTGCCTATGGAGTAGCCATTCCTTTGTTTCTTTACTTCTCTAATAAACTTGCTTTCATTTTACTCTATGAATTTGCCTTGAATTCTTTCTTGTGCAAGATCCGAGAACTCTCCCTTGGGGTATGGATCAGGACCCCTTTCCGGTAACATCTTCCAATGTGCAGTTAAGGTTGGAAAACATTGCTCTTAGTTTGTCCACACAATAATGGCACTATTCTTATGTAATTGCTTTGCTATTACACCTAAGTGACCTCAAACAAGTTGGGGTTTGGGACATTAGGTAGGTGTGAGGAATTAAGGACAGCACAAGTAAGACAGCTCTCTATGTTATTAGGAACGAGATGACTCTGACAGTAACAATAATTACCACCATTTCAGGATAGATTTCTGAATGCCTGCAAAAATATTATAAGTCTTGCTAGAGATAAAACTGCCTTTAGAGCACTGGCCAACAATCTTTCCCCTCTTGCTGAGGTGGGAGTTTAACTGGTACCCACTTAATGCCAAATGGTATTGGAGCCAGTAAGAAAAATAGCTGTATTTAAATCCAGTTTCACCTGTGAGAGTCTCCAAGTTTTAAACTAAACCATTACCTTCATGGTAGCTATTTCTGAAAATGTACACACTTGATAGTTTAACAATAAATGATAGAACACATTTACTTAAGAGCAGATATGGCACTTCAACCTTAACCTGTGAAAGCTCCCAACCAGGAGAACATGTATAAACTCTCATATACTACAGATGTATTCAATTTGTACAACTACAAAACAACAGCATATCACATTCAAATTAATTCAATTTAAAATGTTTCTAGATCAAGAGCATTAATTTTCACTTACATTCTAGAGCAAAGCCTGCAGTACAAAATTATTATATAATCTGGGATAAACTCTAAATAGAAACTAATTTAAACTCCTTCGCCCAACTACTGTCAACCTGCCAAGTGTAGGAACGGCAGCACGCTACTATAGTTAGCAGCTCTCTCCTGGTCAATCAGATCAGAGAGACTCAGAGTGAAGAACCCAAAGAAATTAGTTTTATACAGTTTGATAAAAGGAAAACAGCTTTCTACACTAATGACAAATTAGGAACAATTTTATAATACATGATTTACAATTTCTTTGCAGGAATCATAAGTCAGACCGTACACATTCTTTGCTATTTAAATGCTCACTTGAAAACTTAAATTTTCTCCTGATCATTTCTAACTCCAAAACTAGGCTTATTTGGAATATCAGCAATATTTTATGAAATGTGATTTAGTTAACCACATCTTCCTTAATATTTTTATGACAAATCTTTGACAAGAATATAACTCCTTAGCAAAACAAATATACCTCCCTTACCACAACAAGCAAACTTACCTCTTGGGAAGAAGAAGTGATCAAAAATTACGGCTCAGCCAAATAGAAAGAACATATAAGCCTTCAGTTCTGGAGTCAAGGACTGGTGACTTGTTTAAATAAGCTCAAGAGTCAAATGGCTGTGCCTTCTCTTTAAAGGGAAACCAGAAAACTCTGCACTAATGTGTACTGCTTCCAGGCACCTCCCTTTGTTCTAAGTAGAATGCTAATGCTAAAATTGCAGTTTGCATTCCTGCTTACTCAGGGAACACTGACGCAGTCTGACAAAGCTTCCAGCTTAAATATCCTGATGGGGGGAAGAAAAGTCCCAGAAGATGGTATTTCCCTTGTGCACTAGTAAAACAAGCAATACGATGAATGTGTAAATTTGAACAGCTGGCAGTTTGTGGTCACATTAATGTTAACCTGATCTCATTTGTAACATATATTAGAGACACTGAGAAAGAAATGTTTCACTTCTTATGAATGTCCATTAAGGAAGTCAAGAGTGTGTGTCTGAATGTTTTCACCTCTTCTCCTTGGCATGCAAAATTTTCATTAACGTACATAAAAGCAGTTAGTATAAAAGGAGAAAGAAATTCCTTAGGGCAGTGAAATATAGATTAAGCTTAGTATAATGGGATGAAAAATAATGTGAAAAAGTTAAGGCCATAAAGAGTAAAAGAAAACCTAGCAGTGCAATTTATTCATGTGTTAACATGATATATTTTAAAGTATAGGAAAAATTTAATTTCAAATTATGTTTAATATTGTTTTTCATTGTACAGAGGGAATGTAAAGCAGGGATTGCTATGTAATGTCAAATTTTTAAGAAGAAATTTAAGATGTGTTATGTGCTATCTCATCCCTTCTCCTAGGGTCTTTATAAATGATGAAGTTTATTTTCTTCTTTTTATGTACAATAATTGGATAACAGCATACGTAATTCAATAACTGGGAAAAAATATTCTGGAGCAAGCGATCACACACTTAATTTACAAGCCTCTAGATATTTACTGATATATACAGGACTGGAAAGCATATCAATAATATGTCAGTCACTTCGTGATATGGTTTGGCTGTGTCCCTACCCGAATCTCATCTTGAATTGTAGTTCCCATAAACTGCTTGTGTCATGGGAGGGGCCTGGTGGTAGGTAATTGAATCATGGTGTCTGTTACCTCCATACTGTTCTTGTGATAGTGAGCGAGTTCCCATGAGATCTGATGTTTTATAAGGGGATTCTCCCCTTTTTGCTTGGCACTTCTTCTTACTGCTGCTACGTGAAGAAAGACATGTTTACTTCCCCTTCCATCATGATTGTAAGTTTCCTGAGGTTTCCCAAGCCATCCGAAAGTGAGTCAATTAAGCCTCTTTCCTTTATAAATTACCTAGTGTCAGATATGTCTTTATTAGCAGCATGAAAATAGACTAATACAGTAAATTGGTACCAGGAGTAGGGTGCTGCTATGAGGATACCTGAAAATGTGAAAGCAACTTTGGAAATTGTTAGCAGGCAGAGGTTAAAATAGTTTGGAGGGCTCAGAAGAAGATAGGAAAATGTGGAAAAGTTTGGAACTTTCTAGAGACTTGGAGGGCTCAGAAGACAGGAAGATGTGGGAAAGTTTGCAACTTCCTGGAGACTTGTTGAATGGCTTTGGCCAAAATGCTGATAGAGATATAGACAATTAAGTGCAGGCTGAGGTGGTTTCAGATGGAGATGAGGAACTTGATAGGGCCTAGAGTAAAGGTCACTCTTGCTATGTTTTAGCAAAGAGACTGGTGGGATTTTGTCCCTGCCCTAGAGATTTGTGAAACTTTGAACTCGAGAGTGATGATTTAGGGTATCAAGAACTGAGGTTTGGGAACCTCCACATAGATTTCAGAGGATGTATGGAATCACCTGGATGTCCAGGGAGAAGTTTGCTGCTGGGGCAGAACATTCATGGAAAACCTCTATTAGGGCAGAGTGGAAGAGAAATGTTGGGTTGGGGGCACTGCCTAGTAGAGCTGTGAGAAGAGGGCCACTGTCCTCCAGATCACAAAATGGTAGATCTGCTGACAGTTTGTACTGTGTGCCAGGAAAAGCCACAGACAACACCAGCCTGTGAAAGCAGCCAGGAGTTGGGCTGTCTCATGCAAAGCCACAGGGGCAGAGCTGCCCAAGGTCATGGGAGCCCACCTCTTGCATCAACATGACCTGGATGTGAGACATGAAGTTGAAGGAGAGCATTTTGGAACTTTAAGGTTTAATGACTGCCATATTGGATTTTGAACTTGGATGGGACTTGTAACCCCTTTGTTTTGGCCAATTTCTCCCATTTGGAATGGGTCTATTAGTCCAATGCTTGTACCCCCATTGTATCTGGGAAGTAACTTACTTGCTTTTAATTTTGCAAGCTCATAGGCAGAAGGGACTTGCTTTGTTTCAGATGAGACTTTGGACTTGGACTTTTGGGTTAATGCTGGAATGAGTTAAGACTCTGGGGGACTGTTGGAAGGGCATGATTGTGTTTTGAAATGTGAGGACATGAGATTCGGGAGGGGCCAGGGGCAGAATGATAGGGTTTGGTTCTGTGTCCATCGCTCAAACCCTAACTTAAATTGCAGTTCCCATAATCTCAACGTGTCATGGGAGTTACCCGGTAGGAGGTAATTGAATCATGGGGGCAGTTACCTCCATGCTGTTCTCATGATAGTGAGTGTGTTCTCACAAGATCTGATGGTTTTATAAGGAGCTTCCCCTCTTTTTCTTTGCACTTCTCCTTACTGCCACTATGTGAAGAAGGATGTGTTTGCCTTCTCTTCCACTATAATTACAAGATTCCTGATGTCTCTCCAGCCATGCAGAACTGTGAGTCAATTAAACCTCTTTCCTTTAGAAATTACCCAGTCTCAGATATGTCTTTATTACTAGTGTGAGAACAAACTAATACACTTCACCTAATGCATAACTTTATTATTATTTCAGCAAGGAAAATCAGATTGTCTTTGGTGTTTTCCAATAAGGAAAATAAGTGTTTAGGTATTGTCAGTATGTGGAATGTTTTCAGAACTATTGGGCTTAGTTAACTTTCATTTTTAAGTTTCTAGCTGGATGTCCAGATGCAAATTTCAGAATGGTAAGAATTCTATGTGATTAACACAGCTAAGCTACTAAATCTGTTCTTTTCGTACTTCTTTACAAAAAGTGATCATAAGTGAGTTAAGTTCAAGATGATTGATAAGTTTTCTGGACAAGCTTCAGTGATGATTAGTGGTGACAGCTGAATAATAGATGCTGGATTTAAAAGTTTTGGTTTAAAAAATGTGGCACAAAGATAAGAAATATTGGACTGGGAAATACTGTGAGGAAATTATATAATGGGCTTATTAAACATCTGTACATAAATTTAATATAATTGTATAAACATTATCAATCTAGCTCAGGGTGTTTGATATTGGTCTTGTTGGAAACTGAAAAATAAGCCTCTGTCTGGAACATTGTTTCAAAAGTCTTTGGCTGAACCTCATGCCACAGCTACTTCACTTCAAAAAGAAGTAGGAGAGAACATTCTAATTGTCAGAGAATAATCACTGGAGTCCCCACAAAACCTTTCCAACTTAGGATAGAGGGTAGAGAGGACTATCTATTCTTTTCCCACTCTGTCATTTTTCTTCCTCTGCTTTCTACATAAACCCAAAGGATGGCTCTGGCTCTGGGATTTTATGCTTTTCCCCATGAATAAAGTTTCCTTTTGCCTGTTATGAAGAGGGAGGAAAGTGACTTCTCTACTGTTAATTAGAAAAGCAAGGTTGCCTAGGTAACAGATCTTCCATAAACAGATCAAGAGAAAGATTTTAAAGAGCTAGAATTCACATGATGGCATGAAAATTACAAAAGCTCTTTGATGCTCAAGGATAGTTTGGGGTTTTGGCATAGTAATAGTTAAAAACACAGCATTAGACAGGCTGAGTTTTATTCTGAATTTCTAATTACCGACTGGGTTACTTAAGACGGTCTCTTAACTTTCCTCATTTGTAAAGAGGAAATTGTAATAATTGTAGTGATCAATAAGTGAGGTGCCATGTGTAAAACACTTAAAATACCTAACATTTAATATACATGAAAACATGTTAGACTTATTTTTGCTTTTCATAATTTAATGCATGGAGGAAAACAGATAAATGTATATCAATTTCTGTAACATAATAATTGGACAATGCATACCCCTTCTTAAGTGGGTAGCTATAAATCAACATCATCTGATTTGTGCCACAAATTCTAGCTCTTTTTGCACTTATTCATTCACTAATGTTCTATGGCATTTAACAAATACTTTTTGTGCACTCACTATGACTTAGGAACTGTGTTACATACTTGAGATAAATCTATAAAAAATCAAACAGGTCCAGTCCCTCAATGACCTTAAATTCTAGTAATATACGCTGCTTTGTGTTGTTATTTTATTTCTTATGCAAATGCAGTAATTATTTTATTTAAGGTTTCTCAGGGGCAAGGGCCATATATCAAAATTCTTCATAATCCTCACAATTATATGCATTAAGTATTTCTTGACAATTTGTTATGGATAATAAGTATTCTACAAACATATAAATTGTAATGGAAATAATGGCTCATTATTTGAGGAGGCATAATTTTTCTTATTTAAAATTATGTGAAAAATGTCCAAAGTATCTATTGTAATAAAAGTCAGAGAGAAAGCAATACTATGGGACTAAAAGATTATGAAATGAAGAGTTTTTAAAAAAGAAATAGAAATTGACAACCATTAAATATTATTAATTTAATTAATCAAGAAATTGTAGGAGTAAAGTGATAAAAATTTCCAAGCTATACTTCAAATAGGTTAAAAACAAATATTTGTCAATTCATCCTACAAGCACATCACTCAAATATACAAGCTAGTAATGTCTGCAAATTCTCTTTCCATGCTGATTATAAAACTGAAGAATACATAATTTTTAAAGTCAATATTTGTATTCTTGTAAGTCATTAACTGGAAGAAATGCCTTTTTTTTTTTTTTCTTTCTGTACCTAATTCTGTAGTGAGGTCACTGAGGAAGAGCCCGTTTCAGCACCATGGACAAAGCACCCCCCGACAGCCTTACTCTTGGGAGTGACAGGAAAGGTTCCCCTTTGATTAAAATTTAAAAATAACTTTATTATAGCTAACTTCCATTTTAATATGTTTTAAGAACCAAATGGATACTAAAGAATGTTCATATAGATAATACAAAGTTTACACTTTCAAACCCCTTCTCTCTTGTGGAAAAACATAATAGCCCTTTAAAAGACATGCATCAATGTGATGAATACATTTAAGTGTCATTAGGTTTAATGGCTCCTACTCACTTAGACTATCATTCCATACCATTTAAAGTTGATTTGGTGTGTATTAATGGTGCAAAATTGATGAAATTATGAATTGAGTTTCCCCAGGCACAGGTTAAATCAAGAAAGAAGGAAGAGAACTGGTTAATATTACCTTCCACCCATTCTTCATTTATACTACAAAAGACATCAGTTCTGCCCTTGGGAAGAAAATTCTCACAGTTAGTAAGTTGAAACTAAATTGATTTTTAAGGTTTTAAGTCAGGAAACTGTCTTTAGTTGGGTCACCAAAGGTTCACAGTTTTCTTTAGGGAATAAGAAAATATGTACTCTTCTGAGATTAAATTCATATTTCATTCCTTATTTTCAGAGAAATAGATAATTTCTTACTTCTTTCTCTTTCTGTATTCAACTTGCACACCTTTACTTAGAAGGTCATTTGGAATATTCTTATTTTGTAATCTCTCTCACATCCCACCATTTTCAGATAAAATAATGATGTTTGGTTAATTTAAAAGCTGAATTAAATATTATGATAATAAATACCATTACTATTAATGCAAAAAACTGAAAAATCCAAGGTTCTGGTCCCAAGAACATTTGATATGGTAAAACTTCAGTTCACAGTTTCAAGAAGACTGAACTCTAATTTTGAACTATGGCTTACCATAAGAAATAGAAAAAGATTCACTTTATGTTTTAAGTAAGAAGAAAAAGAAAAGTATAAACTCCCTACTTGTTACAGTTCATTTAATACTGATGAATAACTAAGAGAACACATAACTTTCTAGTGACTCGTTTGCTTCTCTGTCAAGTAAAAATTATTTCCAAACTAAAAAGGAAAAAATAAAACTTGGCAAAAGAGAATAAAGCTCAGGGCAAGTCATGTCACTAGCTTCTCTTAAGACATTTAACAAGTTATGAACTGGGCTTTACAATCTCATCTCATACAAATAGAATTATGGCACCACTGTTAATGTCTATGAAGAACCCTGAGCATGAGATTCCAAGATATTAGAAATATAGAAGCCAAGCATATAGTTCTGATTTTCCAAAGCCAGAGAGAAGGGAAAGCCTGTAAAACACTGATTGATGAGGCTGAAATGAAATATTGGGCAATATTTTGGCACAAGTTAATAAAATGTTGGTTTCTGGGTGCTTAGAAAAGAAAAAAATGACAGAGATAGTCCTGGGCTTCTAAGAATTACTTGGACCAAGTCTAGATTTTTTTTTCTTATTACAGATAGGGTTAGAACTGGCAGAGCATATGGACTTTGATGAGGCATCTGGCAAAATGTCACATGGCATTATTATAGAGAATTTTTGGTTGGGTGGAAGTAGAGATACAGTAGAGGTAATTAGGTGAGTTCGCATCTACTCTCAATATAAGGATAAATGGATCATCCCAATAATTAAATGGACTGCTCTAACAATAGAAGTACTCATTCTAACCACATTTTGACAATTCACAAGACCATATAGGAAAAATAATCTAGAGGTAAATTTTTAATTTAATATTTTCTCTACTTACTCTGCATAGCTAGGCTTCTCCTCATCCTCAGGTCCTGGAGCACCTCCCAAGGTTGTGTCATTGTACAGTGTTTGCTGATACATTAGGTGGTACACAGAGAATTTTAGGTGGTTCATGGATGTCTTTTGTAAAGCTATAATATATATTTATTTGTACATATTAGGAGAAATGTAACAAACAGATGAAACATGTTATTTCATAGGTGGGCATTATTCCTTTGATAAAGTCTGAGTGAAAAATAATGTGTTAATTTAAGTAAGAATCAGTAAATAGTAGTATGATTCATATTCAGAGATGATAAAAATTGTGAAGTATACTAGAAAAACGGAAGTTCTGGAGTTCTGGAAATACTGCCTTCTCCCATACAAAAGATCATTTCTTTCGTCAGAAGTGTGTACACAGGAACCTTTCTTTCCTTTGCCAGCACCTGCCGTCAGTCTACAAGACCACAGAAGCTTTAGTTCCCTGTTTTCTTTGGGGATAGATTTAGGTATTCTGGGACTTCGGCCATTGGTGGCCAACCCCAAAGAAAAAACACCCTGATGTTGGTGAGGGTGGCTCTGAACATCCACAAAAGACTTTTCGGATATTTCAAATAACTTAATTTACTTTCCTAATTTCTTTCAATGAGAGATCTTTATGAACATCAGTTTTGTTCTTTTTTTTTTTTTTCTATCCTATCCCCTCTATCATGTCTGCTTGGTGATATCTCTGGGTTCTGTCACCTAAACCACAGAAAACATCCTGCTAAGAAGAAGGATGTAGACTCAAAACCTCAGTATTTTTACACAGACAAAAAAAAGAGAAGAAAATAAAAACACCAGCTGTTATTTTCACGCAAGTACTATTTAAATAAAACACTTTCTCTTTGTTTTCCAAAATTTTAAATAAACAGAAATTGACTAAAATGAAATTAATACCTATTGCTAAGATGCTATTTGATATTCCAGCATGATTAAGTTATATCTTAAAGGTGTGTATGGTCTTTTAAATATCAATAAAGTTATATGCAGGTGTTAGTTTGTACCACAAGTATTTTAAGTATGTATTACGTACTTATAACAGCATATATAGTAAAATGAAATATTTTGTACACATTCAGATTTAGAAAAATGGCCAATGTTGGAATTTGATGTACTTAAAAAATGACTGTAAAAAAATTTCTTTATTTTGAAATTATTGTAGACTCACAGGGAGTTGTAAAGATAGTACAGAGAGATCCCATGCACCCTTCACCCAGTTTTCCCCAATGGTTATATCATATAACTCCGGTATCATATCAAAGCCAGGAAATTGACATTGGTGCAATGCCTGTTTACAGCTCTATGATTTTTTTAATTTTCTTTAATTAATTAATTAATTTATTTATTTTTGAGACAAGGTTTTGATCTGTCACCCAGGCTGGAGTGCAGTGGTGTTATTACAGCTCCCTGCACCCTGGGCTCAAGCAATTCTCCTGCCTCAGCCTCCTCAGTAGCTGGAACTATAGGCAGCTACTGCTGTGTCCACATATTTTTTTTTATATTTTGTATTTTTAGTGGAGATGGGGTCCCACCATGTTGTCCAGGCTGGTCTCTAACTACTGGACTCAAGCAACCCATCTTCTCAGGCTCCCAAAGTGCTGGGATTACAGGCACAAGCCACCATACCAGGCCTGTTATTTTATCTTATATGTAGATTTGTGTAACCACAATAATCAAGATACATAGCTATGCCATCCTCACAAAGATCTCCTTCATGCTACACTTTTAGTGTCACATTCTTCTCACCCTCATCCCATCTCCAAACCTTGTCAACCACTGGTTTGTAGTATTACTCTTTTGTGCTTATCTTTTACCAACTGTTACTACAATATGAAAAAAAAAAAAACATGACTATTAGAGACAGCTGGTTCTAAGTGCGCCACTGGCTAAATTACTCACTCTCTGCAAGCCTCAGTAGATCATCTGTAGAAATAAAGTTTTGGACCAATTTTTTGTTTTTTGTTCAGTGCATCAGCATTTAAGAATGCATACAATTAGTTTCAATTATGATATCACCTTAAGGACTATTAAATACAAATCAAGTGAATTAAATATTATTTAAATATGTACAGATCATTATGAATTGAACAGCGTATTTTAAATATATTCTGCATTAAAATAGTGCTATTGTAAAATAAATTAAGCAATCAAAATCTGCACTATGATAATGTATTGCTGCTCTAAAATCCGAAGCATATAAAAAGAATGATTTCACTTGGGCTCATCTCTCAGAGATAGGTGCTACTGCTCTCCCAAATGTACAAGTGGAGAAAACTTGGCATAGAGAATACCTGACTCCTTTTGCCCCAAGGGCGCCCTATGGGGAGGAAAAGGCAAACATTCCTAAAATGTGCCTACTGACGAATCTGATCTGGCAGAAACTTTGAGTTGAAGATTCTGATCTGTAGGGTTCAAATGTGGCCCTTTTCTGAGAAGAGATATCCAGATGTCACAGCTGCCCTTTGCTTCTGCTGCACAGGCTCTGGGGTCAGGGCTAGAGGACGCAGGAGGAACCTAGCAGTGAAGTCTCCTGTTTTCCTTGATAGCACTACCTGCTGGACACTGGGGAAGATAAAAGCAACGATTTTCCCCAGTAGCTTCTTTCATTTAAAAAGCTTTCAGAATCTCTTTCCACATACTAAATTAAGCTTACAGATATCTTTTACTGTACAATTTACCTCTATTTTAAATCCAAACCTGTTGATACCACCTACGATAAGGAGGTTTTGAGCTCATCAGCGTAGCCCTTCAACAGCACATTAATGGAAAATGGGTCATCCTTTCTCACCCGGAATAGTCTTTACGAAAGTTTCTCCAGGCAGCAGAAATTTGAAAAGTGTCCTCTGGGGACTTGGGACTGTCTCCCTCTTTGGAGAGCTCAATGGAGGCTTCCTGGAGAACACCTATTCTTAATGAACCTTCCTTATCAAAAGCCACCATTTCCAAACCCACTCCTGAGAACAACCAGTACAGGGAGATTCAAAACCGACGGCCTACACATTGGCCTGGCCAGTCTTGCTCCTTCCAACAAGGAGTCCAGCCCGACCATCTCAACAACCAATCAAACTAATCAAACAGGAGTGCCTTTCCCTTGGCCTCCATGTGCTGAGAGTGCCCTTGATTCCCCATTTTCCACGACTTTCTTCTGTGCATCGCCGAGCACCCTGGATACCTCCCGCATTGGAAAGGGTGGTCCTGGGGTCCGGAGCGCCCCATCACTGCCCTCATTGGACCGAAGACCATCAGTCGCCCTCCCGTGTCCGCGGGCACTGACAGCAGAGCCCGCATAGGCGCCCCGGTCTTACCCTTTCTCGCCCAGAAGGGCCCCATCGCGCTGTCCAGGAGGAGGCACCTACGTGCGCCCGGGAGACCGGGCCCCGGCTGGGCCGGGTGCCGGTGCGGACTGGACCCCGCGTCGCTGCTGGTTTGCGCTCAGGCCCGGGGAGCCGGGCCCGGCCCGCTCCGCCCGCCTTAGCCCGGCTCGGACACGTGGTGCCGCGGAATCCCTTGCTCTCCGGTGCCCTCGGCCCCTCGGCCTCTGCAGCCAGCCCGGAGGCTGCTGGGGCTGAGGACGAAATGGAGAGAAGGGCGGGGGACCAAAAGGCAGGCACCGCTGGGTGGGGCGCAGCGGCGTGAGCACGGTGAGGGCCGCGCGCGGGGGGCGCCAGGATTCTGCTCCCTGGGCTCGCTGCCGGAAGGACCGGTTCCTGTTGCCAGGGCCCTGGCAGATTATGCTGCAGGATCTGTTTCTTGAAGAAGCCGCTCTCAGCGGGGGTGGCGCGCTGCAGAGCCTCTGGGCTCCTGCCAGATGAGGGAGCCCCAGCGGAGGCCGGGAGGGCTTGCGTTGCACAATCTGGAGCGGATCCCTGGGGGTGGCTGAGGGCCTGGGACCCCAGTCTCCCTCCAGGTCTTTACTCACCCCACTGCTAAGGAGCACCCTTGTCCTCACGCTGGAGAGGAAGAGCCCTGAACACGGACTTCAGCGTGAACCTAAGGTGCCCTTTAGGACAGTCTCCCTCGGAAAATTTATCTCGCGACCACAGCCTGCCTGTCTGGGGACAGCTAAGGAGGCGTGGCTCAAAACTAGGGGGCGAAGACTTACCTACAGCTTCAAGCTCTTTCTAACTTCACCAGTGACCTTGGGCGCCTCATCTGAACAGTGTGTCTCTGTTTAAGTTTCCTGATCTTTGATCTGGGGATAAATGTGGCTGTTCACTTTCTAGTTCTCAGGAGATAAGAGCAATTGGGTTTAACAGAAATACTCCAGACTTCTTTAATAGCAAGTGCAATAGAGATGTAATTTGTTTTGACTTTAGGTAGGGCTGACGGGAACCCCAGACTGGAAAGGATACTGTGTTCTAATTTCTTAGTCCAAATGCAAACTTAATAATCAACCCCACTACCTGCTTTTCTTGGAAAATAGGTTTCTGAAGAGACTGTTGCAAAGGGGCTTTCTTCCCTCAGAATTGCCAGAGTCCCAGCCAGGTAGCCCCATAAAGAACGCCTAGCTTTCCTACGGCTCTTAATGATGAATCCAGTTACATCGTCCTATCATAGCTAAGGGTGAAAGAGTCGCTACCACAGTTTGGCTAAAGACTCTTCTAGGTGAGATTCTTGTGATGTTGTTTGCTTACTTTGAGATTACTCTTCATTTTTACCCCTGAAGGAAGTTTCTGCACAAAAGGAAGGGATGCTTCTGCATCCTACCCCTTCTCCTTTCCCTGCCTCCCTTCCTTACTGTATTCACTAGCCTTTAGCACACAGTTAGCTTGAAGTCCAACCTACTTACATTCATGTGTGAGGAAACTTGGCAGCGCAAGTTTATGCAATGGTAACCTGACAATCTCATATTCCTACTTAACTTGGCACATGTTAAATGCTTTAAGCATTTCATTTTTAGTTCCAGGTTATTTTTGTTATCTGATCATTTCTTCTACTTCTCACTGTAAGGCTTAGACGTGAAGATTTCTTCTCTGTAGTGTTTTCTAAGCCCTAGAAATCCCTCCCCCATTGAAAATACATATTCATAACACGGTGCAACCCATCCCAACAATTTCTTTTTCTTTTCTCCTTTCTTTCCTCTCCCCTCCCCTCCCCTCCCCTTCCCTCCCCTTCCCTTCCCATCCCTTCCCTTCCCTCTTTGCCAAACTGTGACATAGGAGGTCTTAGTATGTTCCTTCCCTCCCTCCCCACCCCTCCCATTCTACCTCTATTCAAAGTCCAACCATTGAGTTTAATCCTCTTTTGGCCTTAAAGGGATGTAAGTGCCCTCCCTTGACTTTTGGTCAAAACTGCTCTCTGCCCAATATTTCCTTCACCAGATTAGCTTATGTCCTCTTCGAAGTATGCTCTAGGAACTCGGCTTTCTGTCTTCCTTCTATCCATAATCCAGGCTTCCAGGACCTCTGCATCAAGTATTCCTGGATTGTTTTTATTGAATTCCAACTAGTTATTTATAAGATCATTTGTGAAGCTAAAAAAAAGTGTACACAAAGTGCTACGAAAATGTAAGACTATTAGGTTAAAGATAACCAGTCTTATGCCCTTGCACATAAACAGTTTCCTTTAGAATGGGGATTGCTACCTATCTGGAAGGAAATGTCACTCTATTTTTATTCTGAAGACTTAAGGGCACCGAGAGTGTATATGTGAGAGAGGTGGGAGGGGTGGGGGTGAGGGTGGTAAAGTAGGGAAGAGGAAAGGGCAGACATGGAGTTCCTGAGCGGGAATGGTCAAGTGGACTAGAAGATAGAAAGAGGAAAGGGAAAAATCTTGTTTTTGGTTTTCATCAGACTGGCCACAGTCCTGACTGTACTGTGGAATAAAAGGAGGAGGCTCACATGCAGGCGCTTTCTTCCTCGGTCCTTGTCTACATACTTCCTCCATGATGTCTCTGCTATAAGAGCACCTTCTGAAACTGAGAATATAGTAAATACCTCTCAATGAATATCAAAGCACAAATAATCAAACTCAAATTTTGCTGGAATTCCAAGAATACAATGTAATTGTAGAAACAGTTGTAGAAATCGTTTAGGAGGAAGGTTTAAATCGGGGAGTTTATGCAATTGGAGATTGCAGAGTGGAGTGGAGATTGCAGGACTTTAAAAGATGATCTAATCCAGGTTTTTAGATGTTATATCAGCCATGCTTCCTTAGTTTTGGGTTTCAGGTTTTTCTCCTTTTTGACTCCCAACTTCTTCCCAAAACTCATATCTTTCCAAACCAGGACTTATTCCTCATGGCTATCAATACAACACAACACAACACAACAACAACTACAAACCTTCCCCATACCTACTTGTTTTCCCCTAGATTTTAGATTTGAATTAGACAAAGAAAATCCCTCTTTTAACTTCCTAAGACCTGAGAAGGGTGCTAAATAGGCAGCTCACAAGTTGGAGGGGTCAAATGGTGCCCAGAAGCCACATGCTCATATAAGAAATCCAAAGTTAAAGGAAAACAAATTCAGTTAAAGTGATTGCAAAGCAATGCTAGCCTTTCTTATATAGAGAGTATAAAGTGTAATTTTCTTGTTCTAAAAATACTTAAAGTTCAGTTTTTGTTGCTTCTATCAAAAATATGAATGATATTAATAATTATTGATATTATTAGTCTTATATAATTATTAATAATATTCTATTAATAATTAATATAATTAATACTTAAGATCTATCTATAATTTACTTATTCAGTAATCTGTATCCAGTACCATATTCCAAACCTATCTTATCTTTCCTTTCTCTCTCTGTATTTCCTCAAGACTTGTTCGCTAAAGTGTGATTAGATTGATATGTTACTCCTCCAAGGTAACAGAATGGGGAGGAATTCACATTTGCTGAGTATATACTGCAAACTAAGCACTAATTTATGTTGTCTAATTTAATTATTGCATTTATCTTAAGAAGTAGTTATTCCTATACACTTTGCTGATGCAAAAAAGGAGACCCATGACTTGTTGACAATCACAAAGCTATTAAATTGTCCAGTGGGGATTTGAAGCTAAATACTTATGATTATTTTGTATTCCTACTCAATGTAGAGGCTTTCTGGAGGCGATGCTTTCACTCAAAGGAATAAGTCAAATGAGAGAAATATTAGATGCTACTGCAGGATGTAGGGGGAGTAGATTTGGTCATGTGCTAGGAATACAGTAGGTCTTTTGTGTATTAAACATGCAGTAGTGTTAGACTCCCTTAAACCACACATATGCTGACTAATATTTATTGAAAACATATTTTGGAAAAAGATTATTTATTAAAATTCCTGGGTCTACATCATAATTTTACAAGTATTAAAATATTAGTCAACAACTTTTTTTTTTTTCTTTCCTGAGACGGAGTCTGGCGCTTTGGCCAGGCTGGAGTGCAGTGGCACGATCTTGGCTCACTGCAACCTCTGCCTCCCGGGTTCAAGCAATTCTCCTGCCTCGGCCTCCAGGTAGCTGGGATTACAGGCTCGCACCACCATGCCCAGTTAATTTTTGTATTTTTAGTAGAGACAAGTTTTCAGTATGTTGGCCAGGATGGTCTCGATCTCCTGACCTCGATATCCACCCGCCTCAGCCTCCCAAAGTGCTGAGATTACAGGCGTGAGCCACTGTACCCCGCCCGAACAACTTTTATTTGTAACAGACACATTTAGTGAAATGAGATGCACGCTGAAGTCATATACCCTCTCTGAGCTTATAATCCTTATCCGGAAAACAGAAATAGTAAGTACTATCATGCTTCGGGAATTTGAAGTAAGTGTCAAAGGAAATAATGGAAACAAAAGTGCTTTGTGAGCTGTAACTATGTATACATTATTGTAGATGAAAATAAGAAAAGAGCTCATTAGAAACACAGTGAATGAAGTGGAAAATGAATATTTTATAATTCAAGTAAGCTTTGCACATATAGAGTCATGAAATTTTAGCATAGATAAGAAATGCATAGATTAGTTAATTTCCCATGTTTTATAAATGAGGAAACAAATGCCCAGAGAAAGTAAACTGTCTACAATCACATTACATTCATAAGAATATTGTTGAAAATTCTAAAATAAGAAAGTGGGGCTGGGGATGTTGGCTCATGCCTGTAATTTCGGCCCTTCGGGAGGCCGAGGCGGGCAGATCACCTGAGGTAGGGAATTCGAGACCAGCTGGACCAACATGGAGAAACCCCGTCTCTACTAAAAATACAAAAAATTAGCTGGGCGTGGTGGTGCATGCGTGTAGTCCCAGCTACTCGGGAGGCTGAGGCAGGAGAATCGCTTGAACCCGGGAGGCAAAGGTTGCAGTGAGCCAAGATCGCACCACGGCACTCCTGCCTGGTCGACAAGAGTGAAACTCCGTCTCAAAAACAAAAAAACAAAAAAAACAAAAAAAACAAAAAACCCTGGCACGTGGCACATGCCTTTGGTCTCAGCTACTCCAGAAGCCAAAGCAGGAGGATCAGTGGAGCCCAGGAGGGTGAGGCTGCAGTGAGCTACGATTGTGTCACTGCACTCCAGTGTGGGTGACAGAGCCGGATCCTGTCTCAAAAAAAATTTAAAAAAATGGTATCATGAGAACAGGCAGCATCAGTCAATTAAAATTTATTGAGTGGCTATTATATGTCAGGCACAGTTTTAGATGCTAGGACTATAGTGATGAACAAAATAGCATATTTGCCTTCAAATAAATGATATTCTAATAGAGAGGGTTAGACAAAATGAGTGCGAGAAAACAAGGTCATTTCAGGCACTAATCATTGTTTTAAAGAAGTTAAAATGGAAGATGGAGTTGTTTAGTGGAAGCCTGGAGCTCAGAAATTTCCACGCTGGAGGTAAATATTTCAGTCTTCATCACAGAGAAGATTTTACAGCAATGGAATTTTTAAGTGAATAATTCATTCCTAAATGTAAGTGATTTTCCTTTTTCGGTTGCTGTGTAAGCAAGCTGGTTCAAACATGACCTAGCTTGTCTTCCAAAACTGAAGCCACCTGAAGCCGCTCAGCCAGGGCCGAGCAGACCATCACCATAGCAACGGATCTTGTCAAAGAGGAGAGTGAATCTTTTCCCGTTTTGAGGCTTTAATCATATGTCTGCCATCATAAAATGAAGGTGTTTATGGCCACATTTCTATTCCTTGTGTTAAGGCCCACAAATGTGCCTCCAATCCATTTCAGAGATTGCGATGAGACGCGACTCGCGGCTCCTCTGGAGGAACATGCTTTGATTAGTGTGTTATGTGTCCAAATAACCCCAACTTCTGAGCTGAACTTGATAATGGCTTCTTCATATGTCTGTTTTTTAAGATATGTGTGCAAACCATCACTCAATTTAGATTTTCTCATCAAAATTATCTAGAGTGCCCATTTTTGCTTATCGTGTAATTTTTTTATGGCATGTTAGAAAATATAACTCCCATAATCCTTATTTAGTGCTGTGGTAGCAGTTACTGTAAGAGTTCTTCTCAGGTAAAAAAAACAACAACTTTGAATTTAGAGTGGAAATAATGAAGCCAAAGATTACAGATTTTCGGTATTGTCTTCCTCAAGGTATAGTCTATGATCAAAAAGGCCCTCTAATGCCCCGGAACACCCAGGTTTCACAATGACTTTATATTCTACCTTTAGAGAATAATTTCTATCAATTGGCACAGAGTTTGCCTTATAGTTCTATTTGATTTTTCTAAAGTAAAGAAAAGTACATTATGGAAAGTTTTAAAATGCAGAAAAGCATAAAGAAGAAAAAATCCTTTGTAATCTCTCACCATGTACAAAGGCAGAGCAGCAGGCGTGGGACCCCATGATACATTTGGAGGGCTGCAGGTAGTTCGGTGCGGGAATTTTAACTATGGAAGATGGTTTCGCAGTTTAGTTCTTCTATCTGTGCTATAACTTCTTTGTCTATTTTCCTCTGGGGCCCACTCAATTATTCTTTTCCTCTATTCTGTCTCTCTTACTGGCTCTTTTACCTTAGTGGATAAACATACTCAAAAGTTTCCTATATTTTAAACTACTATTTTCATTTCTACTGTCATTACTACCATCACCACCACTATCACCATTACCTCCACCTTTACTATTTCCATTACCTTTGCCTGAACTGTCATCACTTTGACCACCTTCATCATCATTTAAACCATCACCTCCCCGTGACCACTGTACCTCCACCACCTCCACCATGTTCATTCCCACTACTTTTATCACCTCCAAGACCACCACTGCTGCTACCATCTCCACCTATACCACCTCCACTATCACCTCCAGCATCAACTCTGCTATCTCCTTCACCAGCTTTACCACAATCACCACCATTGCCATATCCATAACCTTCCTTTAGTTCTCCATTCCTCTCATCAGTCATGACATCACCTTGTTTCACAACAACCTTCTTGAAAGAGTAGTATCACGTTGCCTTTCCTTTTTTGTTACTCTTATTTGTTACTTAGCCAACTAAAAACTGGTTTCTATTCTTATCACTCAGTTGAAATTATTTAAAATAAATTCACTACTTTCCGTGATCACAACATTGCCACATTCGGTGAACACTTTTGGCCCTTAACTCACTTGATCTCATTGCAGCCTTTGGTTCTGCTTTCTACTTCTTTCTTAAAAATATTCTTTTTCCTTTGGCTTTGTAATAATAAAACTTCTGGTTACCTTCTAATTTCCTATCCTCTCCTTTTTCAGTCTTTGCTAAGGGCAAACCACCATCCAGTTATTCCTTAAATGTGGTTTTCCCTGGCTGTCTGCTGTTCTCTCAGTCTTTAGGTGACTGCAAATGTAACCTCTCACACTCATTTCCTATATCCAGTGAATAAGAGCAAGGCAATTTGATGCAAATGAATAAAAAGTCTTGAGTAAAGAGGTGAAAGTTTGGCAAAGCTGCTGAGGGAAGTAAGAATGGGAGCTGACTAAGACATTCTGGTCAGGGCATGGAGCCTAGCCCAGCTGAGGCTGCATATCGTAAATGTGTGGTGTTTTGAAACCACTCAGTTGTAGATTTTTTTCCAGCATCCTAAGAGTACGAAAGAAATTAAATATGTGGAAATGTGGCTAGAAAAAGGGATAGAATATTTAAATGTTTTTCCTTACAATCTTCACTATGACTATTCCCTTAACCAGGAATCATATAATCAAATAGTTAGAGAGCATGGTTATTTAAAGATAGCCATCCCTAACTATTTTGTAGTGAAAGTAAAATACTGTTCCTGTTTAGTGCGGTAATTCTTTATTTTACTCATCCATGATTTTAAAAGATTTATAGGTCTTACTTGTATTGTTTTAAATTAATGTGGTATAGAGTTAGATTTGTCTAAATCCCTTAATGTGATCTTTGTAGACTTCCTTGAGATGATTTATTAAAAACAACTCCTGCAACAGACAAAATAAATTTGATGTAAACATTTGGAGTTACATCTGCCCTATCAGTTAAGAGGTCTCCTGTATTTTCAGGATTGGGTCTAAACCAGTTTATTTTTAACCAGAATCTTTGATCGTATATGGACAAACATGAGGCTGAATTCATATGGGTTATTTGGCATTCTATGTCATCTTGCATTTTCTGCTGCAGATTCTTGGATGCAGCACTTGAAATTATTTGAAGTCAGAGAAATTTATATTTTGAGTAAAATCCAGACATTTTAACATGGATTTTCATTAGTTTTCTTGTCTATCTCACCAGGCTCAACGTTCCATTCTTCCTAACCTCACAATATATGCTCCAGCCATATTGAATTACTTCCAAATCCTCAGCCATGCCACATCTTCTCTCACAAAATGGTAAGAGAACTCTTACGAATTCTTCAAGGCTTTATCTTCTTTAAGAAGTCTTCCTTGACACCCTGATGTTAACTGTATCATAGGACTTAGTGCATCATATTGCAATAATTCTATCTTTGCCACCTCTACTAGACAATAAGATTTTTGGGGACTTTGTTTTTATCCTGGTATACCCACTGTCTAGCACAAGGCTTGACAATCAAAGACATTCAAACATTGTTATTCGGTTGAGTGAATCAATGAGCGGATGAAATTACTCTCCAAGTTTCATTATTCTTTTAAAATCATATTATCTGACATATTTTTCAGTCGTGTTTCAGTTTCCGTAGTCCCTGTTGATGATCTGAAACAGGAGCTTCCAAAGAGAGAGTAGATAACTTCCCCTACGCTTTTCATATGCAGTTTTCTCTGCCGCGAATGGCCTTGTCTGCCTTCACCAACAGTTCCAGTGTTGCTTCTTGGAAATCTTTCTGATTTCTATTATACCTTTTTAATAATATTTTTAAATAACATACTTATCCCACACATATTCATGCATTTGTATGCCACTCATTTCCAGTGACTGTGAGCTTTTCTGAAGCAGGACCCCTCAGTTTTTGTATTCCAGTGCTAAGCACAGTGCATGGAACTTTGTGTTCTTGTCTCTCAGGCCTTAAGAGTGCCCCTCCAAGGCATGATGGCTCCAAGTTGCCTTGCCCTATAGAAGGTACCTATAGCTATTCAGTGGCTTTATCTGTGACTAGCACAGTACCTGAAACATCACATAATAAAATCCTAGTAAATGATGTAGTTACAGCAGATGACTTCATATGATGTTTATAGACTACCATTTTGTTTCAAGGTATTGGACTAAACTCACAGTAGAAAATATATACTTTAAGAACGGACCAAACATGGGTAAAATCAATGAAATGTTACCAATAGAACAAATAGAACCACTCAAATATCCAGTCAAAGGTACAGAATTGGGAATCTGAAATTCCATGGGTTTTACAGGATTTATCTTGTAAAATATATTCATATACTTTTGAAAGTGTCATTTAAAATGCTATAAAACTTGCAAATTGTCACATTTTTTGAAACCCACTCAGGGGAGATTTATGCATTTGTAAAACCCACTTTTTATTAAATGTAAGACATACTTTTCTTCGAAATAATTATGCCATATTATCATCTTCATAGTCATGTTTTATAGCTTTCCTCATATTTCTTTTTTTTTACCATTTTTTTCAACTTTTATTTTAGATTTGGGGGTGTATGTGCAGGTTTATTACCTGAGTATATTGCATGATGCTGAGATTTGTGGTGTGATTGATCCTGTCACCAGGGTATTGACCATAGTACCCTTGCTCCTTTCCATTCCTCCCCCATCTAGTAGTTCACAGTGTCTATTTTTCCATTTTTATGTCTATGAGAACCCAAGGTTTAGCTCCCACTTATAAGTGAGAACATGCTTACTTGCTCCTTCATTTCTGCATTAATTCACTTATTTCCTTATATTTCTTTCAGCATGATATTTTATTTGAAAAGTTGAAATTCGTTGAATTTTGGGAAATAAGCTTTGACTAGTACACTGTTCCTTTTAGGTGTTGTGATGTGAAATAATCAAATTAAAATAAATATTGGAATGGAATTTACAGTTATATAATATTCCTGTGTCTGTAAGTCAGTTTAATTCATCATCTGATCCCCTGAACTAGTTAATGGAATCACTGAAGATAGAAGGCTGTCGTCCTGTATTTTACATTTGCATTTTACGTTGCCCCTCAGGAGGCAAATTTCTTTTCTTTTCTCCAGTAAATTGTATTATATTTTTCCTCATATAACATTAAATGTTTTAAGGAGAAAGTAAGCATGACATTAAAAATATATTTTTCTTGAAGTTATTAAATATGAGAGACTGCCTGTAATGTACATAGTAAGGTACAATGCCCCATACCTAGAAGACACAATAAATTATCATTGTTTTAAACAACAAATTATTGTAGCTGCATTACAGACATGCCTTCAAATTTTTAGTTCTATAAGCTCTTAGAGGCTAATAACCATGTCTTACTAACCTTTGAGTTGCTTGCATCACCTAGAACTATTCCCTGCATATATAAGATACTACATTTTGGGATATGAATGAGTGAATTCATAAATTAAAGAGATAACTGAATGGGATAGCATGTACAAAAACAGCTTGTAAATATAAAATGCTACCCTAATAAGAGATTAATATTACATTTACTGTTACAAATAATTTAAAAAATGTTTCTGAAAGATGACTACATTCAGAAAAGTACAATATCATAAGTGTGATTAAACTCATGTAACCAGCCCCCAAATCAAAGACAAAATATTACCACATCCTAGAAGTCCCACTTATGCCCCTTTCAGTCACTGCTTCTCCCAAAGTTAACCACTATTCTGACTTCCAACACTATGGATTCATTTTGCCTGTTTTTGAATTTCATAAAATGGAATCATACAGAATGTACTTTTTGTGTCTCACTATTTCTGCTCAATATCAAGTTTGTGCAATCCATTCATGTTTTAGGATGTAGCTATCACTTGTTCATTCTCATTGCTGTATAGTATCCCTCTGTATGAATATACCGAAGTGTATTTATCCTTTCTACTACTGAGGGACATTTGGGTTGCTTCCAGTTTTGGGCTATGATGAAAGTAAAATGAATATTCTTCTACATGTCTTTTGGTGAACATATGCACATATTTCCAATGCAGGCATACCTAGGAGGGAGATTGCTGATGAGTACAGATATATTCAGCTTTAATTAGTATACTGCCAATCTTCCCAAGAATTTATATTTAGTTTTATTATCATCGGCAACATATGAGAGTTCAGTTGCTCTTCATTCTAGACAACACTTGGTTTCATTTGAGCCGTTCTGGATGGGTATGGTGGTGTTACAGTGTGTTTTAATTTGCATTCCCATGATGACTACTGAAAAAGAGCTTTTTTGTCTTGTTTTGTTTTTACTGGTCATTGCTTTTATGAAGTGCCTGTCCAAGATTTTGCACTTTAAGGGGGTGGGTAGATTTATTTCCTTTTATGTTGTAAGAGTTCTTTATATATTCTGGATATGGCTTCTTTGTCAAGTATATGTATTACAAATATTCTCTGTGTGAATAATTTTAACCTGCAGTCCATTCACAGTACAGATACTCCACGTGGGCCAACTACTGGTTGTGTCAAGCTAGTGTACTATAGAATGCCAAGGTGATTTTCAGAAACACCAATGTCAGTGCATCGTTCCTGAACAATTGAATCTGAATCTCTGGGGATTGGGACTGGTGCTACATATTGTTCATTATTGGATCCCCAGTGCCTAGTAAGTAGTATTCTTGACATTAAAACAGGTATTTAAAATTTAATCTTTAGCTCACGATCCATTCTTTCACCAAACCATATATATTATAATTTGAATAGATTCTCTTACATGATTAAACACATTTAATAGAACTTGATAAATAGAAGAAAACAAAAATTTATCTTCAGATATTTGCTCTGTATTCACAATTATAACAAAATAAATGTTCTAATAGAATGCTTAATAATATCCTCATATAAAACGAAAAAAATCATTTAAAAATTTTTAAATCTTAATCCTCACAAAACGATGACATGATTTAAAACATTTTTAAGGGAGACTTTTGAGATTTTATATTTTAGTGGAAGAGGTTTATTGTTCAAAATCAGCTGGAGTATACCGCTCTGGGAGGAGAGTGGGGGATGAAATTAAAAGGCTGCAGGCTATGGCTCATGACTAAGAAGAATATGGGGAGAGAGTTATCCAACAATGCAAAGACTTGCTTCTTGAGGCTGCAAGCGACCCATTATTAAGGGCAATCACATGGAGTTTGAATTTCCATCTGGATAGAAATTTCCACAGTAGGTCAGATTTTCTGACTTCTAACAGTGTCTTACAGCTTTAAAATCTATACCTTTTCTGCAATGTAAGGCGTTTCGTATTGTGCAGACACAATTCTACCCCTGGAAGTGAAATCCTCCTACCCCTACTCCTCTTGATATTCTTGCCATGGATACAGAGCAAAAATTCACCTTAGGGTTCTAGAAGTCACTCTTTGAAGGAGTATTGCCAAAAGGATACTTTCCTGTCATTGATTTAGCAGAAAGGTTCTTATTCTTCTCTCTTCCTTTTGGACTTATTCTTGCTCTGTATTTTTAGGGACCACTACTTCCCTCAGCTAAATTCAAGATGTTCTGTGAAATGGAAATGTAGCTGAGTACAAGGCAAGATTGACAGTGAGAGTCTTCAGTTTTCCATTTACAAAAGATAATCTCTTCAACATTAAATATAAAAAGCTCTGCCTGATGGTCGCATTATAACCAGTGGGGTGTCTTGTCAACCAACATGCTGAGAAACAGGTTTATACAGCTAACTCTTTTTGGTAATTATTGCCTTTAAGGGACAGCATCCAACCATATTAAATGAGACTTAGTTCATAATTGTCAGATATTAGTATAATGGTTTCAGCTAAAAGGATTTTAGACATTTGGGCCAATTAGGCCCTCTGTTCTAGAAGCTGCATGTGGCATGGAATGAACCCACCCCTTGAAATTGGAGAGAGGATGTTGTGAATAACCAGATGCCTGGCTTTAGTTACTAACATTTCCTGACACATGTGCCACCCTAGACATTGCTAGCTTTTGTGTGCAGGACTTAGGTCAGGTCTACCTCTAACAAACAAAATGATCTGTAGGAAGTTACTGACTCCAGGGAGCACTAAATCCAGAGCTTAATTGTCAGGCTGAAAATCCGCAATCAAAACTATTTTCATTTGGTTTCTTAGTTCACATTTCCAAATGTTGTCATTTCCAAGTAAGATTTGTTAGGCAGTTTTTAGTCTTATGTTAGGGAGTGAGCTGTGCCTGAATTCCCACATGTCCTCAACTGTTCAGCATATTGTGTTAGTACAGGATTGTAAAAGTTTTAGTATAAGAAACATGACATTTCTGAGTTCCTTTTTCCTAAAGTCTCTAATGCAGAGAGTGTATATGCACAACAGGGAAATTACACCAATTCTACTAGTAACTTAATCAGCCTGTCAAGTTTGGGCCACAATTTTCACAGCTTGCTAGGGTTGGCATGTTATTTGAGGATCTCTTTTAGTATGGCCTCCAGAACATTTTGGGAGATTCCAGGGAAAAAATGATTATTTTGATAAAAACAAGTGGTCTTTAAGCACTATAGGCCTTACCTTACTGACCCTTTGGAGGAGACACATCCCTCACTGGTGAGTGTTTATTTTAGATTTCCCCTCGATTATAGCTGTATCTGGGAGTCCCTGAGTCTAGGATGCAATTTTATTCCACAGCCAATCCCAGTATGGTCATGAACTAACCACAGTTTTTCATCTTTTAAAAAGTACTCATTAGCTTATACAGGCAACACATGAATACATGCTTGTGGAAACTTTTCCAACAACAAAATATTTTTGGAAAATGATATTTGGGATTAAAGAGTTAGCCATCCTTCATTCCTGCCTGTAATCCCACTCCAGATGATTCAACTGTAAAAGTAGCCATTATTCGTAGCAGAAAATCTTTTTTCTGATCTTTTTAACGCATTTATATTCATACATATATGAATGTATACAAATATATAGTGTAGCAAATATTAGATAAATCATAGAGTATGCATTTTTTGCTATTTGCACTTTTATTTAAAAATATAAATTAACTATATTTAAGTCAGAAATTATCAGGGCTTGGGAATGCATCCCTGTCTGCAAACCCAGATTTGAAGAAGTTTTCTAAAGGCCTCCCTCAGACTCCCTCCTTTCTGTGCTATTTGATTTCACTCCCACTACCATTCCCATTGTCTCACAGTTCAGCTGCATTAAGCGGAAAGACATTCTAATCAGTGCAACAATTTAGAAAGCCTTGCTTGTGTCTTCAGATTAAAGTATACATGCGATTTTTGAATCAACAGGGTGAGAAAATGGAAATGCTAAAAAAGATTTTAATTAAGAGCTAAATACTCTATATAGATTGGCTGCATAGACAGCAAGGAAGTATTTCTCATAGCCTCAGAGATGGAAATGGGATAATTGCTGAGAAAAATAGATCCCTCTGACCTATTATCCCTTATTTATACCAAATTCTAGCAGCTTTCTTAACCTTTCCCTTATGACCACTTGAAAAGGAGCAGAGGGCAGTGGCTCTTCCCTGCAACAGTTGAGCTTGATTGCTTACAATCTTCCACACCCAGGGGTTTGCATCCCCCCTTGATTAGGAGAAATGGCCCCCTGCTCATCCTGTCAAGACTGCCGGGCTGCACAGTGAATAGGGGAGAAATCTCATTTTGGAGACAAGCGTTTTCTGTGAACTCTATTAAGCAACAAAGAAGCAAGGCTTTCATGGGGTCACATTTCCAGGATATAATCACCAACTTCTTGGGTGCAATATAAGGCCCTGCCGGAGTCCACTCTTTCCATATTCGTCAATGTGATTATTTCACGATAACAGCTTTCTCGAGGGAGTCGGGAATGCTTTCTGCACATTTTAATGAGCCTGTCATCCTGTCTCAATTTTTTCCCATAGACTTTATTTCATTTCTGATTCCTTTTTTCATGTTGTGAGCCACATTTATATGGAAGGCAGAGAGGACACAGAGATTTTAAATGTCATCCAATGTAGATGAAAATTCATTGTCTTCCCTTCCTGAGATTTAGCGATATTGCACTTTTTGGTTTAGCTGGGTTAAAAATATGCTGTATCTGTGCAGAAAAAAATATACAATTGGACATGGAATTCAATATGTTCCTGGATTTAAAAAAAATCTTTCTTTTCATGAAGATTTGAAACATGAGTTAAGTGCAGTTATAATAAGGAGCAATATAACAAACATCCCTGTGTAGTAAAAGATTTCAGGGTCCTATCCAATGACCCAGAAACTACAAGATTCCATAGTTCTGGTTTTACTAGACTCTATTAAAAGAGGCCAGATGATTTATGAATAAACACAATTCTAACATTAACACTTTTATATTTAGGTATTAATTTAAAAGCAAATACTAAAATTGAGATTCATAAAAAAGTGGTTTTTACTTTTAGAAATAGAAAAAAATGGACAGAATACTTGATTTTATTTCTGTTACCTATTCTACTTTATTTTTACTAAATTTAACCTTAATTTTAAATAAGTTTAATATTTTTTCTCCTGCTAGAGTTTGATTTTATAGCTAAATTTACCCTGGGATTTAGTATAAAAGATAGTAGCACAGGATTTGATTTCATAAATAAATTTACCTTGGGATTTATTATGTAAGGACCGTAGATTAGGGTATATTTTAATGAATTTCAACTACCCCTCGACAACGGTTTATTCTAATTTTTCAGATGGATTTTGTTAATGAATGATGTCTGTGACTAATGCTCCCTGTAGCTTCACCTATTTAAATTAATCTGGCTCTTTATCCTTTGTAAACATACGTATGATCTGCTTCAATCAGATTTTCTGAAAACAAAGAAAAGTACTCCCCATCCTTTCCCAGGAGGTTTACAAATGATATGCATTGAACTAATCCAATTGGACTAATATGATTATTTTTTGTGTGTATGCAAAAGTGCATAGATTGCTCAATAATATATGAGAAAAGAGAGGTGACTATTCTCCTGCCAGCTTCTTTACATATGCATCTGGAGGAGAAAGTGTCTCTGGGCTAAAAACTCATGTGGCTGCTAAGACTTCCTTACAAACAGTGCTGCTGCTTTCTCTGGAAACAAGGATGCATCTTCAACACAAAGAGGACACATCAGTTCGTTTTCACTCACACCTCTTTTTCCAGTAGTGATGAGGGGCTTGTAGGCACAGATTCAGACTCCCATCTGGCCACTACTGTGACAGAGCTGAGGCCCGGGCATCCAGACCAGCTGGCAGAGGGGGAGATAGGCCCTCTGTCTGAGCCTGGGTGTGCGTCCACGAGGCTGCCCCTCAAACTCTTTCTTGGTGTGCTTCCTTCCTCTGCTCTCCTTTTACACGCTGGTGTTCCCAAAGCTCTTCCTTTGTTCCTCTCTCTTTTTATGCTACATACTCCCTGGTAATTTTACCAAATCCATGATTCTCATCATCTCCTAAAGACTCTGAAAATATATTATCAGCACAGACCCTCTCCTGAGACCCAGATCCAAATATTCACCTTATTCAGCACCTTGCTGGATATCTTTATTTGGATATATCTTTGGTTCCTCAAACCCATCAGGTCCCAAAATGAACTATTATATTTATTCTCAAATATGTCTTCTTTTGTGTTTCTGATCTATGTGAATGACACATCCAATTGCCAAAAATGAAGTCATAACGACTTCTTCCCTCTTGTCACCTCTCGCATTCCAGGTCACTAAATTCTACAAATTTCATCTTCTGAATACATCTCAGATTTCTCCCCTCTTTTCCATGACTACTTCCACAACATCAGTTAAGGTAGGGGATTTCTTTAATATTTTGTAGAGGAGGGAAGTGAGTGGAC
Source organism: Hylobates moloch (assembly GCF_009828535.3). Lineage (NCBI taxonomy): Eukaryota > Metazoa > Chordata > Mammalia > Primates > Hylobatidae > Hylobates > Hylobates moloch. The sequence goes on from NW_026652284.1 coordinate 90,096,446, forward strand.
AGGGAGATAAGTGTTTTCATTGACGTGGTGCACACTCTGTCAGGATAGGATGGAAACTGAATGTATTAACGTCCCAAGCTTTTTCCTTCTTATGTTGCTTTGTGAATATAATTTTAAAAGGTTGTAAATTAGTTCAAGTTTAAAGACAAGCCATGAGGATGGTTTACCTGATGATGACGTGTCCTTTGCATCAATTTGTGATTCCACTAGTTTATACTTCCACGAACATTACATGAAAGTCCTTTCATGCACATTCTTGCCAACGCTAAATATCTGTTTTTAACAATCTGATGGGCAAAAGCTGTATTTTATTCTCTTTTAAGTTATATTTTTATGACTATTAACATGTTTGAGCATTTTTGTATCTTTATCATGTTCTAAATATGAATTACCTATTATTCTCATGAATTTTCATAATCATCATCATCATAAACTTTAAATAACATTTCTATTGACTTGGAGGACCTCTTTATGCAATAAGCATATTAACCTTTCTGGGGTATTGGTGCATGTGTAGTACTTTTTCCCTTTCACTCTGCTACTTGCCTTTTGATAATGTTTATGTTACCTTTTGTGATTCAGAAATATTTTTCATGTAGTCTCAACTCCTGGTCTTTTCCTGTATGTCTCTGCAACATAGTTCTTACTAGTCTCTCTCCCATGGTCTCCTCACTCTTCCTCTGCACTCCAATTTGTCACAGAGTTATATTTTCCCAACATAAATCAGCCCTGTTTCTTCCTGCTTCCAACTTTTCCATGTCTTCCCATTGTCTACATTGATTTCAGCATGGCAAAGGTTTTTAGAGATCTAGTACCTTGATGCCAATTCAACACATAGTCTCTCATTTGCCGCCACCATCTAATTATCCAGCCGTATTATCCCAACAGGGCTCAGATACACCATGGGTGCAATTCATGTTAGAGTTTTTGTAGGTGGTCCCCCTTCGTCTGGAATGACTTTCCTCTTTCCTTGACCTGTTAGGAATTTCTATTTATTTTTCTAGGCTTGGGTGCATTGATTATTCTTTGTTTAAAATATGATGACACAGTAAATATTCCTCTTTTGCACTGTGTCACCAATTTTTGCTGTACCAATGTTCCTGTAGTCTTATTTACATAAAGGCTCTTTTAAATACATACCATTCTTAATTTAAATATAACTACTAAAATTGTATATCTCTACTGTAAATGGAGATACCATGTTACTTGCAATAGATAGGAGAAAACCATTAAAATGGAAACACAGTGTGGAATGATAGACAATAGAGACTTGGAAGGTTGCAGGGGTGGGAAGGGAGTGGGAGATAAGAAATCACTTAGTGGGTACAATGTACGTTATTCAGGTGATGGATGCACAAAAACCCTGTCTTCATCACTATACAGTAATATATGCATGTAACAAAATAACACCTGGACTCCAAAATTTATACCAAAAGCCTCCACAAAAGCATAACTACTACAAAAATCTACCTGTGCTCCACCCAAAATCATCCTGCACATCAACACTTATGCACCTGCTATCTTTTGCAAAGCACTACTCAATTTTACCATTTATTAAATTATCAAAAGGCAGACTTTTAAGAGAGATATTTTCTGTGGTATATTTATAGATCATTGTACAATCATAGCTTATAAAAAGACATAAATTGGCAAGAGTTTGAACAGATCTTTGGATACCCACATTTATTTCTAGTTATTTATCATCCTAAAAGGTGTTAATCTTTACCATGTGCAAATGGAGCAAGTCTTGGTTCACCATGCACTGACTGAATTACAAACAAACGGACTGTGCTTTAAAACTGTTTCTTAGTCCATCTATTCCATGGCATTTGTCTTAATTCAGGAGAGAAAGTATTAAATGCAGATAAAGGAAAATGAAATCAGCAGGGCAATGAAAATGGGATGTAGGGTCTCAGGGGGGAGATGTTGTTACAGAAAACTCTGTCCGTCAGGCTTAATTTGTTAGATTCTGTGGTAGAATGAATGTGAGTTAGAAGAAAACACAATATTATATTTAGATTTAGGAATGGTTAAGGACCATTGCCAGGCTAGATTTAATTACATGTGTCATTTGACTCTGTGGTACTCTATATTCTTAAAAATCTCAAAAGGATCTGTTATTTTTCCTAAAAGTTTAAATATGCAATTCATATTACTGTCTATCATTCTCTCTTCATTTTTTTTAATCTCTAGGTACTGATTTGTACATTTGATGAGGTGCAATAGAAATAATCTGCTTCCAAATGTTTCCTATTATTTTATTTTCTAAGAATGTGTCAACATAGAAGCTGAACATTTAATAAGGTGAAAGCTAAAAAAAGGTATTATTTTAAACTTTACAAATTTGTTACACCTCTCATTCCAGGATTATAAAGTACCAATTTCTACAAAATGCACAAAAATGCTGCCAATCTTTAACATTTCCAAGATAATGGTAAACATTAAATAGTAGTATAAAAATAGAACGTTGTACCCAGTAATGAAGTGGTGTTTATTTCTTATATTACTCTGAAATGTATAATTTTAGTTGTTCCTTTTCAAATTACAACCGAATACAAAAACCTCTTTTCACCCAGAAAGGATGTTATTAAGCTCTCCTTAAAAAAAGAAAAAAAATACAGCTGTGTGCAGGCAGGTCTCAAAAATAGCCCCAAAGTTGAATGCAATAGCTTATTAACAAGGTTCAGTATTTTAATGAGGTGAAGTCATATCGTTTAATTCTTTATCATTCATGTTAACTTTATTATCATTCACCATTTGTGATCTCAGGCTGTGAGAAAGGCATTCAGCTTAAGCAAAGCTGAAATTGCATCCATGAGTTCATAAGTGTTTGGCCTGATAATGGTTGTCTTATTTGCTCTATTATTGAACTTGGGATTTTAGTGTTTCTCTGGGCCTTTAGCTAAAGTTAGAGATCATGTGCAACTGAGATTCTCCTTCCTTTGATGAGAGCCCTCTGACATCCTCAATAGCTGGCCATAGACTTGAATCTCACAATACCACTGCTCTCTGAATCAGAGGTCAATGGGGAGGCTTCAGAGTGCCACAATTCCTGTCCTCCTGTTTGTAACAACATTGTACATGATTATGGGTTATCTCTTTTCACTTTGAGAGAGATTCCATAGCTTCCAGAAAATTCCTTAAGGATCCATTAATTTTTTAAAAAATGTTTTTGCGGTACCTCATTGTGTTGTAATATATAGTCCTAGAGCAACTGAGAACACCTTACATAAACTCCAAATATTTTTAGGGTGAAACCTGAAAGACTTCTTTTAAAAAATATTGTGGTAGAATATACATCATATTTATCATTCCAACCATTTGTAAGTGTACAATTCTGTGGCATTAAATACATTCACAACATTGTGTAACCATTACCAGTATGTATATCTACAACTTTTCATCATCCCCAACAAAGACTCTGTAGCCATTAAATAAAAATCCCCCTTTCTCTCCTCCACCCCCATCCTCTCAGCCCCTGATAACTGCTATTTCATTTTCTGACTCTGAATTTGCCTAGGTGTATATGATTCCACTTATATGGAATACATATTTGTCCTGTGTCTGGCTTATTTCACTAAGCATAATAGTTACAAGGACCATTCATGTTGTAGAAATGTCAAAATTTTATACCCTTTTATGGCTAAATGATAATCTATTGCATGTATATTCCACATTGTGTTCATCCACTCATTTGTGGATAGACACTTGATTGTTTCCACCTTTTGGCTACTGTGAATAATGCTGCTATGAACGTGGGCTGACAAATATCTGTTTGAATCCCTGCTTTCAATTATTTTGGATATATATCCAAGAGTGAAATTGCTGGGCAAGATCTATCTTTATTAGATTAAAAATTTTAAATCAGTTTCTTCTTTTCATCATCAAGAAAAATTTTTGCCATAGAACTATTCAAGTTGGTCCCTAGTCAGTTTGATTTATGTAATTCCTCTGATACTAATCCACCTAGGTGGTCTCTGTAATTACCCTGTTTCCATATCGTAAGAACTTTTCTCATATTATTGCCTTGCAAAGCACTTGGAAACAAAATCCATCCAAGAACAATATAGTTATTTACAATTGATCTTAAGTATAGATCCTTCTCTCTTCTTTTTCAACATTCATGCCACATAAAGAATGTTTTACTTCATGAAAAATACATTCTGGGCATTTTTCCCATGCAATCTTCAGAATTTATTTGGCAAATTGCTTGAAATGGCACTTGTCGCCAGTGAACGGGATGGAAAATAAGGACATGTCGTTCTCCTTGTAGAAATGATTATTCTGGACACGGTGCTAATTTGCCAACCCTCGAAAAGTCAGTTTTGTTTATAAAGACCTTGACATATTCACAGAATTGAGAATTTTAAGTAAATATCATGAGCTTATGTTTGCCGATCCCTGGGGTAATTGCTTAATACAAGTTCCTCAGAGCTCTTTATTCTCAGAAATCATATTAAAACGATGATATTATCAAGGTGTTGGAAGATGGGAGAGAAAAAAAATAAGATGGGTTTACAGTGGGAGCTCAGACTTAAGGGTTCATTTTCATAGAGATGTTTTGTCATTTCTCCTAAAGTCATTTTTATGTCCATCAGGGAGACAGGAGCGAGGGAATGGGCATATTCCTTTGAGACTCATAGGTAATTATCCTAAATATTGTGGTAGATGCTGCCAGTTAATGGGAATGGAAATAAAGTAATGTCAGGAACCTGCAGTGCCCCCAACACTGCTTTCATTCCCTGCTGTCAGGTTTGGTCTGGATTAGCATTGGTTCTGTAGGTTTGCCTCTATTTTGAAGAACAATGAAATCATAAAACTGAAAGCTTTGATGGTGTTTGTACTCATCTGTCTCAATTTCGTCTGTATCTCTGCTAAGTGGACTTCTGAATCTCAAATGAATTGTTCAGACGGTGAATAATACGGTGTGATGGTTCAGAGAGCTCTGATCAGACCAATTTGTATCTGATTGCAGACTCTGCCACTTACTAGCTGTGAGTCCTTAGATAAGTCACTTAACTCCCTGAGCCTCGGTGTCCTCATCAATAATCTAAGCTTAACAATACTTCACATAATTTTTATGAGAACAAAATAGAGTAAGTTTTGTACACTGTGATCATTATTGAATGGCTTCTTTGTTCTTACCACAATAGAAAATGCTTTACATACATATTGTCTCTAGTTGGTGCAATGGGAGTGTGAGGTGAGTATTACCTATGCCTCCAGTTATTGTAACAGCATCAAATCTCACCCTACCAGCACTTTCAATTTATTCTCCAGAATATGATTGTGGTAATCACCATCAAATGGAAATTTGATCATATTATTTCCCTACTGGAAATATGTCAGTCTCATTTTATCACCATCCAGACTATGTTTAGATTTCTTAGTATGACATTCTGGTGAGTTTTGACTTCTGCTAGCTTTTAGTCTTTTCTCTGCTCCTCACATGTATTTGTCCTTGGGCACAATTAAATAGCCAAAGTTTCACACATGCCCCATTCTCTTTCACAATCTTCTCCCTTTCCTTTTGCAGAATAACACATACTCTGCTTTGCTGGCCACTTGCAAATGTCATTTCTTCTAGAAGCCTTTCTTGATACCTCACATAATATCACTGTAAGTTTACTTGACTGCAGTGGGCACAAAGCTCTGGCTTCCTGAGAGCAAGAACTGTCTTTCATTTCCCGTATGAAAATATCAAGCATCATTTCTGGCCTTTTGTAGGTCTTAACTAATATTTACTGAATTGATGAATAAATGAACACCAATCCTTTGAAGATAATTAACCTTGTGTTCTGACTTTTTCTTCTCGATACTAAACCAGTGACGCAAATCTAGTTACCCTTATTAATATCCCTCAGTGGACTCAGTTGCCCAGAGGGTAAGTCCAAGCTTGGCTGATGTTTTAGGTAGAGATTAACACATCGGTTTTCTTCTCCTCTCTCTCAAAACTTCCCTGAAATGATGGTAGAAAAACACAAAGAGTAATGCAGGCCCATGAATATAGAGAGATAGAGTAGGGATATAAACACAACTAATATAAATAGATTTACTAATACATTACCATAAAATATGTGAGATTTGGCATTTTTGCATTTGCTCCATTCACCATGCACCTACTTGAATCACATTTATTTTTAGTTATTTTAATGCTTATGTTTCTGTTTTTAAATAATATGCTTATATATAACCTATAATTTGTTTTCTTACTACCATATTAGATATTTAAATGTTGTTATTTTTGTTAAAACAAGGCTGTATGAAAAATTATTTTACAAAATAATTGTGTGTTTGTGTAACCATTTACTTAGGAATGGAGTTCTAAAAGTGGCATACTCTCTTCACTGGACAAAAAACAAGAAAAATGGGCTACAAGCTAGAGTTAAATCAGGGGTGCTCTGAGATCTTAAACGTTTTAAAATTGGTAGCCTCAGTTCATCCTATGGTATAAATAATGAAATAAATGATATATATGATGTACTTCATCAAATAATAAATATGATGTACTCTTTGAAGGAAGTCTCTAGAATCACCCTTCCAATCCTTCACACATGCCCGCTGCAGCCCTTCAAGCTAATTGTGGAACTCTTCATGTTACAAAAATATGGGATAACTTCATATTTTTGTTGTTTCCCTTTATAGTATATCAGATAAAAAGTTTTTGACTGTATGTAGCACTCTCAACAAAATTTACCCAAATAAATTAAATTTTCTTACAAAACAAGCTCAGAGGCCATCTGTCCAGAGCAGACATGACAAGCTCCATGACACCACTAGGGGTCTGGGGTCCTTCTGTCTTCCTGTTCTGCCATCCTTTTCATGTCTTTTTCATCCTCATGGCTGGAAAATGTCTGCTCTGCCTACAGGCATGACATCTACACGCTAGACCAAAAGGGAGAGAGTTTGGCCAAAGGACAAAAGACCTTTTCCCAAACCAGCCACTCAAGGCCATCACTTTTTAAAGAGCTTTCCCAGAAACCTCAGCCTGTGACCTCCAGTTAACATCTCATTTTCCAGAACTAGGATACATGGTCATTCCTAGTTGCAAGAAGACAGAAAATGAGCATACTATACAATGCCCTTTGAGATTAGATTATCAGTTTGGTTAATAAAGATGGAGGGAAAAATGGAGACTGAGAGATTGAGCAGAAACCAGTTGTGTCTGCTATAGTTGGCAACTCAGGTGATAATGTATTAAAGAAGGCCCTAAAAATGTGGACGATTTATCCTTGATTCTGTTATAGGCAAAGGGATTAAAATGCATGGTGTATACAACACTGGACAAAAATACTGTAAATAAGGAATAGCCTATAACTATACTTTCCTTTAAAAAGTACTGTTTTTGTTTTTCTATGTCTCTTTCTGGTCCCACTGAATATGCAATTATGACTTTTACATATCTTTAATCCGGAATAGATTACATTATATATTCTTTTCAGTTTTGCTCAATAAATCATGTGTATTTTAATCTCTTAGTACCCAATCTTCTAAATATTCATTTAAAAGAGTTGTAGTATATGCCACCAGATTTATATAATATTTATTTATTTAAATCTACAATGTTAGACATCTAGATTATTTCCGCTTTGAAGAGAAAATTTAGAAAGTGTTACAAGGATTATTCTTTTATATACAGCTTTTTAGTTCTTTAGGGCTTATTATTTATGGAACTATTCCAATATGTTGTACTACAAGTCAAAGCATATGATAATTTTTATGGTTCTCTTGAAAAGAATCATTCTATTTTGGGGATTTTATTTTTTTATTTTTATTTTTTTACTGATGTATAGTCTCATCTACACTACATCTATATATTCAACACCTTTAAAAAGAAAGACAGAAAAAGAAAAGGATGAAGTCCAGAACTGAATCAACCCTGCCCTCTTGTGGTAAATCTTAAAGTTACAGGGCAAGCTTTTTCTCCTAGGACTTTATTTATTTTGTGTTTTAGTTTGTTGCAAAGTGACAAATTATACTTGTATATATTTTGGAGGAACAGTGTTATATTATGATAAAGGTATTTTTAGATTTTTTAGATGTTGTGAGCCTGGCATCATGCTATTCTCATTAGCCACTTATCTTTTCAAACAGAATGTACACATCTCAGTATTAGTTGTTATTAGACTCATAGGAATTATTATATCAAATATACAAAATTATATCTAATATTATTAGATTCATGGAGATAGCTTCGGCTTGAAGTCCACAGCAGCCACAAAAAAATCACTTTACAATAGATCCATATAGGTATAGGTAAATTCTTGTTCTAGTTGATGAGAGAAATGGTGATATTACTTGAGAAGCAATCTTCAGAAGAGGATGGCCTTTAAATGATGACTTAAAGGATAGATAATATGGTTGAAGACTGATGAGTTTTTGCATTTTTGATCCAGAGAAAACAATAAGGATTGTCTAGCTCAATTATTCTATGTTACAAGTGTGGAGACCGAAGATCAGAGAAATTAAGTGACTTTCCCAAGCAAAAATGCCAATAAATCATAACAAACTTGTGAGTGTCTGGCCAGCCCTTTATCCATTCTACTCCATGGCCTTTCTGTTATTTTTCTTCTTAAAGAGTTGTTGTGAGCACCAAAGAAGATAAGGCACAGGAAGTGCTTTAAGTAATATTCAGTACAAACACAAGGAAGTGGAATTATTAAGTGATATAGCAGAGAGGCAGTGCACATTGAGTCAAGAGTACCAAATTTCACACAAAACCTCCGGGTCCGGTGCTTGGTTTTATTGCTTGGTGTTCAACAAGACACTTAGTTCCTCAGAGAGTCAATTTTCTCCTCTGCAGACTAGAGATAATGTATTATTCCATTTGCCTTGCTTTATAGCAAGATATTCCTTTTAAAAAGGAATATCTGAAGCTGAGTAATTTATAAGGAAAATAACTTTTTTGGGGTTCACATTTCTGTAGGCTGTACAAGCATGGTGACATTTGCTTGGATTCTGGTGAGGCCTCAGGAAGCTTTTACTCATGGCAGAAGGCAGAGGGGAAGCAGATGTGTTACAACGCAAAAGAGGGAGCAAGAAAGCTGCCAGCCTCTTTTATTATGGTAACTAATTGAACAAGAACTCACTTATTACCATGGGGAGGGCACCAAGCCATTCATGAGGGATCCACCCCCACAATCCAAACACCTCCCACCGGGCCCCACCTTCAACATTGGGGATCACATTTTAACATGAGACAGTTTAGTGCCTAATAATAGCTCCTGTGATTTTATTGTCATCTGTTATCATTCGGATGTTGTAGCTCCTATGATGTTATTGTAATCTGATATAGTTTAAACTATTATTATTAGGCATGGCATAAATTAGTTTGCCTAAAATCACTGAAATGGTGAAACTCAAAAGGATCTTTAAAAAACCCATTCTACTTCCTGGTGGAATAAATGGGTCTGAACTAACACACACAATAATGGTCCAGAAAATGTTAAATAATAACTGTTACCTGTTTTAAGTGTTGTACATAGATCTCTCCTTTAACACTTACGACCACCCACTGAAGCAGTCCTAATTTAATTCCATGTATAGATGAGGAAGTTGAGGAGTAGAGAGGTTAACTTGCTATGATCATACAAATGTAAATGGCGGTCCAGCATTTGACCTTAACAGCCTGGTTCTGTCATTTGAATCCTTTCTGCTTCACTAAACTACCTTTAGGGGTGCATGTCGTGCTCAGGCTGAAGCCCATTCTCTGACTATGACACAACACACCATATCTTCTCTGTTATGCACGTCTCTATCTTATGCAGGAAAATAGATGGTTTCTCCGTTTCTTTTTAGACTTACAATGTAACTTTATTAAGAGTCCTTATATTATCAAAATGAAGTTATTATTGCAGCAGATGAATAATTTGTTTTCTACTTCGTCATAATAGTGGAGAAACAGGTATGCTAAGACAATTGTTCTCTCTTCTCAACAGCAGAGAAGACAATAGGAAGACACTCCTTTTTTATTCAAAAGTCAACTAATATTACTGAATGTCTTTTTAGTAAAATAACTAAGGGACAGAGGTTACCTTGATGTCTAAGAGAGACGTGATCCCTGCACTCATGGTGCTTACATTCTTAAGGAGAACATGAGTATTAATTAATTGATCACAAAGGCAAATGTGATAATTGCTATACAAAAAGGATATGAGGGAGTCTAACAGTGGGGCCCATCTTCATATGGATGATCAAAGAAGGTTTTCTGAGGATATAACATGAGAGCTAAGAGCAGAAGTGTAAGTAAAAATTAAATGAGTGAAAAGGAAATGGGCTGGGCGTAGAAAGAGCATTTCAGGAGGAGGGGATAGCATATGCAACAACTATGACATGAGGAAATATGACCTCATTAAGGAACTGAAAGGACTGTGACTGGAGCACTAGAGAGTGGGAGAATACAAGCTGAGAAGAAGGACAGACAATGGATCATGGAGAATGACTGGCTTCAAACTGGTGTGTTTGTGTGTGTGTGTGTGTGTGTGTGTGTGCATACATGCATGTGTGTGTGTTAACTTTGCTACAGTTTGAAGAATAGATTGGAAAGGAGTATTGATGAGACTGTGACTAGGAGGTGCCTTTCCAGTACTAGATGGCAGATGTTTTGGATCATAGTAGAGGTGATACAGAAAAGTAAATGAACTTAATAGACACTTGAGTGGTAAACTCTACAAGACTTTATAAGGGACAAGTTATGAAAGAAGAGATTGTCAAGGAAGACTTTAGTTTTCTTGAAATGCAATTCAATTGATAGTGTCATCCTTGATTTAAGTAATGACTATTGGAAGGGTCTTAGGGAATGGGGTGGTAGAGCTCCATTTTGGACTTCAAGTGGTGGAGCCAAGGAAGTAGCTGGGTTTGTGCAACCGACCTTAAAAGAGAGAGAGAGAGCAGGGAATAAAAACTTGAATCACTTACATGTAAATAGGCATAGATGAGATTGCCTAGGGAGAGTATATACAGTAAGTAGAAGATCTAGATTAGTCTTGAAGAACTCTAACATTTAATGGTCAGATAAGGGAAGGTGAGCTCATAAAAAAGAGATATAGAAAGCACTGAAAAGTAGGGAAAACTGAGGAATGATGTCACAGGGGCTGAGGAAAGGATCTATTTCAAAAACAGGGAAGTAGCTGTATCAAATGTGCTGAGTGTCAAGAAAAGTGAAAAATGGAAATGTCCATTGGATTTAGCTACATGGAGGTCTTAGATCATCTTAGCAAGAAAGTTACAGTGGAGTAGGGATGATGGAAGCCAGATTAGAATGTGCTGGCCGGGCGCGGTGGCTCACGCTTGTAATCCCAGCACTTTGGGAGGCCGAGGCGGGCGGATCACGAGGTCAGGAGACTCTCTATAAAAAACAAAAATTACCGGGCTGGTGGGGCCCTGTATCCCACTACCGGGAAGGCTGAGGCAGAGGATGGCTGAACAAAAAAGAATGTGCTAAGGAAAGGAGTCCATTCATTAGTGTTCATGTGCTAAGGGAAGGTCCATTTGGAGGAGGCTGGAGTGGAAAGTGTAATGCTAAGAGGTTAAATAAGAGGAGACTGAAAAATATTCATCAGAACAGTTGATATGCTAGACAGATGGAGACAGAAGCCATGCCAGAGATGGCTGAAGAGTGAGAGGTGATCCCAAATAGATTACTCATTTGAGAAATTTTTCTGTGAAAGAGAGAGAAAAGATAATGTCAGAAGTCAAGAGAGGTCTCCACACGGAGTGGCAGCATTCCTGCAGTAGAACCGGCAAGCCACAAAGCTTTCTGTTTTGGGCTGAGGGAAGAGGTTTCACCTCAAAGCCATTTTGGCAGACAGCCACAAGACAGGCATTTTTTTTTTTTTCCTGCAGCTGTCAACTACACTGTGGCCTGGAGATAGATGGCACTGACTACCTAAACTGAGTCCTGAGCCCCAGGACAGGGGCATGATAAGGAAGTGGGTCACATTCCTACCTGCCTAGGAGGTGGAGATGGTGCAGCCCCCTCCCTCCATGAAGACCTCAGTGCATTTCACCAGGAGCTTCCCACACCCTCATCAGGGCCAGTGCTTGTGCCCATCATTGAAGTATCTGAGGACGAGATTGGCTGTCCAGCTCTGTTCGGCTTTGTCCCCCACTCTGGGACTGAACAAGGAACTCAGGACACTGGGCATTCCACAGACCAGCCCATTGCGTGTAGCAAAAAAGAACTCCTCTTGGTAAACAAAAATCGTGCATATATCCATCTGCTTCTTACGCAACGAGCTCTTACCCCTGAGTGCCATTTACTGGCCTGGAGGTCGAAATGCACAACCTAATGCAAAGTTGCTCACAGTAGTGCACAGCTCTAGGGCCTGAGATAAGCTTCCTGAGACCTCCACACTTCCTGCCCTGCAGAAGGCAGTGATCCTGCTCTTATGCCCAGTACATTGCTACTAAAACCAGCATTTGAGAAAGCCATTGCACAAAGGCTGTCTATAACCAAGGAACTCATACAGAGTCTTTGCCACTGAAAGCACTCAGAATTGAAGTCAAATGATTACACAACATACATTATAGTCACACCTCAAGTGGGAAAAAATTTCATTCAAATGAAAGTAAATTAGAAAAATAATGAGAAGTTATTCAGATGACAGGAAATCAGAGAAATGATTTTGTTAAAAACAAAACAAAACAAAACAGTGTTATAACACCCCCAAAGGATCACACTAACTCTCCAGCAAAGAATTCTAATTAAAATGAAATCTTTGAAATGCCAGAAAAAGAGTTAAAAATATTTACTTTAAAGAAATTCAATGAAATCCAAGAGAAAGTTGAAAACCAAAACAAAGAAATCAAAAAGCAATTCAGGATATGAATGAAAAATTCATTAAAGAGAGATTTTAAAAAGCAACCAAACAGAACTTCTGACATGAAAAATTTATGGAAGGAATTATAAAATACAGCTGAAAGCTTTAATCATAGACTAGCCCAAGCAGAGGAAGGAATTTCAGAGCTTGAAAGCAGGTTTTTCAAATTAACCCAGACAAAAATAAAGAAAAAAAATTAAAAAAACAAAGCCTCTGAGAAACATGGGATTATGTAAACTATGCAAACCTACAAGTCAGAAAAAATAAAAAGTTTGGAAAAGCTATTTGAGGGAATAACTGAGGAAAACTTTCCTAGTCTAGAGATTTAGACATGTAGATGCAAGATTCTCAGATATCTCCAGGAAGGTACATTACAAGATGGATATCACCAGGACATATAGACATTAGACTATCTAAAGTGAATGTGACAGAAAACATCCTAAAAGCATCAGAAGAAAAGCATCCAATCACCTGTAAAGGAAATCCTATCAGACTCACCGTGGACTTCTCAGTAAAAACTCTACAGACCAGAAGAAACTGGGATCCTTAAAGAAAAAAAAATATTAACTTAAATAAAAAAAAAACTGTGAGCTGAGAATTTTGCATCCTACTAAACCAAGTTTCATAAATGAAGGAGAAATAATGTATTTCCCAGAAAGAAAACTCTGAGGGAATTTGTCACCACTAAACTAGCCCTACAAAAATGCTCAAAAGAATTCTAAACATGAAAATGAAAGGTCAATACTCACCATCATAAAAGTATACAAAAGTATGTAACTCAGAAGTATTATAAAACAATTACACAATTGAGAGGAAAAAGCAACTAGGTAACTATAAATATTATGATAGAAACAAAACCTCATATATTAATATTAACCTTAAATGTAAATGGATTAAATACTCCACTTAAAAGATATAGATTTGCACAATGAATAAAAAACAAGATCCAACCATATGCTGCTTATGAGGAACACACCTAACTGGTTATGACAGAGTCAATCAAGGTAAAGAGCTGGAAAAAGATGTTCTACACAAACAGAAACAAAAAATGAACAGGTGGTGCTACACTGATATCAGATAAAACAGATTTTAAATTAACAACAGTAAGAAAGAACAGTCATTATATAATGATAAAGGGATTGATACAACAAGAAGATATAACAATCCTAAATATGTATGTACCCAACACCAGAGCACCCAGATTCCTTAAACAAATACTTCTGGACCTAAGAAAAGAGATAGATGGCAACACAATAATAGAGAGGGACTTCAACACCTCAGGGACAGCACTAGACAGATTATCGACGTAGAAGGTCAACAAGGAAACACTAGACTTCAATTGGATTCTAGACCAAATGGACATAACAGATATTTATGGAACATTGTATCCAAAACTGAAGATACAGTTTTCATCAGTGCATGAAGTACTTTTGCAAAATAGACCATCTATTAGGCCACAAATCAAGTCTCAATAAAATTTAAAAAATCAAAATGAGATGAATTATTTTTTGGACCACAGTCAAATAAAATTAGAAATAAATACCAAGGGAGAACTCTCAAAACTATGCAAATACATGGAAATTAAACAACATGCTCCTAAATGACCTCTGGGTCAATGATGAAATTAAGATGCAGAAAGATTTTTGAAATGAATGAATGTAAAGACAGAACATACCAAAATTTCTGGTATACAGCAAAAGCAGTGCTAAGAGGAAAGTTTACAGTGTTAAATGCCTAAATCAAGAATATAGAAAGATCACAAATTAATAGCCTAATGTCACACCTCAAGGAATTAGGAAAACAAGAACAAGTCAAGCTTAAAACTCCAGGAGAAAAGAAATAACAAAGACCAGACCAGAACTAAATGAAATTGAGACAAAAAAATACAAAAAAAATCAATGAAACAAAAAGTTGATTCCTTGAAAACATAAACAAAATTGATAGACCCCTAGCTAGATTAACCAAGAAAAAAAGAAAGAATATTCAAATAAGCACAATCAGAAATGAAAAGGGAAATATTCCAACTACTAACACAGAAATACAGAAAATCACCAGAGACTACTATGAGCATCTCTACACTTAAGCTAGAAAATCTAGAGAAAATGGTTGCATTCTTGCAAACGTACAACCTCCTCAGATTGAACTAGGAAGAAATTGAAATGCTGAACAGACCAATAATGGGTAGTGAGATTGAATCTGCATAAAAATCCCATCCCCCCCAACAAAAGAAAGCCCAGGACCAGATGGGTTCACAGCTGAATTCTGCCAGATATGTAAAGAAGAACTGGTGCCAATCATACTGAAAAACCAAGGCAAAAAACTGAGGCAGAGAGAATCCTCCCTAACTCATTCTACAAAGTCAGTATCACCCTAATTCCAAAGTCAGTCAAGGACACACATGCACACACACACACAGACATGCATAAGAAAATCAGAGGTCGATATCTCTTATGAATGCAGATGGAAAAATCAACAAAATACTAGCAAACTGAATCAACCAGCACATAAAAAAGAGAATACGCCACAATCAGATGGGTTTCATTTTAAGAACATAAGAATGGTTCAATATATGCAAATCAATAAATGTTATTTACCATATAAACAGAAATAAAAGCAAAAACCATATGATCATATCCATATATGCAGAAAAAGAATTCGATATAGTTAAGCATCACTTCATGGTAAAAACCCTCAACAAACTAAGCATATACATAACATACCTCAAAATAATAAAAGTCATATGTGACAAACCCACAGCTGACATCATACTGAATGGGGAAAAGTTGAAATCATTTCCCCTAAGAACTAGAACAAAACAAGGATGCCCACTTTTACCACTACCATTCCAGATAATGCTGGAAGTCTTAGCTAGAACAATCAGGCAAGAGAAAGAGATAAAAAGCATCCAAATTGGAAAAAAGGATGTCAAATTGTCTCTGTTTGCTCATTATATAATCTTATACCAAGAAAACCTTAAAAACTACTGCAATAGACTCCTAGATTTGATAAATGACTTCAGTAGAGTCTTAGGATACAAAAATCAATGTACAAAAGTTAGTAACATTTCTATACACCAATAGCAATCAAGCTGAGAACAAAATCAAGAACTTAATTCCATTTACAATAGCTACTAAAAATAAAAATAAAATACCTAGGAATACATTTAACCGAGGAGGTGAAAGATTTCTACAAGGATAACTACAAAATGCTGATGAAAGAAATCATAGGTGACACAAACAAATGAAGAAATATCCCATGCTCGTATACTGGAAGAATCAATGTCATTGAAAAGACCATACTGCCCAAAGTAATATACAGATTCAGTGCAATCCCTATCAAAATACCAACATCATGTATCACAGAATTAGAAAAAACAATCTTACAATTCATATGGAACCAAAAAAAAAGCCCAAATAGTCAAGGCAATCCTAAGCAAAAACACAAAGCTGGAGGCATCACATTACTTGACTTCAAATTATACTACAAGGTTATAGTAACCAAAACAGCCTGGTACTGGTATAAAAATAGAAACATAAACAAATGGAACAGGATAGAGAATCCAGAAAGACTATATACCTGTAACCAACTTGTCTCCAACAAAGTTGACAACAAATATACACTAAGAGAAGGATACCCTATTCAATAAAGGGTCCTGGGAAAACTGGATAACTGTATGCAGAAGAATGAAACTGGACCTCCATCTCTCACCATATACAAAAATTAACCCAAGATAGATTAAAGACTTAAACATGAGACCTTAATCTATAAAAATTCTGGGAGAAAACCTAAGAAAAACTCTTCTGGAGAGTAGCATAGGCAAACAATTTATGACTAAGACATCCAAAGCAAATGCAACAAAACCAAAAATAGACAAATGGGATTTAATTAAACTAAAAAGCTTCTGCACAGCACAAGAAACAATCAACAGAGTATACAGACAACCTACAGAATGGGATAAAATATTTGCAAACTATTCATCTGACAAAAGACTAACATCCAGAATCTACCAAGAATTCAAAAAAATTCAACAAGAAAAAAACCAAATAATCCCATTAAAAAGTGAGCAAAGGACATGAACAGACATTTTTCAAAAGAAGACATAGAAGTGGCCGACAAATTTTTGAAAAAATGCTCAACATCACTAATCATCAGATAAATGCAAATCAAAACCACAATGAGATACCATTTCACACCAGTCAGAATGGCTATTATTAAAAAGTCAAAAACCAACAGATATTGGCAATGATGCAGAGAATAGGGAATGCTTACATGCTGTTAGTAGGAATGTAAATGGAAAACAGTATGGAGATGTCTCAAAGAAACCATTTGATCCAGCAACCTCACTACTGGGTATCTACCCAAAAGAAAATAAATTATTATATAAAATGACATCTGAACTTGCAGGTTTATGGCAACACTATGCACAATAGCAAAGTCATGAAATCAACCTAAGTGTCCATCAATGGATAATTGATGGATAATTAAAGAAACTGTGGTATATATATAATCACATATACCACCATGTGTATGTGTATATGTATGTGTGTGTGTGTATGTGTGTGTGTATATATATAATATATATATAATATATATATATATATCTCCCATGAAATACTACTCAGCCAGAAAAAGTATGAAATCATGTATTTTGCAGAAACTTGGATGGAACTGGAGGCCATTATTTTAAGTGAAATAACTCAGAAACAGAAAGTCAAATATCACCTATTCTCACTTACAAATGGGAGATAAACAATGGCTTCATATGGACATAAAGAGTGAAATAATAGACATTGGAGACTCCAGAAGGTGGGAAGGTGGGAGGGGTGTGAGGAATAAGAAACTATCTATTGGGTACAATGTATACTATTTTGGTGATGGTTACATTAAAAGGCCAGAGTTTACCACTACATAAAATGTTTATGTAATAAAACTGTACTTGTACTCCCTAAATCTATAAAAATAAAAAAAGTAGAGAGATGTGCTTTTGAGGGATTTATATTTCTCTCTCTCTCTCTCAATTGCAGAGAATAATAAACATTTTAAAGAAGATCAAACATTAAAGCAATAATAAATGTAATATTATAAAGTCTTCAGAAGGTAGGAGAGGATTAGATTTTTGATTTTCCTTCTTCATCTTTCTATCAAATCTCAATTTATAACCAATGAGAACATCTAGGACCTTTATTCTACTAAACATTATTTTCACTGTTTCAGAATTTTCATCATCACTGTCATTAGCATCATCGAGAAACATTTATAAATCTCCAAGTGGCATGAGGTGCTCTAAAAAAATATATCATTTTTGTCCCTTTCTGATATCTCAAATCCTGCCTGGAAGGGATGCCTGAGCCAGTCTGCCCTATATACCTTGTACATAGCTGAAAGAAGTGCAGAGTTTTTTGCTTACCTGAGAAAATTTGTTTTTATTCTATTTACCAAGCTGACACCATGTTCAGAAATAATGAAGATCATATAACTCCATTTTGAAGATGTTACAGTTTAAAATATGAAGGCTTGAACTACTAGAGTTTTATAAGCCTTTGTGTCCAATATGAAAAGTATGCATAAGTGGTAAAATTTGCTCTCATGTTGTTTAATTTCTTTGCTTTCAACTTGTATTGAAAACATATTTATGGAGCATCTAGTAAGTGCTAGCATTGTGCTGGTACTAGACACAGAACCATGATAGATGCTTCCTGCTTTCAAAGAATTTGCAGTCTGGTACGACCAAGACAAACACAGAAAAGAAAAGAAGTCACTTGCACGTAACTAGGCATTATTTATGTTGAGTGCATCATGATATGTGAGTATATAGAAGGGACTCTGGCTTGGAGGATCTAGGAAGGATTTTTTTTGTTTTGTTTTTTTAAGATGCAAGACATAATTTGGAAGTTGGGACCTGAGAATGACTAGGATCTAGGTGAAGGGAGCAGGGAGAGCAAATACCTTTTTTACAGAGGGAACAATCTAAGCAATGAGTCAAGGGCGAGATAAATCTTGGGTACATTTAGGGTAATCTCAAGTTGCTCTTCATGGCTATAGCATAGAGTGCAAAGCAGAAGTAGCAAGAGATGGGGCTGAAGAAGTAAGCAGCAGATAGCTTGGGAAGGTACAGGCAACAATAATAGCAAATACTTCTCTAGTGATTATTAGAGCCAAGATTTATGCACAACAATGCATTTATAAAAGCTGTCTAAGGTCTCTATCATTGTAGAGACCAGGTAGTTGAGAAAGTGCACTGAGGTTAAACAACTTTTCTAAAGTTGCACCAGTGACTAGTCAGGCTGGTAAGGAGAGAGATGTCAAGTGCTCTGTCCACAGGATGCATGCTCTGTGCACTACCAAACAGCCTCTCCAGGACCAAGCAATCTGAAGATTCAGACTGTGTCCTGAGCACAGCAGTGACACGTGTTTCCTTCCAGCTCTGCTGATGTGCATTCCACTTCCCAGAGTGCACTCTGGGTATCTTTTCCTAAACTTTTAGAATTCTTTTGCCCCATTCTACTGCCTTGAATTGGTAATGCTTCGGGGAAGAAAGGAAGAAAGAGAAGGAGGAAGAGGGGGAGGAGGGAAAAGTTAGTCTGAGGAATCAGCCCCTAAAGTGGTGAATATGGCTCTGGCAGTAGGTAAAGGAGAGCTATAAGGCACAGTGACTTATGAGTGGATACGGGTCATATACACTAGATGAAGGGGGCCTTTGAAAGATGGGGAGGCAGACACTTGGATAACTCATGCAATAACAATACAGGCTGATAATTATTCTAGTAGGGGAAGTGAGAATTACTTTGGCAATAATTGATAGCAGAAGCATATCAATTATTTTAGGCCATAGTTTTTTTTTTTTGTTGTTGTTAAAATAATATACACTGGCTTAAAAAGCATTATAGTTTAATGAGAGAGGAAGGGCAAAAACCAATGAAAATATGAGAATGAACATCAAATAGGCACACAAACAATAGTAGTGATGAGTTCCTGGAACAACTTGAATGACAAAAGCTATATGTGTGATGAAGGACTTCCTTAGGAATTAAGGGCATGGTGTTCTGCTCGATTTGGTGGTTTCATGTTTTATTGAAGCTTTGATCTTCCTTCCACATTCCTGCTCTAGGGCTCTACGTGTTTATGACTTTTGCTCCTATGCTCCTATTTGCAAAGCCCCAAAGGTTTCCCAGGGTTAGGGGAAGATGAGTCTTCCAGGTACCAATGGCCCTTCCACCTTAAGACTCTTAGAGAAAGTAGGATATAAGCAATGATACAGAAGAGCAAATGGTGAGAGAGAAGAGGGAGCAAAGCATTGCGAGTGGAAGGATAAGGCTGCTTGTTGTAGTCCTAGAGAAGCTACAAGGAGGAAGTGTGGCTTCCTATTCCAAGTGTGCAGAGAGCAGTACCCAGCTTATATGCTCTGAGGGCCTATGATATGCCAGACTCTGAACTACACATTTTATACATATTCTCTCATTCTCTTCTCTCAGTCACCCAGTGAATCAAGTACTATGATTATCCTCTTTTTACAGATGCAGAAACTGAGGCTGAGGGGGTGACTAATAAGTAAGCTTTCGGAACCACATAGCTGGTAACTGGTAGAGAACGTTTTTAACATCACTTTGCTCAACTCCAAATCCCGTTTTTAGAGCCATCCTGCTAGATAGACGAGCCTCCCTAGGACAGAGAAACAACAATTGTTCTAATATAAACAAACAGAAGGCATGTTTCAATCTACATGGCTCAGGATTGATTCTGGTAAGTTCTGCTTGAGGCACGGAACACAGAGGTAAATCAAGTCATGCTTAGTAGATTGGAAGGCTGAGGCACAAAAGGCTCAGCCTGTACCATAAAGAAAATGAGCAGCCAAGCCAGTATGGGGTTTTGCTCACTTATGAGGTAGATTATTGAATTCTCTTCCATATGCTGCAGAATTAAGTTTCTGTCCACTTGATTGTTTTTGATTTCAGAAAAAAGTTGTTTATGAATAACAACTACAGAACACAGCTTGTGAATAATAAAGTGAGAGGATTCTTCTTCTGGTTGTTCTATTCCCTTGCTGAAGGATTTCAGATTAATTGCGATAGAGCACATTGAATAATGCAGATTAGTGCCTGCATTATTCATGGGGAAATACTTTCATTGGATCCTTTGAAAAGTAGATTTTAAACAATGTCCTTAAGGATTCAACTCCCAACTTAAAAAAATGTATTTTAATAATACCGTTTTGGAAAGTCAAATATGGTGTGTTCTCACTTATAAGTGGGAGCTAAACAATGAGTACACGTTGAAAAACAGGGGAATACTAGACATTGGTGACTCCAGAAAGGGGGAGGGTAGGAGGAAGTTGAGGGTTGAACAAGTATCTATTGGGTACAATGTTCACTGTTCGGGTGATGGGCACACTAAAAGCCAGGACTTCACCACCGTGCAATATATCCATGTAACAAAATTGCAACTGTACCACCGTTTTTTTCATCATTCAGTATTAGCCACATAAATAGCTTTCACTGATGGCTGAACATTTAAGCGTCTTGGCTGGGTGCGTGGCTCACACCTGTAATCCCAGCACTTTGGGAGGCCGACGTGGGTGGATCCCCTGGGGTCAGGTGACCAGCCTGGCCAACATGGCAAAACCATGTCTCTACTAAAAATACAAAAATTAGCCGAGCATGTTAGTGGGCACCCTGTAATCCCAGCTACTAAGGAGGCTGAGGCAGGAGAATCGCTTGAACCCAGGAGGTTGAGGTTGCAGTCAGCTGAGATCGCACCACTGCACTCCAGCCTGGGCGATGGAGCAAGACTCAGTCTCAAAACAAACAAACAAACAAACAAACAAAAAAAAAACAAAGAAAATTTAAGTGTTGTATTTACCCACAAGCCTGGTGTACTAAAATCTAAATCTAGCCCTGAAGACCTGCTGCAAGATGTTTGAGACTGACTGAGGCACCTCTAAAGACCATATTTTAATTGTAGCTGAGAACATGGCTCATTGCCATTGCTTTAAAAATCTCCAGGAATACCATACCTCTGATAACTTATAATTATTGTCTCCCATCTCATTAAGGTTTTCTGGCGCTGACTGTACCTTGGCCTTATTATGTCTGCCAAGAGGCAGGCAGGAGAGGTGAAACTTATCTATAAAGGCTAACCACTTTTATTCCTAGTAAGAATATGTTACATTCCTTCTACAACTAGCATGTGAAAAATAAAATTCTGATTTTAGGGTAAAATAACGAGTAAAGAGATTAAATACATTAACAGAAGGTGAATGAATATAAGTAGTTGAAAATTAGCAGTCTGTTTCAACACTCAACTCCTGCTAGTTCAGAATTCCACTATCCGGAGAGATTTAATATTTGAGAAGTGAAAGCTCTGTTTTCTTCCTATTTCATGGGAATTGCTGTCACTTGGAATTGCCTTTTTTGTACCTTACTTTCTCTTCCCAGGCTAAGATTTAGGTGGTAGGAAAAAGAGCAATAGTTTTAGAGGTGCTTTGATCATTTACATGTCATCTCCCTAGGCTGTGTATTATTCAGACGGATTATGCAGATCCTTGACTTTTTCTTCTGTTATGTTGTCTTGTTATTTCATTTTTATTTCACCTACTAATACACCTGGGGCAAAGACTCCCACAGAAACAGGCAATTTTTGCAATAGAGTAACAATTTATCAAAACTCTTGGTCAGATTAGCTCATCAAATTCCCTCAGACTCATCTCCCACACCTTTTAGAGGATTTTTTTTTTTCCTAAAAGATTCTTTTCCCTTTCTCTGAATTGTTTTTCACCCCTGATAGCTGTATGACCTTGGGCAAGACACTTAATTTGCTAAGGCAAATTTTCCTTGTCTCTAAAATGAGGACATTACTTGCTATCTGCCTGAAGACTTTGAGACTTGAATGAGATAGGATATGTGGAGCTCTCTGTGAACTGTGGGGCCTACAGTAAGGGCTTATAAAGTATTAATGAACTGCCTATACTACTCTCTAATGTATGTACTTCTTCAAATTTTGAAGTCCCACAATCTGATATCTCTAAAAGCGTTCCATTATCTCTGTAATGCTCTTCACGACTAAACATTTGTCCTTGGCATACCAGTTAGTCTGGCTCCTTCCTGCCTTGCTGAGAAGCAGAAGTGGGTCTCTTTAGTCTGCTGGTGGCTGAAGGCAATCTTCAGGGAAAATCACTTGCTTTTTCTAAAGTCAAAGGTCATTCAGTTTTGAATTTCTAGTCCTTATGCTATTCATGGATTACACACATAAGTATTAAGCATAAGCACACATTAGTATAAGCCTCAGTAGGCAATGTGAGAGATGAAGGGGAAGGAAGTTGAGACATTGATTTTCCCAGCTCTCTTTGAAGGGGGACCACAGACTGATTGTGTCTCTCCACTGCAGGTCTCTTTTCTTATTAGGTGTCCCGGTAATGCACCTACCTCGGTCTTCAGGCCTACTAGTGGCTATAGCCTGCCCCACTGTTAGTAGCACCAAAATATTGCACTGCTGAGAGGAGCCATGAAACATTCGCTTCCTAAACAGTCCCTTACTAAGCATCTCCTAATTACTCGTCTGTTTCCTGTTGGGGCCCTGATTGATTTAAGCAATAAACAAGATATGAAAGACTTTGCTCATATGGAGCTTAGATTCTATAGGGGAAAGACAGATGATTAACAATTAAACAAAAATAAGAAAGATAGGAATAGAGAAATAATCTTTGTGAAAAAAATTAAAGTTTATTTGATAGAAAGAAACTAGGGTGTTGGGTGGGGTGCAGCATTAGAAAGGACAGCAGAGAAAACATTTTGAAGGAGGTGATATTTGAGGCCTGACTGCCAAAATGAGGAGGGAAAATAATGTGCAGGTGGAAGATAATCACTGGCACAGTAGGTCCTGAGGTAGGAATGAGAAAGAACAAAGACACAGAAGGCCGGGATGGCTGGACACAGTGAGTTCAGGGCGTAGGAACAGGAAGTAAGGAGCACATGAAAGGGACCAAGTGTCACAATGCCCAGCCTAGCACTAGTGAAAACAGCCCTGGTGGAGATCTGGTTAGTCACGTACATGCACCAAGATTGCTTCGTTATATATACCAGATTTTTCTCTCTCCCTATCTAGAGACTCAAGAAAGACAACGGATCAGTAATAATTTCCTCCTTACTGGGAAAAAAAGCTGTATTTAAAAAAATTTCATTGTGTTTTTTGAAAGTGTAGGTCAAACATCCCCTCACCTCCAAATTATCTTTTTAAAAATATGCCTTGAGTTTCTCTGTTTCAGCCTGCCACTTTCCATCTCTGTGCTTGTCATCCACACATCTAGACCTGGGAATGTTTTATGCCATTGCAAAACTCTCTTCCAGAAAGCCAGTCATGCTTGCAGCTCATTACTTCTTAGACAGATCTTCCCTTGTGCTTTTTCCACCTTAAAAAATGTAGAACCACTGCCTTTGATATGATTGCCAAGATCAGACCTCTCACTGCAGGTTTCCAACTCTTAAAAAACTTTCTTATCTCACAGCCGGCTTTGTTCTTGACCTCTTTAGCCACTTGGCAGTGCACTACCTTTTTTTACAGTGCTACTGGGAACCCCCAGCACAGCATCCAAGCCTGAGCTGCTGAGTTTGCAATGGAACCTCCTACCCCATACCGATAATCAGAGAAATGGAAAAGGCTTGCGTTTGAGAAAAAAGTTTTGAACCATATTCTTCTAAAAGCAACTTACAACATTAAAACTAGAGACCACATAATATACATTTGAGTTTCTCTTTATATCAAGCTTTTTAAAAAGGCAGGGGATGTTTTTGATGATCGGATCACTATTTAGAGACTACAGTTCTATTTCATTAGTATATTTAGCTCTTTAAGGGTATCTTGCAAGAAACAGTTATACTGGTACTGGGTCATAAAATATTTAGGACAAAAGAAACTTGTTAAAATGCTGGCATTTCAGAATGGAACAGTTTTTTTGCGGGGAGACGACTTGCCCAAAGTGGGATACTGAGTGAGTGAGGGGAGATCTTGGAACTTTTCACATTCCATTCATTCTAGGTTAGTAGCCTTGGCTTCTTTTTTTTTTTTTTTTTTTTTGAGACAGAGTCTCGCTGTCGCCCGGGCTGGAGTGCAATGGCGTGATCTCGGCTCGCTGCAGGCTCCGCCCCCCGGGGTTCACGCCATTCTCCTGCCTCAGCCTCCCGAGCAGCTGGGACTACAGGCGCCCGCCACCTCGCCCGGCTAATTTTTTGTATTTTTAGTGGAGACGGGGTTTCGCTGTGTTAGCCAGGATGGTCTCGATCTCCCGACCTCGTGATCCGCCCGCCACGGCCTCCCAAAGTGCTGGGATTACAGGCGTGAGCCACCGCGCCCGGCCTAGCCTTGGCTTCTTATTGAAATGCTATGGACATTAACAGATGTTGAACATTCACAATTACGTTCATACCAGAGAGGAACGCAGGGCACTTGTCGCGGAAGTAAACACTCAGGTGACTGATGTATCTTTAAGTTTGGTGACTTCAGGCAGAGCTGGCTTTAGCATTACTACATAATAACCACTAGATGGCAGGAGTGAACAACATAAAATACAAAATGTAGCCTCTTAACGGTAAAAAACTAGTTTTTGTGTTTCTCCTTTCCTTTCCCCAGTCTTCCCACTTCTTAGAAGTGCTTGTCTTCTCTCATTCTACCACGTCTCTTCTCTCAGTTCCACACTGTATTTGTGTTTTTAGTTATAATTTTAAATAACTCTATCTGATTCTTCAGAATTGGATCTGAAAACCCGTCATACATACTTGTAATTTAAATACTAAAAATGCACAAAGTATTTTCTTGAATTCAAGAGGTCTTTCATAACTGCCTTATTCTTGAGCTGGGATAAATCTTCAGAGGATCTGAAGGCTCAGAAAGCCTTATGCTTTCAGCCCTGCACTCTCATGCTCTGGCAGGTGGCAGGGGAGGGCGGGTGTGGGGAAGAGCAGGACAGAAAAGGAGAAATAGGCTCGAAGATCTTTGCAGCTCTGTCTAAATCCATCAGCCATACTCACGTTTCTGTGACATTATGACAGGGGTGATTTGATAATGATTAAGGTGCTGTGCTGAAGTCATTCTTAAAACACAGAAATAAACAATATCTACAACATAACTTGGCTGTAGACAGCACTTGAAAAATGAGCTACCATTTTACTAATCCATTCCGTAGAGAAGTCATCATCGTTTGAATAACAGCTGTGCAACTGAGCGTCATACTTGAGGGCGTGATTTAGGCTTCCTGATCTTTCTCCTTCTTGGAGTCATTGTTCTCTGCCAAGTAAATCTTCCTTTCTTTTTCAAAAATTTTTCCATCCTCCAAGGCTTCTCCTTTTGAAGACTGGGTTCTGGTTTCTTAAGCACAGAAGTAGAATTTTCTCCCCAAATCCCTCAATCATTCAAAGGCAGGCTTCATAGAGCTCCTCAGGGGTTAGCGGTGCCATTTGGGGGGACTTCTTGGGCACTGCTGGTAAGCCATGGGTTTTGAGAGGTCCAGTTGTCAATTAAGGCATCAAGGAAGAGGTGCTTCCCTCCCTCCCTTGCCCTCTCTCTCTTTCACACACACACACACACACAGACACACACACACACATACACACACACACACACACGCTATTCCACAAACATACAAATAAAAGAACACACACTTATGCTAGTTTAAAATTAAACCTGTCCATACTAAATGAGATTATGAAAATTCCCTCTGTGGCTATCGCTGATGTGCTGACTCACTTTTACCCTGATGTATTTAATAGAAGTTAAATACCAGTTCTTGACGGGAGACTAAAAGCAAAGAACAGACCTCAAAGTGACTCAATTTCTGAGACCACAAACTCACTGCTAAGAGGTATATTTGCCCTAATAAAACTCAGAGAATTCAGAGTATAGTAGTTTATTCCAATAGTTCTATGTAGGTCGGAATTGTGAAGTGGCATATGCACAGTAAGTGTGATTGTTTTAGCTAAGTTGACTAGTTAATACTCTGATATGGTCACTTACTAGATGTTTTTATCCAAGTTACTTAACCATTCTAAGCGAGTTTTCTCATTTGTAAAATAAATTTGGTAACATCCACCCCACAGTGTTGTTCTGGAGTAAACTGAGATACCATATGTAAAGTGTTTGGCATTGTGCCTAGCTCATAGTAAGTGCTTAATAAATAGAAGGTATTAATTTGGAAACAAAGGTAGAGAAATAGTAGAATGTGGACAGTGGAGTTCAAGAGGACTTGGTTTAAATCCTACACTTCCTCTCTTACAGGCTGCAAGATTTTGGTTGAGCTACTCAATTCTCAGCTGTAAAATGATGATAATATAACATTGTTTACTGGGTTACTGTTCCGGCATTTGGTAATAATTCTGCAAGTGTCAACTATTATTATTGACATTGCCTGTTCATTTCTTAAAACATTTATTGAAATCAAACCATGTTATGTGTTTAGCGCTACATTGAGTGCTAACAAGGAATATACACAAAAATCATGTGATAGCATTTGCTTTCAAGAGGTTTACAGCTTTGTTGAGGAAAAAAAGACAGGTGAAAACATGGTTGCCTAAAGTAACCATGTAAAATAACCAAGTGTCAGTAATAAATGACATCCTGCATAATCAAGTCTGGTAGATTTCAGAAAAGGTAGAGAATATTGGGGGCCACCATTGTTGGGATGGGCCTGGAGGAATGGTAAAGTCCTGGAGGGTTTTGAAGGATAAGTAAGATTTGCAGATGTGGGAACTTGGATGGAAATAGTAACTTGTTATGGAGGAAAATAACAAGCGTGGAGAAAAGGCAGTCCTGGGGCAGATTACAATTTTAAATAGGGTGGACAGGGAACACCTCACTGAGAAGCCCTCATGGGAAGTTGTTAGCTGAGCAAAGTAGATGAGGGAGTGACTCACACGGATATCCAGAGAAATAACATTCAAGCCTGAGGGAACTGCAGATGCAAAGGCTCTCTCAGACAGAAGCATGCTTGGAATGTTGGAGAAATAGCAAAGAGGCCAGAGTGGCTGGCATTGAGACAGCAGTGGGGAAAGCTGGAAAAGATGAGGTTGGAGAGAGATCATTACGGGATTGAGTGTTGAGGGGAGCAGGCAGCTCATGCAGGGCCATGTGTGCCATTTTAAAGACTTTGGCTTAACTTTGAATAAAATGGGAAACCCACTGAAAAAAATTGAGCAGAGGAACAGCAAGACCTGATTTCTATTTACAAAGGGTCAATCTGGCTGCTGTTTTGAGAAATAGGCTATAGGAAGCCAAGGGTAGAAGCAGGGAAATCATTGAAGAGAAAGTTGTAATAATACAGGTGAGACCTGATCATATGTTGGACTAAAATGCTGGAAGTTCGGATAATGAGAGGTGGTTGGATTCTGGAATCCTAAATATATTTTGAACTAGCAGGATGAATCATACAAAAATAATGATCCCATGAGGTGCTTTTGAAACTGTTAACCTTTGATCTCTTTGCTTTAGATTTATTACATTTTAGAGATGCAGAGGAACATTGTGTATTTTAAAATCCTCTCTTTAATTCTGTACCACTTTTACGGTTTGAGTCACCTCTTTCACCCTCCACTCTGTCTCTTTCACTGTATATCCATCCGTCATCCATTCATTCATCCATCCATCCATCCATTCATCCATCCATCCATCCCTCATCCATGCATCCAATCCCTCCATTCACTGGAAACCCAATGTTCCTTTAAGTTTAGGGACTAGTGCTGGTGATAGAGATGAATATAGTTCATGACTCAATTATTAAAAAGCTCATAGTCTTAATAATAGAGACAGGCATTTAACAAGAAAAGTGAAACAGTTTGAAAGGACCTGTGTTAGGTAGATTAAAGACACGACGGGGCACAAAGAAGGAGGTGTTTAACACGATCTGCATCTTAAAAAGTCTTGTATCCTTTTCCCTCTGTCTCTTTAAATGTAAGTATTTACAATAATTGTCCTTTAACCTTTGTGTTCTGTCTCCTTTTGAGATCTCATCCATTCTCACAACTTTATCACCTCTACTTGCCTGTCTTCCAAACCTTTATCTTTAACCCTATGTCATCCAGGGCTTTAATTTTAACCCTGACCTTTCTTTGAAAGCCCTCAATTAAGTTTCAAATGGTATCTTCCTGGAATATTTGGGCCCTCACCACGATGGTCCCCGTTCTTCTAGTGTACCAGTTTGAAACTTTTGTTATCCGTGACTCTTCTCTGTTTCCTATACCCAAGCAACGACCAAATCTCTTAGAATCTACCTCTGCAGTCTCTCTCTCACCCATTTGCTCTTGCTCCATTCCTGTTGCCATCATACATCACCTCTTTGCTCTACTGTTGTAGTAGCCACATGTTATGGCTATGTCTTGCCTCTCGAACCTGCCCTACACTTAGCCACCAGATGTATTTTCGTGTCCCTCTTATTACATTACAGCTCTACTCAACTGCTACCCACTCCCTATGTGAGCGTGAATGTGAACTCTGGCAAAATATGGCACCCAACCAAACCTTATTTCCCATGATGTCCTTCTGCTCCTGCCGAACTGAGTTTCTCTTGCTTTCTTGCCATCATGCCATTTGCCATGTTTTTCTGAATGTATGGAACAATCTCCCTTACCATCACTACCTTTTAAAATTCTGCCCCTACTTCTAAGGTCATTTCAAAAGTGTTCCTCTAAGGATTGCCTTTTCTGTTCTCTAAACCAAATAAAAATACTTATATACAATTATTTACTATGTAAATTAATCATGCAATTGTGATGTTTATGTATAAATTCAGCAAACATGTATCTACTATGTGTTTGGTAGTATGTGAGGATAATGATGTTGGAAATACAGCTAAAGGCGTAGCTATTTCTTTCCACAAGTTTATGGTTCAATGGGAGATGGTTTAAGTAAACACGGATATACTATGGTACGGGTAAGTGCTATGATACTGATAGGTATATGTTATTAATCAGGTAAACCTGTGCAACTATGGGAGTACATTGGAAGGCCCCTGATCTGGTCTGGGTAAAGGTTGAAAGAATCAAACTTCCCAAAGCAGGGGAGAATTGGGTCCTTAGAACTCTTTTTCCTCTTTTTTTAAAATATATTTTTTTTATTTTTAATTTTTGTGGATACTCTTATTTTGGGGCTCAAATAATATATCAGAAAGCTTTGATGAGACCACCTTCCTATATTTCTCTAGCGTCATGTTTTCATACGAGTTGTCTGCAAGTTCTTTACTCTTGAATGAAGTCCCCAGTTTCATCCTAGAAAATTTCTGTGATGAATCCTGCTGTGATTCCCTCTGTCTTTGTGCTTCTTCTTGGGGAGGTGGAGTTCTGGGAATGTACATTTCTCACACATGGCAATCATTGCAGATGATGAGAGCGTGTGAGTGAACTCATACAAAACTGCCTACATTGCTCCTATCTCTTGTATCTTATTCTGTCTTATTGAATTACCTCATCTCCTCTAGTGGAAAGGACATGCATGAGCTAGGCTCAACTTAAAATTTTTCAGGATTATTGTGATATTACATGAAGTTCTCTTTGCAGTGTACTTAGCATAATACCTAGTCCATAGCAGACTGTAAATGTGATATCTCCTGTCTGTCACCCAGGTCTTCGCCCTCCACTGTTGTAAGCCTCTTGACAGCAAGAGTTGGCCTTGACATCTTATCTCTGTTGTCACTTAGCATGAAATAAGTTGCATGGTAGATGCTCAATAACAAGTATTATTTAATTTGAACTCTTTTATCTTTAGGAAAATGTGATAAAATTCCAAACTTGTTGGCTCTCAAATTTGGCATTCATAAGAATTATCAAAGAAAGTTTGTAATAAATTCAGATTTATGGGGCTCTTATGCAGTTATTTTAATTCTGTAAAAGTGGGGTAGAACCCACTAATCTTCATTTTTAAATAAGCATTCTAGATGATTCAGTTGCAGTTGGTCTGAAATCGGAAAACAATGCCCAAAGATACGAGATGATTTGTCTGAGCTCACCTAAAACAGCCAGAAGTCCAGCTTAAGTCTGACTTTTTCGAAGATGATGGACATCTGGTTGAAACATCTGTAAGTGATGATGCTGGGTACATGAATGTTCCTCCCTTCTCTTACTTTTTGAGGATTCACACACCTGGGAGTTTTCAGTTTCTTGTTTTTGTTACTCATCTTAGCTCAGAGATCTCCTATCCCGAATATATTTCGTTCTTTGTCTTTAAGCAGGGTTTATTTTGTTTGATGTACCCCAGTTCCATTTGGGGTACATCAATTTTGAAAGGAGGTAGAGCTACCTAATGATTTCAATATATTCTTTTTGATTCCTATACTTTTCAGAGCATTATCATAAAGTAGAAGTTTTATTTTGAAAATGAAGTATACTGGCACAATATTTTTTGAGCTGTTAATTTTTCAAATGAATATGTATTAATGCTTCTGTCTACAGAGCTCTATCAGACAGAAATGATTCTGTTTTCATTTTTTACCTTTTGTAAATAGCAATAACATTTCTAAAAAGGGGAAATGATGAGATTAGAACCAATTTTAATTATTTCAAAAGGAATACCCCCCCACCTGCTGCCAATTAGTGGAAGTAGTTCTTAATTTAGAGGTTCCCATTTGATGTACAGGATATTCTCTCTCTCTCCCTCTCCCTCTCTCCCTCTCCCTCTCTCCCTCTCTCTCTCTGTGTGTCGTGTATGTATGTGTGGGTGTGTGTTTGTGAGAGAGAGAGGAAGACTCCTTTCAAGTGCGTATGATTCATACCTTGAGGAATTGACTTTACAATGTGTTTTTTTTTCCCCCAGTAAAGTTTCTGTTGCTTGTATTTGAGTTCAGTAACTTTTTAAGGCACCAATGTTTATCTAGTCTAATAACTAATAACTAAAACATCCAAAATTTATATTAGATAGAGAATATAACCATTTTAATTTTATCTTATCTCTCACCTCTTCTCTGGCCACTGGCCTAATTGGTACCTAATATGAGAATACAAAATTACTTTTTTTTTGAATATATATACTTTTCAAACCTCTTTTCACATACAGTTCCTCTTATCTGAGATACACTTCCCTTTCTTTTGGTGAGGTAAAATCTCATAACTTCTTCAGAGACGAGCACTACTTCTATAGTACTAATACCCACAGTACTAACGACAGTAAAAACCACAACCAGAATAACAATTGTTTACAGAGCAATTACTTTGTGCCAGGAAATGCTTCATCATCAAAACAACCCTACAGGATAGGTGTTCTTAAATCCTTATCTTTTGGGTGAAGAAACTCTGTAGACCAGAGAGATTAAGTGCCTTGCCTAGTCCCACAGGTAGTAAGAGTAAGAATCAGCTTCTGAACTCCGTATAACTGAGTGCAGAGTTGATGCTTCTAATTATAGTGCTCTGATGTACAGATATTCCCAGTGGGCCAAAAGCTCATTGTTCAAATATGACCACCATCACTATCTCATTAGTCTATACTTACCACACTGAATAGTAAGCTCTTTGAAAATGGAAACTATATTTTAGTGTCGTGTTTGGACATAATGGATGTTAAATAAATATTTGCTAAATCAATTGGATTGAAAAACATTCTTCACAGCTTTTAGAAACTCACAAATAAAGAATATTTTAGACTTCTGGTGGTGTTTGGTTAAGCAGTGTTTACAGTTTGAAAACAGATTTATATATCCAGAGATTTTCTTACAACCTACAAAGAGGCATGAAAGCTACAGCTTTGAAAATGAAGCTGGTTGCTAGGAAAATAATTGGTATCACTAGTACTTCTTAATAATAACTTCTGGTACCACTGTATACAATTTGTAACTGTTGTACAGTTCTTAATTATTCCTGCAATGTACACTCATTTTTTTTTCACTTAGAAATAAGTCTGCAAACAATAATTTGTACAAGTAAAGAAAATATACTAAATTTTTCTTTGGTGTTTAATGTAGCTGATTTCCTTTGCTAATAAATGTTTGTTTTAGAATTCTGAGTAACTCAATATTGAAAATTCTCTTGCTTGTTGAGTAGGTTATAAAGGT
This sequence comes from Hylobates moloch, assembly GCF_009828535.3. Lineage (NCBI taxonomy): Eukaryota > Metazoa > Chordata > Mammalia > Primates > Hylobatidae > Hylobates > Hylobates moloch. The sequence continues at coordinate 90,129,278 of NW_026652284.1, forward strand.
CTTCATTTTTGACTACTGTAATTTTTACATTTGTTACAAAAGATTTCAAAGGTTACAAATCATGATACCTGATGTAATATATCATGTTGTGAAATTATAGGAATATTTTTCCTCTATCCCTGTCTTTAAATTTCCATTTAAATGGAAGTAATCCAGCATATAAACAGAACCAAAGACAAAAACCACATGATTATCTCAGATGCAGAAAAGGCCTTTGACAAAATTCAACAACCCTTCATGTTAAAAACTCTCAATAAATTAGGTATTGATGGGACGTATCTCAAAATAATAAGAGCTATCTATGACAAACCCACAGCCAATATCATACTGAATGGGCAAAAACTGGAAGCATTCCCTTTGAAAACTGGCAACAGACAGGGATGCCCTCTCTCACCACTCCTATTCAACATAGTGTTGGAAGTTCTGGCCAGGGCAATGAGGCAGGAGAAGGAAATAAAGGGTATTCAACTAGGAAAAGAGCAAGTCAAATTGTCCCTGTTTGCAGATGACATGATTGTATATCTAGATTTTCATTTTTATTGATTCACAGTCAGTTTCCAGGATAAAAACAATTTCAACTTTCTAGCATTTCTATATATTTGATAAATAAAATCCTCTTCACAATGACTTTTCCATAGCATTGTATTAGGTAAAAAATTAAGTTAAAAAGGGAAGAGACATATACATAGAGGCATAATGGAATAAATACAAAAGGGCCATTTATCTATAAAGGGATTCAGAGTAGATCCCTTTTAAATCAAATGACATTAATAACTGTAAGATGTGATTTCACTGATGAAAACTTAAAGTATATATAAGTTCTTAAGAACACTGACGTGTAGCGTAGCTCTTTGCTAGTAATAGGTACTGGGTAAATTTTTGTTGCTCAAGAAATAAAATGGGTAAAGCCAGATGTATCTAAGAACATTGTTCACATTGCTTGGAGTCTAGATGCTTTCTAGAGCAGCTCTAAGTTGAGGGCAAAAATGTCCCTGTCTTTTTCATTTCCTTTAGTTTCCCTGCCTTTTCCGCATCACAGAGGGGGCTTAGATGTGAGTGCTTAGCATTACTTTTGCCTCCACAGTTCAAACTGATGGAATTAAGATTTTGAAACTTATTTATAAAAGTAGTAAGTCCCCATTTTCCTATAAGAGGCCTTCCTTCTTAAACAGAAATGGTTGTTAAAAATTTTTTTTTTAGTGACATACCTGTCAAAACTTCTGACAGTTTGTAGTGAGACTGGAAAAGATAGAGAATTTTCCTCTCAACGACTGTATTGTGCATTTAATTGTTGTCATTTTGTGTGCCCAGAGGAATACGCACTGTGTCTAAAAACAGAATTTAGAACTGCTTTCTGTTGCTAGTAGCCCTCAAGAAATGCTTACTAAAGTCCTGAAATAAAATCACCAATTCCCTTCAAATTGCCAGTTTTCTTAAATCGTATTTTTGGTTAATAATATGACTTATTTCTTCATTTAGTTTTGAGTCTTCACTTTCTCTCAATTCTCATATTTAGGTGACAGTTCTGTTGGTTTTCTTTTACAACCATTCCTTCCTATTGTTGTCTCTACCATACTTAAAAACAAAATATATGCAATGCCCACTGAGGGATGAATGAGAAAGTAGGAAATCCAATATTTTGAGTCTCTGCAAAATCCTTTTTATTCATTCACTCATTCAAAAATATTGGAGCAAACTGTGTGCAAGATATCACACAAGGTGCTTAAGGATACTACAGAGATGGTCACATCATAGTCTCTTCCCCTTATGGCTTGGCGGTTTAGACAAGGCATTCCTAATAATTAATTTAACAGTGTATGCTATAAACATAATGGGAAGGTTACCAACAAATTATGGTTTCAAATAGGGAAAGATTATTTTTTGGCTGGTGTCACAAGGGAAATGGTGCCTGAACCAACATTTCAGTGATAAAAAGGAGGGAAGGAAGCTCTTTTGAGAAGAGAAAAATAATGGAGAAATAGATATCCAAGGACACGTTTGCAGACGGATGCAATCAGTGCCTATCTATGTCTGGAAGAACATTAGTTGAATGGTGGAAGGGAGCTGAAACATGAAATTTGGCTGGATGGGCGAATTCATTTATGGGTGAATTCATTTGTCAAAGAATGAAGAACTATGCAAGGCTTCCTTGTAGGGGGTTAGCATAATTAAAGTAATATTACAGTAACTTGAACTCAGTGTCAGTGTATAGTACTGAGGATAGGAAAACTCTGGGCATTCAAGTAGAGGACAGTTGCAGTAGTCCAATTGAGGAATAAACGAGAATGAAAGTTGACATTCTTGGCTCTAAGATTACAAAAATTACAAAGAGATACTTAAAGTAATATAAGAAAAATACTAGCATGCATTTATTTATTCCCGTGCATTCCTTGAACAGTTTTTGAATATTTACCATGTGCCAGACCATGTGACTACCAGAGTTTGGGAGATAAATGAAATGGTGATATTGCGTCCAAGGAGCTCATGGTCTAAGAAGGGAGACAGAAAAATAACCCGACAGTTACGTACTTTTAGAGGATCTTTCTTTTTTTGCCTAGTAGAGACATACATTTTCTCTAACAATTCTCAATTTTTGTTCACCCTTGGGGCTGTGCTTAATAGTGTTTAGTTATAAACTGACCGGTCAGGATCAGGGTAAAGTCTGTGATGTGCCATCTGAGTAAAGGAGTTGTCCTTTAGTCAATTTAACCTGTATTTTTCAGATCCTATTTACTGCCTCAGGCTCATCAGCTGCTGTTTAGCTAAGGATAAAAGAATCCAGAAAGCCAAGGATAAAAGAAAGTGAAAAAGTAAGCAGGACACCCTGCAGGCACACCTAACTGGCTAACTTCCAACATATCCTCAGGCTTCCTCAAGCTTTGATGAATCTAAGATCTTGTTTTCAGGGACTGGATGTCTTTCAGATGGATGATAGATCGTCTTGCCAGAATGAGAGAGAGAGACAGAGAGAGAGAGAGAACAAATAGAATGAGCCCCCTTAGCCTGCTCCTGCCATCATTTCACTTTATTAGACCAGTGATCAACTGATGAAGAGGGCTTAGGCTTCTAAAAAAGAAGGAAAAAATGCTTCCTTATTACTTAGTCATCTTTGGGCATGTCAGCAACACTGAGAGCAGTTGCCAAATAAGATGATTTAGCAGGTGCAAAGGAGTTTATAAGTGCAATTTCCACCCTTTCCCCCAAAAAGTAAATGATGACTCAGACACCAGCAGTATCTCAGCATAAATGAGATTCTCTGGGTACTTCCCTGTTTGCTCGTTGGTAGAAGATGGAGCTGAGTGTTACATTGGCTGTGTTTATGAGATGTGCTGAAGTATGTAAAAAGGGCATAAATAAATGCCAGGCACATAGTAGGTGCTCAGTTAGCTTTTATGGAAGGTGTAGTGTGTATTCTTCATTCATATGCCTTGAAGCTCTTCAACTGCCTTCTCAACCATTGCAGATACACAAAAGAACAAAAGACACATTGTAATGAAAAGAAAGCAAAATTGAAAAAGGCCCCAATAATTATGTGGGGTCACAGTTGTCAAGACTGCAACCTTGTAAAATAAGTCATGAAATATCTATATGTGTCTATATATTACATGTGACATACACATATGATATAAATTTGCCTTTTTATGAAAACATTTAATGCTGAAAAAATATTGAATCACCTTTCCCCAAATTCAAGTGCATTCCTAACATAGTAGTCACTGGGTAAGATTAATCTCATAAATGAATTCATTTCCTTTTTCTTTCTTTTTGCTATTGGACCAAATATTAGATAAACTCAGTAGGTGAATTTTGGACTTTTTTACATGTTAACTCAAGTGATACATCTTACTAATTTTTTTCTTTATAAACAATAGATTAGTGTTTTGAAAATTTAATGCCTTCTCTAATTATTAATATTTGACTTTGGTTTCAATTCTTTAGACATATTTTTTTGCCCAGACGTTTTTATAGCCTGATCTTTAGAGTTAAAGCAATTGTAAATTAATTTAAGTGAGAATATAAAATCTCAAGACTTAAAAAGGACCTTCAGAAGTTGTTTAATCCCAATTCTATTTATCCAAAAGGACCACAGAATTGGATATGCAGGTTATATAGCTCTTCAGCAGTGTGTAGGATATTCTGACTTTCTAATTATAATTGAAACCACTGTCAGTATTCCTGTTTCAAAACAAAACAACAAAAAAGGACACAATGATATCTGCTTATGAGGGGTTGTTTCACATTTTGCTGCAGAACTCCTATGGCCAGAACATTTAATTTGTACAGATATTACAGCAAACCTATGAGCCTTCAATTAGATTCAGCATTTATATTCCCCTTAAGTTTTAGTAGGGAGGAGAATTATGTGAGAGACACATTAAAAATGCAGATTCCACTACTGTCCACAGAGGTTTTGATTTTGTAGGTTTGGGGAGGAGTTCTGGAGTCTTCAATTTTAGACAACCTTCTCTGGTGCTTCTGAGAAGACTCCTAACACCCGCTGAGAAACTGAGGGTTTCAAACCTGCTCTTAAGGCAAATCTCACTCAACAGTCATCTTTCCAATGTGCCCTCCTACCTCTCATATTATTAATTTATCTCTGTACAAACATAAACCTCATCAAACTGCATTCTTGTTCAAAAATAAAGGGATACGTTTTTGTGGTTTTCATATTATGTAGCTCCTTGTGAATTTAGAAACTGAATTACTTTGTTTAAAATTTGCATATAGGTGAAGGAATTTCTCATGAAAAATTCAACATTTAGATAAAATAATAAATAATCACCTACTATTCACATTTGACCACCGTGTTTCAGAAATGGAAGAAGAATCTACAGAGTTTCTTTAGAAAACGAGAGTTTTTGGTATAATGTAAAATTTGGCTGAACTGTTTTTTAAAAATGAAAAACTTTACTGTTTTTGACCTTTCAAAAATCAAATTAGCCTTATTTGAATGAAAATCAATGGGAAGTTGAAATATATGAAGTAAAAGTTGGAAAGATGTTTCTTTTTGCCAAAGAACATATAGGGGTGTGTGTAGTTGAAACAAGCCACCACCTGCTATTTGAGAGAATTATAAACTGGGCCTCCTCAAACTTCCTGAAAGAAGTATCTCCTGAGTTTTAGAATGTGCTGGACTGGAACTATCCAGTAGTATGTTGTGCAATGGTAAAACTATTCTATATATATGCTGTCCAATATGGTGGGCGCTAGCCACATGTAGCTATGTGGCACTTGAAATATGGCTAGTAAAACAGAAGCACTGACTTTTTAGTTTTATTAAATTTTAATGATTTAAATTTAAATATGCCCATGTGGCTAGCAGCTTTAGTATTGAATAGCACGGGTCTAGACAATATATTCAGACTTCATTCATAGCCATCTACATAAAACTTACCTACATTAAGCCCATATAAAATTCAAAGTCCTTAAAAATATTCCTGTTTCTTTAAAACATATAAATAAAATTGTTTCAGACAATTGGTAATGGTGAAAAAAAGTACTGTAATTGGAATCAGTCTCTACCGGCATTTAGCAGACTTGTCTTTGGGAGAGGCACTTCACCTTCAGGCCTTTATTTTCCTTAGTGGAATAAAGAGGGTCCCTAAGGTTACCTCTAACTCCAACACTTTATGATTTACATTAAGAGTGTTCCCAGGTACTAAGAGTGAAGAACACAGAGAAATCAAGAGCACATTCATTGTTTGAGTGGTGGGAGTTTGTTCCTTTTTCTCTGTACAGATTTTCTTTTTGTGGACTTTTCCATTTTCATAATTTCAGTTATTATCTCCATGCAGACACACCCCAGATCTAAATCTCTGCATGTAACCTCTTAAACATTCTCTCATGTTATAGCTACGGTCATCTAAGATTCTTTTCAGGTATTCTACTCTTTAGCTCAATGTAAGCATATCTGTTAGCCTCAATTGTTTCCATCTGCTGAGATGGGGGCAGGCGGGGAGCCACAGGTTTATCGGGAAGAGTGAGTTCAGTAAATGCCTAGCAGACTTTCAAGTAGAAAAACTGAGAAGGCAGGCTAACACGAGAGACAAGTTCAGAGAGGTAGGGGTTAGAGACATACATTAGAATTTCATCAATATACAGAAGGTGTACGTGGGTCTAGAGTGAGTGTAGACAGAAAAGTAGCCTGAAGCAGGAGCCCAGAGGCATTCCAGCATTTAGGTGTGGGCAACTGGAGAAAGTTCCATAGAGTATACTTGGAATGAGCAGCCTCTGATCCGAGGAAAATCAGGAGGTGTGTTTTTCAGAGGTCAAGTTAAAACAGCTGTCCGTTGTTATCAATTCTCTAGTTTAATGGTTCTCGAACTTGAGTGTATATCACAATCACGTGGAGGGCTTGTTAAACCACAAATTGCTGGCAGCCCACCTACAGAGTTTCGGACTCAGTAGGTCTAGGGTTTGGCCCAAGAAATTGCACTTTGATCAGGCTCCCAGGTTGTTCATGCTGGTGCTCATGCTGCTTGTTCAGAGGCTAAAATATGAGAACCACTGTTATCAGTCAAAGGTTATCTAACTGTGATCCACAGAATATTTGTGAGCACCTAATCCATTCCTTAATTTTTATCTATTCAGTACTTTATTGATGTATTATAAAGTTATAAGCATTGTGCTAGGCATGAGGGATGCAGTATCTAGTAGAAGATTTGCATGTAAACTTATTATTTATAGTCCAAAGTGTAAGTGTAATAGGAGAGGCATGGAAAAGGCAAAGCGGCAACATGTGGATGTAAAAGAGGTAAGAGGGGTTTTGAATGGGGACTTTTGAAAAACAGGTGGTGTTTAACTTAGTTATGAGTCAGGATTCTTTAGCTGGTCAAAAGGGGGAAATGCGTTCCAGGGATGAATATGTGTAAAGACATGGAGGAGTGAATGAACACGAAAGGCATATTCATGAGATTCAGGGCACTGCAAGGAATTTGACTTATTGGATTACAGAGTTTAAAAAGTAGGGGAAGGAGATGAGGCTAGACTTGGATGTGTGTCGTTTGCCTTATTGTTTAGCTTTTTCTTAACAGCTCATTAAGTTTAACTTGTTTACAGATATGAACAATAATATTTATTTGAAAAGCAATATAGATTAAATCATTAGGCCTGTCCTAATCAGAAATTTTAATGACTAATGTATTAAAATCATTTCCTTTAGAAATGATATAAAAGATAATATGAAAATATATTGTATAATTATATTTATATGAAACATCAAGAAAAGCTAAATCTGTAGAGACAGAAAGCAGATTAGTGGTTGCCAAGGGCAGAGAGGAAGGGGAATAGGAGTGACTGCTTAATGGACCTGAGATCTTTACGAGGGGTGGTGAAGATGTTTTGAAACCAGACAGAGGTGATGGTTGCACATCACCGTGAATGAACTAAATGCTGCCCAACTGTGCATTTTAAACTGATTAATTTTGTGTTACATGAATTTCTTCTCAATTAAAATATATTAGAATGATTCAAATTATAAATAAAATGCTTAAAAATTATATGTCCTGTTAAGAATGCAGATTAGGGCTATTCTAATTTTCATGTATGTCTAGAAAGAAATATCAGGCAATTTAATCTCACAATATAAAAGTTGTTTGTTATTAACCTGGTTGAACACTACAATAGGAATGTTTAATAAATAAAACACAACTGACACTAACTTCAAGAAGCTTAGTATTTTAATGAAGATAAGCTGTTTTTGATGACATTTACTGACTGAAAGGTCTGTATTTTCATCTAGAGCATTAATATCTTAAAATGGTATTGTACTGTTGAATGTACCACTTTTCATGTGACTCACAGCCAAAATAAAACGAGTCTAATATTGCAGATGTATAAATTGATTAGGGTCAGATTATCTCAGTACTTGAACTACCTCTAAGAGGAAAGCATTCATTTTTTTGTTTAAATATTATTATATAAACAAAATTACAGTAAATTTTAAAATTATGGAAAAGCATACTCATAAATTTATCCATATGAACACAGCTATTGTTATTTTGTATATTCCCTTACAGTTTCCTTTTAAATAGCTAGCCTTCTTTTAAAAAGAATCTTATTTTTGGTTCTCTGACGCAGAAAATTGAGTTTATCATATTCTTTCTCATAGCAGAACATATCAATGCTCCATTCAAAGCCTTGTTTTTCTCCTTTGTTTCAACTCCACTCTAATTTCACGCCCCCCACCCCCCTAACTAGTCACTCTTTTTTTTTTTTTATATTCATTGAGATGCATACATATACACATTCTGGAAAGATATATAGTGTTGTTTCATTAATCCATGCTTTTAATTTATATAAATGATATACAGATCTCCTTCACTCCACCCTTTTTTTTTTTTTTTTTTTTTTTTTTTTTTTTTTTGAGACGGAGTGTCACTCTGTCTCTGTTGCCCATGCTGGAGTGCAATGGCGTGATCTCATTTCACTGCAACCTCCGCCTCCCCGGTTCAAGTCATTCTCCTGCCTCAGCTTCCCTAGTAGCTGAGATTACAGGCATGCACCACCATGCCTGGCTAATTTTTGTATTTTTGGTAGAGATGGGGTTTCGCCATGTTGGCCAGGCTGGTCTCAAACTCCTGACCTCAGGTGATCCACCCACCTCGGCCTCCCAAAGTGTTGGGATTACAGGTGTGAGCCACTGCGCCCGGTCCCTACACTATACTTTTAAAGTAATCTCTTCATAGCTATCTTTTCTGTTCTTCGATGGCCATTTTGGGTGTTTAATTTCGACTGTTATATTTTTCATGCTGGTTATCTCCAGATATTACCTCCTTATATCTATTCCTGCTTCGTGTTTCGAAGCAGGACTCTCCCTTGTTTCTTAGAGGATATTTATTTTAAAATTTTTACTTAAAATTCTTATTTAATTCAGTCCATTAATTTGGCTTCCTCCATTGCAGAGTATTGAGTTTGTTGTTTTCCTCCTATAGGGCTTCAGCTTCTGCTGAATTTAGGGAGTAGATTCAGGGGTGGCACCTTAGGGTGGTGAACCTCTGATGTTACCACTTGGGCTAGACCACTGCCTCTTCCCATCCTTTCCTCTCTCACTTTTAATGCCCTTGGTGCTATTTCTCATTAATCCACTCCATATCTTTCCCAGGGAAAGGTTCTATTCTAAGAGCTGCTTTCTTTGGATTAAATCACCTAGACCAGTGATTCTATAATGTTTGCACGCATCAAAATCATCAGACATGCTTGTTAAAGCACATAAGTTTGGGCCCCAGAGTTTCAATAAATCTGGGGAGGAGAAAAGTATTTGAATATCTAATAATGTATGAGATGATGCTGATACTGCTAATAAGGAACCACACTTTGAGAGCTACTGACTTAGACAATGGGATTAAAGAGAGGGAAGAAAACAAATAATTAGGTGTTGGCCCACCTACCTGGCCCGTATTGTTTTTTGCTTCCTTTTTTACTGGTTCCATGACCTATCTCAACTTGGATGTTGCCCTGAGGTCTCTGGTTAGCTCTGGTTGGTCCTCCTGCTGTTATACTGCTTGGAGTTGGTAATTGGCTGGGCTGTGATCCAGGACCACATGAGCTAGGATAAAAGGTATAAGAAGGACATTTTAGTCTATTCATGTTTTTGTACCCCCTTCTGCTCCTACAGAACTTTTCCCTTTACCTCACTGTCCTGCCTGACTTGGGCCTAACCAACTTCTGTTTCCTCAGAGCTTGTTATAGTTTTATGACCTGAAATTAATCAGTCTTCCTCTAATTTGTGCAGATCATTTGTCCAGCACAAGGGCAGATCCAGCATCTTTTGGTAATTTGATATCTTGTCAGGCATCCTACAATTTCTACATAAGTTTTAAAAATATTGCACACTTAGAGTTTTGTAATTTTTGTCTACCTAGCACCTGTCATTGTACGTTATGGTTTATAATTATGATGCATAATGAGCATAATGATAGAAGAATATAACAATAATACATTACTTGGGTAAACTATAATTCATCTAGTTATCCCCTACTGTTGGACACTTGAGATTCTTTCTATTGTCTCAACATTATTAATAGCATTAAATGGATAAATTTTTTATAAGTACAAATGTATATTACTGTGCACTTTCCCTGTTTTGTTGTTTCTCAGTATTCTGAAAGAGTTAGGGCAGCTTCTGAAAGTGCTGTAAGTTCTGGGAGAATCTGGTTCTTTGTGTCTGATTCATTTTCTGTGTGGGTGGTGTACTGCCTTAACCTTGTCACTGACAGAAAAGTTCAGATTTCATTCTCATACTGTAAAGAGAAAAGAAGTTTGTCCTTGAAGTTCTCTCTGACTGAAGTATTTGCCTTTAGACAATGATTGTCTACACTCTTCCATCAACACTCTGGTACTTCTTCGTGTCAATTCTCCTTTGAGTTGAAATTGTAATTTCCTTTGTTCATCTGGGCTATTTTTAAACTATGGCAGATCTTATCTGAAAGGCAAAAGTTATGCTCCAGATTAATCCTGTCCAGATTTGATAGTGATCATTATATTGTTCAGTGCAATCGAAGCAATCAAATGAAGAGAGAACACTTCTTTTCTAACTTATTTGGCCAAAATGAATGTTCAGATAACACAATTTTAGTTTTTATATAGACCCATAGTATTTTGGTAAGTAGCATCTGAAAATAGTTAATGAATCATCATGGGAGCTTGAGAATTGTTGATTTAAAAAAGGATGTGAGCAGTCCTTTAAGTCAATCTCCTACCCCAAAGCAAAACTTAGCTATAGTGTGCTAATGGTCTATCAGTTTTGATCAGAGCCCTTTCATGGTTGGAAGATCCCTACCTTGTTAGAGAGCCCATTATTTTTGGACAGCTGAAATTAAAAGTTCTCTATTTTTTTTTAATTAATGCCTGTCCTTTTAAAATCTACTTAAAGATACACTGGCTTCCTTTTGAAGTGATACAGAAAAAAGTATATTTCTCCTTATCACAGTCCTTCCAATAGTTGAAGACATCTATTTGGTCTCCTTTTAGTATTTTCTCTCCTCTTTGAGATAAACATCTTTAGGCCACCCAGGATTTTTTTTTTTCTGTTTCCTTTTTTCTTTTCTTTTTTAAAAAACATTATGATGCTTATACCCCTAATCATCTCAAATGCTTTCGTGGATATTTTCCAATTTGTCCATATTCTTAAAATAATGGTTCTAGGGAGAACATAGTGGCTACAAGACACAGTGGAACCACTTTGTGTTCCTGTGGTCTTGACTTGAGATATGTTGCTTTACAAGTATCTTAGAGGCATTGTCCAAAATTATTATCATGTGGTATTTCTCTGTGATATATCTAGAGGTACATATTATTTCTGGCAGTCTTATCTTAGAACCCAGTTGCTGAGAGATGGCACATTTATTATGAGGTAACATTTAAATTGATCATAGCTGTTTTATGAGGGCATATTCATAAAGCCATAGTGATTTCAATAGGAATACAGTTTATAATGATAGATGAAAAGATAATCATTTATACCTGAGAGCTAATCTTTAATTGCAGCTTCAATTTAATGGCCAATAATGTGAGAAAAATCAAATAGAAAAATTAATTTTTAAATATGCTACAACTAGAAAAATAGCCGGTGCTGTCTTTCTAAAATATTTGTAAAGAATCTGACTTACTCTGATAGAATCTTACACATCATACCGTCCTAAACCATACAGGTGACTGACCTCCTAATTCTTCCCACCTACCTGGGAATCACTTGTAATTTGAAAGATTAGTTGAGAGGTGATTCTACTTTTTTTAAAACTTATTTTTTTCTTTTTTTCCTAGTTCCTACTCTACACAGATAATCATTTCGATAATTTTAAACATCTTGATTAGATTCAGTCTATTTAAAAGAAAATAAAAGTAGTTAATGGTTAATGACATTTATTATTCAAATTAGTCACAAGAGTTACTCTACTATCCTTTGAAGATACAAAAATAAATATCATGGTATACTTAGTGGCTAGTCTTTTTAATATAAATAATTATATCTTAAGATTTTTTAATTGTTAAATTTACATACAAAACTATATAACTACCTTTTTGTGGTTTTTCTAAGCATAAACAATGCATTGCTCAGTTTTTTCTATTTTGGACCTTGGTATAAATACCATGATGTTTTATATATTTTTCTGTTTTCTAGCTGTTTTTGTTCAGTAGTATGTTCATGTGATGGAGTCACATGGATGTGCGTTGTGTAGTTCATTTATTTTTATTTTTATTTCTATTCTTTTTTTTTTTTTTTTTTTTTTTTGAGACAGAGTCTCACTCTGTCGCCCAGGCTGGAGTGCAGTGGCGTGATCTTGTCTCACTGAAAGCTCTGCCTCCTGGGTTCACGCCATTCTCCTACCTCGGCCTCCCGAGTAGCTGGGAATACAGGTGCCTGCCACCATGCCCAGCTAATTTTTTGTATTTTTAGTAGAGATGGGGCTTCACCGTGTTAGCCAGGATGGTCTCAATCTCCTGACCTCGTGATCCGCCGGCCTCGGCCTCCCAAAGTGCTGGGATTACAGGCGTGAGCCCTGTATTTCTATTAGAAATATTTCTATTAGAAATATCTAATATCTAATATAAATTAGATATCTAATATCTATAATAGAATTATTTCTATTAGAAATATTTCTATTTCTATTAGGCCCTTTATTTCTATTCTTTTAGTAGACTAGAAGAGGACTGCCATTTATTTTTAATGTTGTGTGGATATGTTACAATTTATTTATTCAACTTACTGTTGATGTACAATTAGAGTATTCCTAATTTTTGCTTTTTTATTTGTTTTTTAATCTACTATAGGTAATGCTGCTAGAAATATTCTTCACGTGTCAAATGGTGCACCGATGCAAGAGATTTCTACCATGTAAACCCAAAACTGAAGGTGCTGTATTGTAAGGTACGTGAATGTTTTACATTAGTAGATTCGCCTAAACCATTTTAAAGTAATTATATCAGCAATATGTAAAAGATATTCTTACTCTTTGCAAATACTAGGTTTCATCAGGCTTTAGGTATTTTTGCCAACTGGAGGATGTCCCATACTTCATTCTGATTTTAATTTGTAAATCTGTGATTACTGAGATTCAGAATATTTTCAAATGTTTATTGGTCATTTGATTGTCCTTTTTTTTTTCTTTCCAACTTTTAGTTTAGGTTCAGGGTCCATGTGCAGGTTTGCTATATAGGTCAATTGTGTGTCATGGGGGTTTAGTGTTCAGATTATTTCACCACCCAGCTAATAAGCATAGTACCCAGTAGGTAGTTTTTTGATCCTCACACTCCTCCCACCTTCTCAAGTAGGCCGTGGTGTCTGTTGTCCCCTTCTTTGTGTCCACGTATACGCAATATTTAGCTCCCACATATAAGTGAGAATGTGTAGTGTTTGGTTGTCTGTTCCTGCATTGATTTGCTTAGGATAATGGCCTCTAGCTCCATCCATTTTGCTGAAAAGGATATAATCTCATTCTTTTTTATGGCTGCATTTATGCCATGGAGTATATGTACCACATATATATTTTTTTTATTCAGTCTACCATTGATGGGAATTTATTTTGATTCCGTCTTTGCTGTGGTGAATAATGCTGTAAGAAACATATACATGCATGCGTCTTTATGATGGAGCATTTTATATTCCTTGGGGTATATACCCAGTAATGGGATTGCTGGGTTGAAAGGTAGTTTGTGTTCTTTGAGAAATCTCCAAACTGCTTTTCACCTTGGCTGAACTAATTTAAATTCCCACCAGCAGTGTATAAGCATTCCCTTTTCTCTGCAACCTCACCAGCATCTGTTATTTTTTGTGATTGTCCTTTCTTTAAAGTTCTTGATTAGATTGTCTTTTTTCTTTATAATTCATAGACTTAAAAATAATATTCTTGATATTAATCTTTATTGTTATGAATGTCACACATATACATTGCTAATAAAATATTTACTGCCTTAAATATTTTTGAATTTAAGATCATAATTTTAATGCAATTGATTTACTTCAATCTCTTCTCTTTTGGTCAGTGCATTTTGAATATTGAGTCCTTTTCAAAATTTATTCTCTACCTTGAGGGTGTGAAAATAATCTCTATTTATTATATTCTAAAAGCTTTATTGCTTTGCCTTCAATTGCTACATGTTTTTGAATGCCAGGAATTATATCCATCTATGTTATATGTGGACAAATTAAAACAAGAAAATATTCCCATTTATTTGTTCTAAACATAGAACATTTTGTATTTTTGAAAAAGATCTACTGTTCTGTTTAGTGTTTAAAAACACAATTTATAATTGTAATCTGTTTCTGAGGTGTTTCTAACTTTTCTGTATGTATGTTTTAACTGCTTAGAAAAGAATTCAAATAAATATTTAATTCTCTTAATACCTATTGTTCCATTTCACAGCACCCAAAAATTTCTGGACTGTGCTAGGACACAGTATCTCCACATTGAACAGAACACTTTCTTCCCTCAATATTTCAGGACATTAAGGTATCGTTCTGTCAGGTACACACAAACACTTTCTAAAATCACATTGACAGCCAGAACATCTGACAACTGGTGTCACTACTGGAGGAGAACTTCTCATTGTTTTAATCTTTATATTCAGATGATGATGAATAATATTCTCTTATTCTGTAAATATAGAATAATATTATTTATACAGAATTAGAATTAGCGTTTAAGTTCACGAAAACATATCTGATAAGAGGGAAACAACAGGTTTAGTATGGTCTCTTAAATTTTGGTATCGTGTCTAATAATACTTTGCCTTACTCAAGGTCACAAACATTTTTTCCTAGTTTGTTTTTTCATAGAATTTTAAAGTTTCAGCTGTTATATTTAGTTGGTGATCCATTTTGAGTTCATTTCTTTTGTGTATGGTATAGGAAGGGGTCCAACTTTATTCTTTCACATATGGATATTCATTTGTTCCAGCACAATTTGTTGAAAAGACAATTCCCCATTACATTGTTTTGGTACCCTTATTGAAAATTTACTATAAATTTAAGAATTTATTTCTGAACTCTTCTATTTCACTGATCTATATGTCTATTTTTATTATCATACTATCCGAATACTTTGGTTTTGCTCTAAGTTTGAAATCAGTCAATGTGAGTCTTCCACTTTTGTTCTTCTTTTTCAAGAGTGTTCTAGTTATTCCTGATCTGTTGTGTTTCCATTTTAATTTAAGGATAGGCTTATAAATTCTCAAAGGAAGTTAGCTGGGATTGTGATAGAGATTGTATTGAATCTATAGATCAACTTGGGACTATTGTCATCTTACAATATTAAGTTGTCCGATTCATAAACTTGGATGTCTTAATTCGAGCACTGTTTTATAATTTTCAGAGTACAAATGTGCACTTCTGTTAAATTTGTTCCTAGGTATTTTTTTTTGATGCTACTGTAAATAAAATTGTTTTATTAATTTCACTTTCAGATTGTTCATTGCTAGTGTATAAGAGCAATTGATTTGTGTTATGACACTGCTGAACTCATTTATTAGTTCTAATCATTTTTGTGGGTTCCTTTGTGTTTTCTATATACAAAATTATGCCATCTGCAAATAGAGATAGTTTTAACCTTTCTTTTCCCACCTGGGTGCATTTTATTTTTTCTTGCCCTATTGTTCTGGCTAGACTTCCCATTACAATATCGAATAGACGTGGCAAAAGTAGACATTTTGTGCTGTTCCCGCTCTTAGAAGGAAAACATTGACCTTCATTATTAAGCATGCTGTTAGCTATGGGTTTTTTCTAGATGCTGTTTATCAGATTGATGAAGTTTCCATCTATTCCTCCTTCACTGAGTGTTTTCATCATGAAACGGTGTTGAATTTTGTCAAATGCTTTTTCATACTACGAAATAAGAATATCTTCCCCTTTATTATATTGATGTGGTGTGTTACATTAATTGATATTCAGATGTTATAGCAACCTTGAATTATTGCGGCAAATGCCACTTAGTCATGCTATATGTTTCTTTTTAATGTTGTTAGATTCAGTTTGCTAGTGTTTTGTTGAGGAGTTTTACATATATATTCATAAAAGATATTGGTTGGTAGTTTAAAAAATGTTTTTAATTTTTGTGGATCCATAGTAGGTGTATGTATTTATGAGGTACATGAGATATTTTGATATAGGCATGCAATACATAATAATTGCATTATGGAAAAATGGGGTATCCATCCCCTCCAATTTTTATTTTTTGTGTTACACAATATCCAGTTGTACTCTTTTAGTTATTTTTAAAATGTACAATTAAATTATTATTGACAATAGCCACCCTATTGTGCTATCAAATAGAAGGTCTTATTCATTCTCCTATTTTTTTGTACCCATTAACCATCCCAAGCTTTCAACCACCCCATTACTACCCTACTGGTGTCTGGTAATCATCCTTCTACTCTCTATCTCCATGAAATCAATTGTTTTGATTTTTAGATCTCACAAATAAGTGAGAACATGTGATTTTGGTCTTTCTGTGCCTAGCTTATGTCACTTAACATAAAGACTTCCAGTTCCATCCATGTTGTTGCAAATGACAGGATCTCATTCTTTTTATGGCTGAATAGTACTCCATTGTATATAAGTACCACATTTTCCTTATCCATTCATTTGTTGATGAACACTTAGACTGCTTTCAAATCTTGGCTATCATAAACAGTGCTGCAACAAACATGAGAGTGCAGATATCTCTTCGATATATTGATTTCCTTTCTTTCAGGTATATACACAGCAGTGGGATTTTTGGATTGTGTGGTACTCCTATTTTTGGTCTCTTAAGGAACCTCCAAACTGTTCTCCATATTCATTGTACTAATTTACATTCTCATCAACAGTGTACAAGTGTTCCCTTTTCTTCACATCTTTGCCAGCATCCGTTATTGCCTGTCTTTTGGATATAAGCCATTTTAACTGAGGTGAGATGATATCTCATTGTAGTTTTGATGTGCATTTCTTTGATGATCATTGATACTGAGCAGCTTTTCATATGCCTGTTTGCCTTTTGTATGTCTTCTTTTGCGATATGTCTATTCAAATCTTTTACCCATTTTTGATTGGATTATTAAATTTTTCTCTCTAGAGTTGTTCGAGCTCCTTATATGTTATGGTTATTAATCCCTTGTCAGATGGGGTAGTTTGCAAATATTTTCTCCCATTCTGTGGGTTGTCTCTTAACTTTTTTCATTATGCAGACACTTTTTAACTTGGTGTGATCCCATTTGTCCATTTCTGCTTTGGTTGCCTGTGCTTGTGGAGTATTACTCAAAAAATGTTTGCTGAGACTAAAATCCTGGAGAGTTTCCCCAATATTTTCTGGTACTGGTTTCATAGTTTGAGAGATTTAAGTTTTTAATCCATTTTGATTTGATTTTTGTATATGGCAAGAGACAGGAGTCTAGTTTCATTTTTCTGCATATGGATATCCAGTTTTTCCAGGACCATTTATTGAAGAGACTGTCTTTTCTCCAACATATGTTCTTGGCACTTTTGTTGAAAATAAGTTCACTGTAGTTGTGTGGATTTGTTTTTGGGTTCTCTCATTTGTTCCATTGGCCTGTGTGCCTGTTTTTATGCCAGTACCATGTTGTTTTGGTTACTATGCTCTGCAGTATAATTTGAAGTCAGGTAATATGATTCCTCCAGTTTTGTTCTTTTTGCTTAGAATAGCTTTGGCTATTCTGGATCTTTTTGTAATTCCATATAAATTTTAGGACTCTTTTTTCTATTTCATTGAAGAACGTTATTGGCATTTTGATAGGAATTGCATTGAATCTGTAGATTACTTTGGGTAGTATGGACATTTTAATACTATTGATTCTTCTAATCCATGAACCTGGAATATCTCTCCATTTTTTGATGTCCTCTTTAATTTCTTTCATCAGTGTTTTATAGTTTTTATCATATATACCTTTCATTTCTATAGTTAATTCCTAGATATTTAATTTTATTTGTGGCTATTGTCAATGGAATGACTTTTTGATTTCTCTTTCAAATTGTTCACTTTTGGCATACAGAGATGATATGATTTTTGTATGTTGATTTTGTATCCTGCAACTTTACAGAATTTGTTTATAAGTTCTAATAGTTTTTTTGGTGAAGTTTTTAGGTTTTTCCAAATATGAGATTATATCATCAGCAAACAAGGATAATTTGACTTCTTCCTTTCCAATTTGTGTGCCTTTTATTTCTTTCTCCTGTCTGATTGTTCTAGCTAGGAACTCCAGTACTATGTTGAATAACAGTGGTGAAAGTGGGCCTCCTTTTAGTGTTCCATATATTAGAGGAAAGGCTTTTAGCCTTTCCCAATTCAGTAAACTAGTTGTGGGTCTATTGTATATGACTTTTACTATGCTGAGGTGTGTTCTTTCTATGCCAAGTTGTTTTTAGGGTTTTTGTTATGAAGGGATGTTGAATTTTATCAAATGCTTTTCAGCATAAGTTGAACCGAAGGATCTATGTTCTTCATTCTGTTGATATGATATATCACATTGATTAATTTGCATAGGTTGAATCATTCTTGCATTTCAGGGATAAATCCCACTTGGTCATGATGGATGATCTTTTTAATGTATTGTTGAATTCAGCTTGCTAGTATTATGTTAAGGATTTTTGCATCAATATTTATCAGAGATATTGGTCTGTAGGTTTCTTTTTTGATATGTCTTTGTCTGGTTTTGGTATCAGGGTGAAATTGGCCTTGTAGGATGAGGTTGGAAGTAGTCCTTATTTTTCAGAATAGTCTGAGTACAAATAGTTTGTTATTAGTTCTTCTTTAAATGTTTGGTAGAATTCCATAATGAAGCCCTTAGATACAAAGATTTTCTTTACTGGGAGATTTTTTTATGACAGCTTCCATCTCATTACTTGCTATAGGTTTGTTTAGGTTTTGGGTGTATTCACATTTCATTCTTGGTAGGTTTTATGTGTCTAGGAATTTATCCATTTCCTCTAGATTTCCCAGTTTATTGACATATAATTGCTTGAAGCAGCCAGTAATGATCCTTTGAATTTCTGAAGTATCAATTCTAATGTTTCCTTTTTCATCTTTGATTTTATTTATTTTGATCATCTTTCTTTTTTTCTTCATTAGTCTGGCTAAAGGTTTGTCAAGTTTGCCTCACTTTAAAAAAAAACAATTTTTTGTTTCAATGATCTCTTTCATTTTTTCAGTTCAATTTCAGATTCGTTTCTGCTCTGATTTTATTATTTTTCTTTTTCTTTTATTTTATTTTATTATTATACTTTAGGTTTTAGGGTACATGTGCACAATGTGCAGGTTTGTTACATATGTATCCATGTGCCATGTTGGTGTGCTGCACCCATTAGCTCATCATTTAGCATTAGATATATCACCTAATGCTGTCCCTCCCCAATCCCCCCACCCACAACAGTCTCCGGAGTGTGATGTTCCCCTTCCTGTGTCCATGAGTTCTCATTGTTCAATTCCCACCTATGAGTGAGAACATGTGGTATTTGGTTTTTTGTCCTCGCGATAGTTTACTGAGAACGATGGTTTCCAGTTTCATCCATGTCCCTACAAAGGACATGAACTCATCATTTTTTATGGCTGCATAGTATTCCATGGTGTATATGTGCCACCTTTTCTTAATCCAGTCTATCGTTGTTGGACATTTGGGTTGGTTCCAACTCTTTGCTATTGTGAATAGTGCCGCAATAAACATACGTGTGCATGTGTCTTTATAGCAGCATGATTTATAATCCTTTGGGTATATACCCAGTAATGGGATGGCTGTCAAATGGTATTTCTAGTTCTAGATCCCTGAGGAATCGTCACACTGACTTCCACAATGGTTGAACTAGTTTACAGTCCCACCAACAGTGTAAAAGTATTCCTATTTCTCCACATCCTCTCCAGCACCTGTTGTTTCCTGACTTTTTAATGATGGCCATTCTAACTGGTGTGAGATGGTATCTCATTGTGGTTTTGATTTGCATTTCTCTGATGGCCAGTGATGATGAGCATTTTTTCATCAAGGCTACAGTAACCAAAACGGCATGGTACTGGTACCAAAACAGAGACATAGATCAATGGAACAGAACAGAGCCATCAGAAATAATGCCACATATCTACAACTATCTGATCTTTGACAAACCTGACAAAAACAAGCAATGGGGAAAGGATTCCCTATTTAATAAATGGTGCTGGGAAAACTGGCTAGCCATATGTAGAAAGCTGAAACTGGATCTCTTCCTTACACCTTATACAAAAATTAATTCAAGATGGATTAAAGACTTACATGTTAGACCTAAAACCATAAAAACCCTAGAAGAAAACCTAGGCAATACCATTCAGGACATAGGCGTGGGCAAGGACTTCATGTCTAAAACACCAAAAGCAATGGTAACAAAAGCCAAAATTGACAAATGGGATCTAATTAAACTAAAGAGCTTCTGAACAGCAAAAGAAACTACCATCAGAGTGAACAGGCAACCTACAGAATGGGAGAAAATTTTTGCAACCTACTCATCTGACAAAGGGCTAATATCCAGAATCTACAATGAACTCAAACAAATTTACAAGAAAAAAACAAACAACCCCATCAAAAAGTGGGCAAAGGACATGAACAGACATTTCTCAAAAGAAGACATTTATGCAGCCAAAAAACACATGAAAAAATGCTCATCATCACTGGCCGTCAGAGAAATGCAAATCAAAACCACAATGAGATACCATCTCACACCAGTTAGAATGGCCATCATTCAAAAGTCAGGAAACAACAGGTGCTGGAGAGGATGTGGAGAAATAGGAACACTTTTACACTGTTGATGGGACTGTAAACTAGTTCAACCATTGTGGAAGTCAGTGTGGCAATTCCTCAGAGATCTAGAACTAGAAATACCATTTGACCCAGCCATCCCATTACTGGGTATATACCCAAAGGACTATGAATCATGCTGCTATAAAGACACATGCACGCGTATGTTTATTGCGGCACTATTCACAATAGCAAAGACTTGGAACCAACCCAAATGTCCAACAACAATAGACTGGATTAAGAAAATGTGGCACCTATACACCATGGAATACTATGCAGCCATAAAAAATGATGAGTTCATGTCCTTTGTAGGGACATGGATGAAACTGGAACCATCATTCTCAGTAAACTATCGCAAGGACAAAAAAACCAAACACTGCATGTTCTCACTCATAGGTGGGAATTGAACAATGAGAACTCATGGACACAGGAAAGGGAACATCACACTCCAGAGACTGTTGTGGGATGGGGGGAGGGGGGAGGGATGGTATTAGGAGATATACCTAATGCTAAATGATGAGTTA
The DNA here is from genome assembly GCF_009828535.3 of Hylobates moloch. Taxonomy (NCBI): domain Eukaryota; kingdom Metazoa; phylum Chordata; class Mammalia; order Primates; family Hylobatidae; genus Hylobates; species Hylobates moloch. The sequence goes on from NW_026652284.1 coordinate 90,150,547, forward strand.
ATGGGTACAGCACACCAACATGGCACATGGATACATATGTAACAAACCTGCACATTGTGCACATGTACCCTAAAACTTAAAGTATAATAATAATAATAAAAAAGAAAAAAAAAGAAACTACAGCCTCTACTACTCCAGGGTCTGCAGAGGACGACCAAGGGGGCAAGATGAGGTGCTTATGATCAGTCTCTGCTTGGGAGGTTTCTTTTTGTTATTCTTTTTCTAAGGCTTATGTCAAGGATTTCCTGATTCCCATAATTATACAAGACTCCAGAGAACCAGTTTTAATGACCAGAGTAGGCTGGGTAAAGACAAAACAGCTGTGGTGCTGTCTTTATGGAAGATGTCTTATTTTCATCAGCCTTCTTATGCAAGGCATAGGTAGCTTTTTGGGTTACAGAAATGCACTTTACACAGCATTAGCCTCTAGTATGGCTTACAGATGTGGAGGCTGCAGATCAATCTCATCACCATGGACACTTAAGGGATGAGAATAGGTGATTTTCATTATGGATTTTAATCTTATTTCAGTTGTGTTGACTTTACTAGGAGTGGCTCTAATGTGAAAGTTGACCATAGTTCTTAAGAATCAGCCCTGAAATGGAATTTACAAGAGGACTTGTCATGAACGGAGTTAATTCTAGGCCTAAGGCAGAAATTAGAAATACTATGTACTGGCTCTAAGGCAAATAAGATGTCCTGTGAGTACCTACTCTACTCTTTAAAATATTGAAAGCCTAGCCATTCAGAGTGTTGTCAGCAGAGCAGCAGCACTGGAATTACCTGAGAGTTAGAAGTGTAAAAATTCTCAGGCCCCACCCCAGATTCCCTGAATAAGAATCTGCATTTTAAGATACCCAAATAATTTTTAAGCACATTGATGTCTAGCTCCCTAGGAATCTATGATATCTCTATATCTGGGCTTGGAATCTCTTTATTGAACTTAAGCCATAAAAGAGCATCCTTGAGAATATTCTTCTTTGCTAGGGTTCAGAAACAGTGATCAAGGTACTAAGAAGCAGGTATAAAATATACTTGAGTCTGAAGGCATTGTGGGGACTGCAACTAGCTAGTTCTCCCAAGAAGAGTGTGGACTCTCACATTCCCAAGGCCAATCTAGCATTGGAAGTAGGGATGACCCTTTAGCATTGATGAGGAAGACTTTATCCTTTAGGGCTTAATTCTTAGTGACCAGGCATCATTATAAGGCAATCCCTGTACTCTCCCACTTACTTGGGTTGCAAGTAATTAACTTACCTTATTTCTCAAGAGAATAAATAATATATTGTTATGTACATTAGAATGATTTTACTTTTCTTGTTTCTGTGGTCCTTTTCTAATTTATCTCAGCTTCTGATCTTTGCCTCTCCTACTGTCTCTGTATTGTCTGGGTCATTTCTGGTTTTGCCTTACCTGCCTGGGGAAGCAGACTGAATCAGCCTTCCTGGCCACAGTGTACCCAGCTGATGCCAATTATGCAGAGCCAATTCAGATGCCTACATAGAGCAATTGATTCTAGCGACTTTGAGAGTCTAGTGTGTGGGATTCAAGCCTGGGGAGCCAGAAGGCTGAGTGGGAGTAAACTCCAGGGGCCCCATCTTTCTGGTGAGTTCAGAGGCAGGGTGCAGAGAGGTTCCTATGGATTCATCTCAGCAGACAGATTTAATTTTATTCCTGTAATAAACAAGATTCTGGGCTTCTTGGAGCTTTAGTTCAGGGAACATCAAAGTTCAGAGAATTGTGATTGGTCTAGGGCTTTATTAGAGATAGCTGTGCTGGGTTGCCTTGCATCAGTAAGCATGCCGGGAAATTTATCCTAATGTACTTAAAAGAAGAAAGAGGTCCTGGAAGTTAGTAATTAAATGGGCCTAGTCATTAGTGTTAGAGTGAAGTGGGGCAGGGAGCCAGGCTGCATTCATGTTTATTCAGAGAATGAACAATTCCCATGAATTGTTCAGTTTGGAAATGTTTAACTGTGAGAAAGTCATTATGTTTTAACTTCATAGATTTATGCCTAGATGTGTAGAGTACCAGGGATTTTTTATGTGCCCTATGGTGTTTTTGTGTGCATGGTCTTTGAGTGCAGTGACCAAAATTCATGGCTTGCTGTTGTTTACTGAACTTAGTGGAGAATTGATAAATATTCGCAAACATTATTTGGATGTATTAAAATCTGATAAAATAGATTTAAGATGATCAGTTTTCTGCTTTGTCTCGACATGTTGAATGAAGGAAATTTCCTGAATTAAATAATCTCTAAGAGGTAAGATTATGTTTAGAAAACCTTCATTTTATCACATTTATGAGTGAATTACTTAATTTAAGGCTTTTTTATAGTTCTCAGAGAGAATTATTTAGGCAAACCCTTGAAAACATGTTTTTGGAACTAGTTTTCTTCCTAGTATGTCCTATGTCCATGAGTTTAATATAATCTAAGTGTATCTACATCCATGTTTCATCCCAGTTCGGGGTTATGAGGATTACAAAATTGTTCTAACATCTGAGGTCCTGTCCTTGCATTGGAGCTGGCAAAGATGGGGTTGGGGATTGGAAAGGAGGTCTCTAATCCTGTTGTGAGCCCAGTTCAAACCTGAGTGGCTCTAGGCCTACACTCTTTGCAAGCAGATTTTCCACAGGTGCTCAGGTAGGGTCCCAGTAGGGCTACATAAAAACTTTGCCATTTGAAGTCACAAGGTGTGTTTACAGTTTAAGGGGAAAGGAGAAGAAGCTGGTATAAAAGACTTCAGTCAGTTCCTATTCTTATCTGCTTTCAAATGAAATCCATTTATCCTAAAATGTTCTAATAGATTTTAGGGCTTAAACTTTTTTTTCTCTCTAGCCTGTGCCTTCTAACCTCTGACTCCTAGGCCTGATAGAAAACTACATTTTCTTTCAGTAAAATTTGTGTGTGTGCATGTGTGTGTGTTTCAATCTAACACAGGTCTGTCTTCTCCAGATATCTATTCAGTACGTTCTTCCCCTTCCTTCAGTCAGCTTTCTCACAACTGACAAATGCCAGGCTAGCTATTTATTTCCTTGTCCAGAAAAGATCTCTGTGTTGCTTTGGAGATTGTGAACTCCAAACTGCTGGTTCAACTTTGTGTTCTGGCTGTGTCCTTGCTCTCCTGCCCAAATCCTCTCTCTCTCTCTCTGCTTCCAGCTCTCTTTCTTCTCAACTTTTCACACCCTAGTAATAAACAGATCATAGGCACTTTCATATGCTGTTCTAGTTCTGCTAAAACTAAATGGATATTGTACATATTCAATGAGTCTTATGTAGTAGACATTTAAGACTATTGAGCTATTGAATCAAATCTTTATGGCAGGTGATTAATTACTATTTTTCCTCTTATGCCAGTTATTTAAAAATGTAGATTAATAAATTTAGTAACTAATAAGTTATGAGTTTATCTATATAAGAAACCAGTATATGTACCTCTGAACTTATAATAAAAGTTAGAATATTTAAATAAATAAAAATAAAAAAACAACAACAAACCAAACAGAACTATATTCTAGTGCATGTTAAATTTAGACAAAACCAGAAAGTTTGGGCTCTGTGGGAAAAACAGCTGAGATTTTTCTCTTATTTGCTGTTAGTGGATTTGATGTATGGGTTGGTAAAGGGTCCTGGGAGGCTTTTTGGGACTCACTTCTGAGAATGCCACACATTATCAAATAAACTTAGAAATCAGGATCAGATGCAGTTATTAGCATTTGGTAAAGTACACCTATGACTACCATAACATACACTGTTCCGATAGGCTTATCAGATAAGTCTAGAGGAAAACAGGATTGGAATTAAACTGAATATTATAATGGTAAAAAAAGGAATGATGAATAATAACAGTTCCAAGAATCTTTTGGCAGGGAGAGGACAAGCCATTATCACACTAACCTCTTTTAATTTTTACAGATTAGATTTTAATTTTTGAAGATGTAGTTTTTCAGTATATATATTGTTTTGTGTTCCACTCTTTTTCCAAGTACCTATGGTTTCTATAAGTCTACATTAATTATTAAATATAATGGACTTAGTGATTTTATACATAAATATATATATAAGCAACTCATCCATTGTAGAATATTAAGTTAATTTTAATTTCCTTCCTTCTTATTAAAGATATATTTGGAGTAGACCTTTTGTTAATGTGGACTTGGCTTTTGTTAAGTGTGTTTCTTTAGGAATCATTTCTATAGGTAGGGTTGTTGGGTAAAAGGACATAAATATAAATGTTTTTATAAATGAATAATTTTGAAACTTTCAATGCCACTAGCTGCGTAAGTATATAATAAAGTTTCACCATGGCCTGAAGTATCAAATATTATAATTTAAAATCTATTTTAATACTTTGATGTGATTAAATTGTTACCTCAAGTTTGCCATAATTTGCGTTTTTTATTATAAGGAAAAGCAAGACATTTTCTATTTTGTGTTTACTCTTTGTATTGTCTTTTTTTAAACATTTTTCCTTCAGTTTTTGTTTATTTATTTATTTATTTATTTATTTATTTATTTTTATACTGTAAGTTCTAGGGTACACGTGCACAACGTGCAGGTTTGTTACATAGGTATACATGTGCCAGGTTGGTTTGCCGCACCCATCAACTCGTCATTTACATTAGGTATTTCTCCTAATGCTATCCCTCCCCTAGCCCCCCACCCCGCAACAGGCCCTGGTGTGTGATTTTCTCCGCCCTGTGTCCAAGTGTTCTCATCCTTCAATTTCCACTTATGAGTGAGAAAATACGATGTTTGGTTTTCTGTCCTTGTGACCATTTGCTGAGAATGATGGTTTCCAGCTTCATCCATGTCCCTGCAAAGGACATGAATTCATCCTTTTTTATGGTTGCATAGTATTCCATGGTGTATATGTGCCACATTTTCTTTATCCAGTCTATCATTGATGGGCATTTGGGTTTGTTCCAAGTCTGCTATTGTGAATAGTGCTGCAATAAACATACATGTGAATGTGTCTTTATAGTAGCATGATTTATAATCATTTGGGTATATATCCAGTAATGGGATCGCTGGGTCAAATGGTATTTGTAGTTCTAGATCCTTGAGGAATTGTCACGCTGTCTTCCACAATGGTCGAACTAATTTACACTCCTACCAACAGTGTAAAAGTGTTCCTTTTTCTCCACATCCTCTCCAGCATCTGTTGTTTCTTGACTTTTTAATGATCGCCATTCTAACTGGTGTGAGATGGTATCTCATTGTGGTTTTGATTTGCATTTCTCTGATGACCAGTGATGATGAGTACTTTTTCATGTGTCTGTTGGCTGCGTAAATGTCTTCTTTTGAGAAATATCTGTTCATACCCTTTGCCCACTTTTTGATGGGGTGGTTTTTTCTTGTAAATTTGTTTAAGTTCTCTGTAGATTCTGGATATTAGCCCTTTGTCAGATGGGGTATAGACTGCAAACATTTTCTCCCATTCTGTAGGTTGCCTATTCATCTGATGGTAGTTTCTTTTGCTGTGCAGAAGCTCTTTAGTTTAATTAGATCCCATTTGTCAATTTTGGCTTTTGTTGCCATTGCTTTTGGTGTTTTAGACATGAAGTCCTTGCCCATGCCTATGTCCTGAATGGTATTGCCTAGGTTTTCTTCTAGGGTTTTTATGGTTTTAGGGCTAACATTTAAGTCTTTAATCCATCTTGAATTAATTTTTGTATAAGGTGTAAGGAAGGGATCCAGTTTCAGCTTTCTACATATGGCTAGCCAGTTTTCCCAGCACCATTTATTAAATAGGGAATCCTTTCCCCATTGCTTGTTTTTGTCAGGTTTGTCAAAGATCAGATGGTTGTAGATGTGTGGTGTTATTTCTGAGGGCTCTGTTCTGTTCCATTGGTCTATATCTCTGTTTTGGTACCAGTACCATGCTGTTTTGGTTACTGTAGCCTTGTAGTATAGTTTGAAGTCAGGTGGCGTGATGCCTCCAGCTTTGTTCTTTTGGCTTCGGATTGTCTTGGCAATGTGGGCTCTTTTTTGGTTCCGTATGAACTTCAAAGTAGTTTTTTCCAATTCTGAAGAAAGTCATTGGTAGTTTGATGGGGATGGCATTGAATCTATAAATTACCTTGGGCAGTATGGCCATTTTCACGATATTGATTCTTCCTATCCATGAGCATGGAATGTTTTTTCCATTTGTTTTTGTCCTCTTTTATTTTGTTGAGCAGTGGTTTGTAGTTCCCCTTGAAGAGGTCCTTCACATCCTTTGTAAGATGGATTCCTGGGTATTTGATTCTCTTTGTAGCAATTGTGAATGGGAGTTCACTCATGATTTGGCTCTCTGTCTGTTAGTGGTGTATAGGAATGCTTGTGACTTTTGCACATTGATCTTGTATCCTGAGACTTTGCTGAAGTTGCTTATCAGCTTAAGGAGATTTTGGGCTGAGACGATGGGGTTTTCTAAATATACAATCATGTCATCTGCAAACAGGAACAATTTTACTTCCTCTTTTCCTAATTAAATACCCTTTATTTCTTTCTCTTGCCTCATTGTCCTGGCCAGAACTTCCAGCACTATGTTGAATAGGAGTGGTGAGAGAGGGCATCCCTGTCTTGTGCTGGTTTTCAAAGGGAATGCTTCCAGTTTTTGCCCATTCAGTATGATATTGGCTGTGAGTTTGTCATAAATAGCTCTTATTATTTTGAGAATTGTTCCATCAATACCTAGTTTATTGAGAGTTTTTAGCATGAAGGGCTGTTGAATTTTGTTGAAGGCCTTTTCTGCATCTATTGTGATAACCATGTGGTTTTTGTCATTGGTTCTGTTTATGTGATGGATTATGTTTATTGATTTGCATATGTTGAATGAGCCTTGCATCCCAGCGATGAAGTCTACTTGATTGTGGTGGATAAGCTTTTTGATATGCTGTTTTGTTTACCAGTATTTTATTGAGGATTTTTGCATCGATGTTCATCAGGGATATTGGTCTAAAATTCTCTTTTTTCGTTGTGTCTCTACCAGGCTTTGGTATCAGGATGATGCTGGCCTTATAAAATGAGTTAGGGAGGATTCCCTCTTTTTCTATTGATTGGAATAGTTTCAGAAGGAATGGTACCATCTCCTCTTTGTACCTCTGGTAGAATTTGGCTGTGAATCCGTCTGGTCCTGGACTTTTTTTTGGTGAGTAGGCTATTAATTATTGCCTCAATTTCAGAGCCTGTTATTGGTCTATTCAGAGATTCAACTTCTTCCTGGTTTAGTCTTAGGAGGGTGTATGTGTCCAGGAATGTATCCATTTCTTCTAGATTTTCTAGTTTATTTGCTTAGAGGTGTTTGTAGTATTCTCTGATGGTAGTTTGTATTTCTGTGGGATCAGTGGTGTTATCCCCTTTATCATTTTTTATTGCATCTATTTGATTCTTCTCTCTTTTCTTCTTTATTAGTCTTGCTAGTGGTCTATCAATTTTGTTGATCTTTTCAAAAGAGCAGCTCCTGGATTCATTAATTTTTGAATGGTTTTTTGTGTGTCTATCTCCTGTAGTTCTGCTCTGATCTTAGTTATTTCTTGCCTTCTGCTAGCTTTTGAATTTTTTTGCTCTTGCCTGTGTAGTTCTTTTAATTGTGATGTTAGGGTGTCAATTTTAGATCTTTTCTGCTTTCTCTTGTGGGCATTTAGTGCTATAAATTTCCCTCTACACATTGCTTTTAATATGTCCCAGAGATTCTGGTACATTGTGTCTTTGTTCTTATTGGTTTCAAAGAACATCTTTATTTCTGCCTTCATTTTGTTATGTACCTTGTAGTCATTCAGGAGCAGGTTATTCAGTTTCCATGTAGTGCTGCAGTTTTGAATGAGTTTCTTAATCCTGAGTTCTAATTTGATTGCACTGTGGTCTGAGAGAGTTTGTTGTGATTTCTGTTCTTTTACATTTGCTGAGGAGTGCTTTACTTCCAATTATGTTGTTAATTTTAGAATAAGTGCGATGTGGTGCTAAGAACGTATATTCTGTTGATTTGGGGTGGAGAGTTCTGTAGATGTCTATTAGGTCCACTTTTTGCGGAGCTGAGTTCAATTCCTGGATATCCTTGTTAACTTCCTGTCTCGTTGATCTGTCTAATGTTGACAGTGGGGTGTTAAAGTCTCCCATTATTATTGTGTGGGAGTCTAAGTCTCTCTGTAGGTCTCTAAGGACTTGCTTTATGAATCTGGGTTCTCCTGTATTGGGTGCATATATGTTTAAGATAGTTAGCTCTTCTTGTTGAATTTATCCCTTTACCATTATGTAATGGCCTTCTTTGTCTCTTTTGATCTTTGTTGGTTTAAAGTCTGTTTTATCAGAGACTAGGATTGCAATCCCTGCTTTTTTTTTTTGCTTTCTATTTGCCTGGTATGTCTTCCTCCATCCCTTTATTTTGAGCCTATGTGTGTCTCTGCACATGAGGTGGGTCTCCTGAATACAGCACACTGATTGGTCTTGACTCTTTATCCAGTTTGCCAGTCTGTGTCTTTTAATTTGGGGCATGTAGCCTATTTACATTTATGTTAATATTGTTATGTGTGAATTTGATCCTGTCAGTATGATGTTAGTTGGTTATTTTGACGATTAGTTGATGCAGTTTCTTCCTAGTTTCAATATTCTTGACCATTTGGCATGTTTTTGCAGTGGCTGGTTCCGGTTATTCCTTTCCATGTTTAGTGCTTCCTTCAGGTAGTCTTGTACGGCAGGCCTTGTGGTGACAAAATCTGTCAGCATTTGCTTGTCTGTAAAGGATTTTATTTCTCCTTCACTTATGAAGCTTAGTTTGGCTGGATATGAAATTCTGGATTGAAAATTCTTCTCTTTAAGAATGTTGAGTATTGGCCCCCATTCTCTTCTGGCTTGTAGGGTTTCTGCTGAGAGATCCACTGTTAGTCTGATGGGCTTCCCTTTGTACATAACCCGACCTTTGTCTCTGGCTACCCTTAACATTTTTTTCCTACATTTAAACCTTGGTGAATCTGACAATTATGTGTCTTGGGGTTGCTCTTCTTGAAGAGTATCTTTGTGGTGTTCTCTGTATCTCCTGAATTTGAATGTCGGCCTCCCTTGCTAGGTTGGGGAAGTTCTCCTGAATAATATCCTGAAGAGTGTTGTCCAACTTGGTTCCATTTTCCCCGTCACTTTCAGGTACACCAATCAGACATAGATTTGGTCTTTTCACATAGTTTCATATTTCTTGGAGGCTTTGTTGGTTACTTTTTACTTTTTTTCTCTAATCTTCTATTCTTACTTTATTTCATTAATTTGATCTTCAATCACTGATACCTTTTCTTCCACTTGATTGAATTGGCTATTGAAGCTTGTGCAAGAGTCACGAAGTTCTCTTGCCATGGTTTTCAGCTTCATCTGGTCACATAAGCTCTTCTCTACACTGTTTATTCTAGTTAGCCATTCGTCTAACATTTTTTCAAGGTTTTTTGCTTCCTTGCGATGGGTTAGAACATGCTCCTTTAGCTCGGAGAAGTTTGTTATTACCGACCTTCTGAAGCCTACTTTTGTCAACTCGTCAAAGTCATTCTCCATCCAGCTTTGTTCCTTTGCTGGCAAGGAGCTGCAATTCTTTGGAGGAGAAAAGGCACTCTAGTTTTTAGAATTTTCAGGTTTTCTGCTCTGGTTTATCCCCATCTTTGTTGTTTAATCTACCTTTGGTCTTTGATGTTGGTGACCTACAGATGGGGTTTTGGTGTAGATGACCTTTTTGTTGATGTTGATGCTATTCCTTTCTGTTTATTAGTTTTCCTTCTAACAGTCAGGTCCCTCAGCTGCAGATCTGTTGGAGTTTGCTGGACATCCACTCCAGAACCTGTTTGCCTGGGTATCACCAGTGGAGGCTGTGGAACAGCAAATATTGCAGACAGCAAATATTGCTGCCTGATCCTTCCTCTGGAAGCTTCATCCCAGAGGGGCACCTGCCTGTATGAGGTGTCTGTTGGCCCCTATTGGGAGTTGTCTCCCAGTTAGGCTACATGGGGCCAGGGACCCACTTGAGGAGGCAGTCTCTCCATTCTAAGAGCTCAAACGCCATTCTGGGAGAACCACTGCTCTCTTCAGAGCTGTCAGACAAGGACATTTATGTCTGCAGAAGTTTCTGCTCTATTTTGTTCAGCTATGCCCTGCCCACAGAGGTGGAGCCTATAGAGGCAGTAGGCCCTGCTGAGCTGTGGTGGGCTCCACCCAGTTCAAGCTTCTAAGCCACTTTGTTTACCTACTCAAGCCGTAGCAATGGCGGATGCCCCTCCCCCAGCTGTACCGCAGCCTTGCAGGTCAATCTCAGACTGCTGTGCTAGCAGCAAGCAAGGCTCCGTGGGCGTGGAACCCACCAAGCCAGGCATGGGACAGAATCTCCTGGTCTGCCGGTTGCTAGGACTGTGGGAAAAGCACAGTATTTGGGCGAGAGTGTCCCGTTTTTCCAGGTACAGTCACGGCTTCCCTTGGCTAGGAAAGGGAAATCCTCTGACCCCTTGCGCTTCCCAGGCGAGGCAAAGCCATGCCCTGCTTCAGCTCGCCCTCCGTGGGCTGCTGTCACTGTCCAACCAGTTCCAATGAGATGAACAAGGTACCTCAGTTGGAAATGCAGAAATCACCTGTCTTCTGCGTCAAACATGCTGGGAGCTGTAGACTAGAGCTGTTCCTGTTTGGCCATCTTGGAATGGACCCTCTACTCTTTGCATTTTATTTTGTATGAATTCTGTTTTTATTACAAGATATGTATTTCTCTTCTCCCTCTCTCCCAAGAGTCTAAAAGCAAACTTTAGTCAGGGATAAGAAATTTTATATTTTTTGCATTAAATATTATTTATATTATAAATATATTTGACTAGAATCTAGGTTGAATTCCCCAAAGAACCCACAAGGTTGATTAAACTTAAATTTTGGTATGAGAGTTTTTTTCCCTCTCTTTCTTTTGCATTGCAGTTTATGGAAATTACCTACAATTTTACGTCACTTTAGACATGTATATTAAATAATAAAATGAAGTCCTTTTATACATCGTAACCATGTAATTGATAACTATATTTAAGGAACTGACATTCGGCAGGATCATCAGTTACTGGTATTTACTGAGCATTCACTTGAATCAGGTATTGTTAAGGAGGGGAGAGACACAATGGTGAAATGGCTCATACCATGCCCTCAGGGAACTTTGTGATCTAGATTATCAGAAAGAATGATAAATAATGTAAATAGATGTGTCATGGTAGGAGAAACAAAATCAAGAAAAATTCACAACCAGGTGAGTCCAAGAAACCCAAAGGAGGCCAGTGCAGTGTGAAAGGGAAGCATTTCATTTAACTTTAACTGAGAGCTAAAGGAGGAGCAGGAGTTACCTGCTCTGTCTAACTGGGCCTTATGTATCCCCATTCTTTTGTTCTGATGGTGATGATGATGGTTGTTTTTAGTCTCTGTGGGTGAGCATTAGTAGGTAGTTTCTGTATTTTCTCAGAAGGCAAACTTAAGCATCACAGGAAAAGAGTCCATGTCCATGGAGAGAAGCCAGGCAGACACCCTGAACACCAAACTCCTCTACTAGGAGGTTTGTTTGGCAGCTCAGTGTCTTGACCTGTTTCTTCAAAAAGGAAATGTTCACAAAGTGGCACTCAAGCCCCATGTCCTGGCCCGTCGGTATCTGGTTCAGCACATCTGTATTAAATTCGTGTTCTAGTACCTCATGGCTTATGGGAGGAGAACAGAAGAGCTGTTAAGGAGGAAAATGTACCCTGAGGCTGTCATGCTGCTAATGACCAGCATTCTGACACATGGGCACTTTCTAACACTGAAAGGCCCCTTGTAGACTCATCTGAAAGGCAGCCTCACATTCTATGAACATATCTCCCTATTCCTTTAGGATCACTACAAGCTGAAGTTACAGAGCTATATAGATTGGCCTCACAGCACGATCCATTTGATTGTAAGAAAGTGGGGCCCACCTCAGAGGAAGAGGCCACCTGGGCTTGAATGACCTGCCATCACTGCCTGCTGTACCTGAGAGACTTGTTCTGCTACCAGAGGGAGTTCCTACCTCTGGTCACCAAGAACTTGGCAGAGAGAAGTTATTAGAGAGCCCTGTCAGTGGCCCTGCACATGGGAGTGCCCTTCAACCTGTTGGGAGCTATCACAAGGAACAAATACTATGACATTGAATCCATGTACTTCTATCAGCACTGGCTGTACTCAGAAGTGCCTTTTAAAGGGGCATCTTGGAACCTCAAAGGGCTCTTTGATCATGCAGGGAAAAGGTACAGCCATCTGAAAATGTACCAGGGAAAGAAAGTGTCTCCCAAGCAGAGGCAGTGTTGAGATAACCAAAGGCTACTGGTTAGCTTCTTCTATCTTCAGAGCCTTCTGCAGCCTCAAAGGAAATTCACGGCAGTCAAGTTGATAGCTAGTTCTGCTACTTCTGGAAGACTCTTGTCTCTGTCTTTCCTATCGGCCATGTCCATCTTACCCAAGCTGAGCGTCTATGAAGCGAAAGCTCCTAAGAGGTGATTTGTTTCTCCCAGACCTCCTCATCTTCCACATGGTGCTTCTTTGACTCATGAATGTGAACAGCCTGAGGAAAACAGGCTTAAAACAGCACAGGCCAGCAGTCATCTTCACCTTGACTTTCTCTCGTCTCATTCAACATGTGGATGCATGAATCCAGGCTGAGATCCAGATAAACAAGCTGGCAGCAGAGGTCGCTGTCCCTGGTGATGGAAGTCAGGATTGAAAAGTTTGGGGAGGGGCAACAAGACTTTCTAGCTCCCTGTCCTGGGCCCTACTACAGAAAATAGCAGAAAAACCACAGGCTGTCTTATGTTTCTAGTGAGGACTACAACTCAGAAGCTAATTTTCATTCTTGCTGTGAGTTGGATGAAACAGATGAATAGGAAAACACATCCTTAAGTTCACAGGTCCACTCAGAAACAAGCAGAGAGAGACATTCATTCAGATACAACTGATGAAGAAAAGACTGGCTTCTCAAATCCAGAAGCAGTACAGGAAACTGGGGCCACATCCAAATGTAAAGCCGTTTATCCCAGGGATAAGTGGAGGGCACATAAACCTCTCCATCATCTCCCAGATCTGCTGAAAACAACAATTTCTGCCACCTTGCCAGCCCCCTTGAGCCAAAAGCTCCAAGTGAAACCGGGCTTGCGCTTGGCTCCTGCCTTCAGTCACAGTATTCTGAGGCCTCAGTCTCAGCTGAGCCCTGCCTCCGGCAGTGCATTTGGCACTTAGGACAAGGATGATATGAGCAGCTTTTTTGAGCTAGAGCCTCCAACTGGCTCCTATTTGGGGCAGAATGCCTCCATTGGCCAGTTTCACAATACTCTCCAGACCATTAAAAAGAAATGAAGATCCTCTCTGTGGGAGGGACTGCTGCCCACCATCAAGGTGATGCTGGGCTGGCTCTTCACCAACCACAACCTCCTCAACTCAGGTTAGTAGAGTCCACGTAGCCTGTGGGACCACCTGTTGATGCTGCTGAACCTGCTTCCCTCAGTGGGAGGCCTTCAGGAGCCAGGCCTGGGCCTGTCCAACCATCTGCATGACCTATTGCAGAGCTGTAAAGGTTCCAACATCCCCAGGTTGCTGCAACTTCTTGAGGATATTGCTCTGTGCTGGCTGTCTCCCCTGCAGGCTTCCCAGGAAAGGGTGGATTTAGGGCAGGTCCCACCTCCGTTCAGCAGTCAGGATGAAGCTGCTGTGTGCCTCTATTTCCCCAGAAGCATTAGCTACTTTGTAACTAGACTCCCTGGACAGTTCTTGAGGTTTGACCGTAAGTTGGGTGTCTTTGTGAGCACTACATTTGAAGGAGCAGAAAACCCATCTCAGCAGCTTCCAGGGAGAACTTCAAGGACTCGGTTTTCCAAAGATATGGTCCAGCTCTGGCTTTAGCATGAAGTGGCATAATTCATGAAGACCTCAGGGGCCTCTAGACTCAGTCAGCCTTGACCCCTTACCTGTTTCGCAAACTCTGGGCCTTCTGTGAGCATCTTGCAATCATCCAGCAACTTGCCACCTCTGGTAAATTTCCCCTTATCATACCCAAGACTGTGGTCAACACAGTGTATGTCCTGAGGGGAGAAGACCACAGGGCCTGGGCAGCCATCAGACTCCTAGAGTGGGAACTGAAGAGAGAGAATCAGTACATTCTATGCCAGCCCTTTGTGTTTGAGAGGTTTGTGAGGTCCAGGATGACCAGGCCAGACTCTGATACCTGAGACCTTTATAACATTCTTGACTTCTGCAAAGGCCTGCTGGACTTATCCAGACCAGGGACACTCGTTTCCAGCACCATGGGATGAGACTCTGGCTCAGAAATCCTACTCCAAATGAAGTGGCCTTTCTTGTATTTAGTTGACTAGAAATGCTGGGAAGAGCAGAGAGGTTGGGTAGGCACATGGTTAGTATAATTTTTGTGGGATCATGAGTGCCATCTCTTTAAGGAGTCTACCCAGTGATGGCGTACACCTTGCACATATCATTTATTCATTGGATCTGACCCTGATTTCATTTCCTTCTCTGATTGTATAATACTGTCTCCCACATGAAGTGGCTATTTATTGTGTGCATGTGTTTAATTCTGAGTCCTCTAGGCAAGTTTAAGCAAGCAACAAACACTTAAATAAGTTTTCCCAAAGTTTAAACATGTTAATGGTTCATAGCATCTGTCCAACTTGGTGGAGCAATGCTTTTATTTTATCTGAGCAGATTCTGAAAAGTCTTCTTACAATTTTGAGTTTGATTCCTGTGCTGTCATTTGACTTAGCTATCTCTGTTTATTATGCCTTAAAGAAGAAGGGATGTCAGTATAGGCACAGAATTCAATAGTAAAAATGTGGGGAGTATTCTGGAGGAGCCACAGAAAGTCACATGAAAGTAAAAATGATTTGCAAACCCAAAGAAGTCTTTTTAAAGTAGAGATAGAATGAAGATGTATTTTAGCAATAAAGTCTTGTCACTTTACTATTAGAAGGTAGTTGAAATAATCTAAAAATCAATGCAAGGATTACTCACTTGAAGAATGAGAATAACAAAATGTCAGATGTTTTGAGAGAAAGATGTCATTTAGGAATTTTCACAATGTTCTGTCCCAGCAGAAACTAGCTTCTTTCCATCTTGATGAGGTGCCTCTGACCTCTTTCTGGACTTCTCCTGTAGCAAGAACTCTGGGCCTGAAATGAGGTCAGATTTTTAAGTTGCCACTAAGTGAACATCATTTATAATTTCCATTCCTCTAAAAGAGCTTATCAGGTAATTGCCCTCTAATAGCAGGCAAGCAGTATGACAAGCAGGATGAGGCATGATGAAGCTAATGAAAATTTAAAGTGGTCTCCATTTTCCACTGGCTTTGGAAAGGCCTATCAGAGCAATGCCACTCCCCACAGATAATGACATACCTCCTAAAATGATTGAAACAAGGATGTGCAGAAAACAAGATAAGTCTTTTGGTTCCCCAAAGCATAGTCTTCTCAAATTCATGGTAATAGTTCCTGGAACATTTAAAAATTTTCTTTATGCTAAATGGTAGCTTAAACTTTACAGTTTCAAAGGTAAAATGTCAGAGACTAAGATCCCCATATCTATAGAACTAATTTTGAAGACATTTGATACAAAAATAATCTATGAAACTTTCATTAAAACTATCTGCATTTAGGTGCTGAACTGGGCCTACACTGTATTTCTGAACTTCTCCTAGAACGTTTTTCTTAGCTGTAACTAAGGAAAAAAAACCTAGTCATAAAAATACTTGGTTGTGTTAAGGCAGGAAAGACACTTCCTTACTTTGTGTTTACATAAATCAGACCCTAAGAGAATGGCATAACTACATATATTTTATTCAGGAAGTAATCCCAGAAAGCACAGACAGTGTGTGAGGAAATAAAGAGAAAGGAGAAAAGCCAATAAAGAAAGCATGATTGAGTTGGTTACGAGTGTTGACAATTGGAACTCAGTTTCTCTGGGGATCTTTTGATAAACCATGTAGGATGTTCAGTATTGTCTCACCAATGGAAGAGGAAATGGCTTATTTATCCATCAACTCTCATCCCTCTTTGCTTTAGAGTTACCTGGCTTTCAGCAACACCCTGTGTATAGGTCCAGCAAGCTTTGTGGTCCTGAAGAAAGCCCTTAGCCAGAAAAGCAGAAGGAATCAGCACTTGAGGTAGGAAGCTTTCTGTGTTTTAGGAACCATCTCAATTACAACTGCAGGTAATCTGAGTAGACCGAGAGATTCTGAGACATGGCATCAACATCTCTACTCAAATTGGTTCATGCCTCTCTGTAAGTCCACTCTGTTACTGACTCTTCAAGAGATTAGCCTGTAATCATCTGTAAGAAAGACTTACAATGGAAGGTTTCATGGACAGTTGTTGCTGTGGCAGCTGGTCTTGACACATACTTGATAGGCATTATCTTCCTCCTCTTCTACTCATTGTAGGTCCCCCTTACTCTTGGCCAGTACTGCTGCTGATCTAATACAATAGAAGTAGGGTCTGTATTGCATCTTTTTCTATTTTACTTTTGCCTGTTGGATCTACTCAGGCTCAATGCTGACTATCTTTTTTATTGTATGATGGATTGCTGCTATGCCTCCCTGATCTCATGATTGGTAGTTTTGACAATACCCTTTTCATGGTGGGTAGTTCCAGTTGCATGCTCACTTAACTGTGGTTAGTTTCTATTAGGGCTCAGTCGCATGCCAGGTAGTCCTTTTCAGGTGGCAAGTGATCAGTGCTACAGAATGCATGGTCTTGCTCCAGAATCTTAGAAAATCTATGTTACAGAGCATGTCCTCAAGGGCTTGACAGAGACTCCACACAGTGTCCATACCTACCACAGGTATCTCTGATACTGTTGGATCTGCTGGCCTGAAAGAATGTGAAGCATTCACTGAAAGTCCTTTCTTGCTGTAGGACCCACTCAAAACTGGTAGTTTTCTAAGTCATCCAATAAATGGGCTGGAATAGTATTTCCAACTATGAAATATATTGCCTCCAAAATTCAGGGCAATCCTTTCAGTGCTGTGCCTGGTTGTAGGACTTATGATGTTTACTAACTTGCCTTTTTCTTTGTAGAGAATATCTCAAATGCCCAAGAAAACCATATCTCTGAAAACTTCACCAAAGCAGAAGGCTTTTGGATCTTTATGGAGTTTATCTCAACCTTTTGCCATGCATGTGTCTTACAAGGACTACAGAGTAATTGCCACTTCCTGTTTACCAAGTCCAGTTAGTGTGCCACCAATACGTAAACACATCTGATATTCTGTGGAATGTTAAAATAATCCAGGTCCCTTTTGTGAACAAAAGGAAGCAAGAGAGTTAAGACAGCTCTGGGGCAAGAAAGTATTTATCTCAGATGAATACAAACAGCTTGAATTTAAAAAATGTGTTGCTCAGATCAACAACTACCCATCCAGTGTCAGAGCTGGGTAGATATGTTCTAGTCAGGATATCAAATTTGGCACAGGAGATATGACTGGCACCACAACTGGCTTATAATGGATCACCATCATCTGCCATGATTTATTTGGAATTTTCAATGACCATATCGGTGAATTAAACTTTCAGTCACCGAAGTTGACACTAGTTTCTATAATTCTACCCCAGAAAATTAAATTTTAAAGATTTACTATTTTAGGGGAAAGTTCCAGGGTCTCCATTTGACTTTTCCCATCATAGTGGGTCTTAATCCATAGATTGAGAAAACAATATGAGTGTTCTGCCAGCTGCACTAATCACCTAGGGAAATGATGACAGAAAAGTCCATTGGACACACTGTATGATGGCCTTGGTCTCCACAGGCCCCCACTCTAACAGGAGTTATCATAGTACTTTGGGTCTCCTGGTAACAGTGTCAGCTCAAACTCTCTATCATAGCTCTCAAAATATCTGGGTATTATCCCTCTTCTAGTGTATAATTATTCTGTTAAATGGCCATACTTTTCTATGGGAAAGAATTGGGAGAATATTTTTGCACAACTTGGTGTGGCATTCCAGGGTTCTTTTTTAAGTGAACCTCATCTTTAAGTGATGGACTCAATAACTAGCTCAGATTTGGAAACTGGCAAGAAATAATGACTTGTCATTGCAGCAACCCTTTCCTGAAGAATCTTTGGCCTTTTGTTGTTGTTATTGTTAAGTCCAGAGGTGCCCTTATTGGCTGCCTATTCATCTTGTTCCAAGGAATACCATTGTTTATCAGCCATTGTCACAAATCCATGTGGTCAAGACCCCCTGGTTTCCTCTCTGGCCTTGCCCCTCCGTTTTCCCGGGCGATAAAATATGTCCACCAAAATCCTGTTATTCTCATTGACACTAGGAAGCCTGTTTTCAAGCATTATTTCCTACCATCACCCTGGCTTACAGGAGACCATGAAGCTTTTCAGTGAATGTGGTATCTTCCTCACTCATGCACACCTTATCGCTTTAGTGAAGGAGGTGTCATTCAGGCTCTTTTATGAACCATAGCTAGCTGGTGGACTTCTGATTTCATTTTGACTTGCTCACCTCTCTGACCCTTTCCTCATTACCCTGCCAAGGCAGTTCTGCATTTCAATCTTGATTATCACAGATCATCATCATATTCAAACTCTAAGGCCACCATAATGTCAAGGGAGAGTACCCCTCTATCAATAAGCTCTCAGCTCTCAATCTGACAGTCTATTCAAACTCATTTCCCAATTTCTTGCTATTACATATTAGCTGAGTGCTGCAGATCTGCTAGAAAATAAGTCTTTCTTCACATAGAACCTCTCTGTTCAAGCTATGCTAAAACTTGATTCTAGTTATTGGTAGTCCATGCATTCTAAACGGGAGTAAAAATTGGTTTTAGGAGCACAAAAAATTTCTTAGATATTAGAATGATTTTTGTCCCTCCAAAGGATGACAGACCATAAACAGATACACTGTATATCTGTGGTATTAACATTTTATAGGGAGGTAGTTAATTAGGGGAAAAATATCTAAGGTGCCTTAGGTAGATGATAATAAAAAAGAGATTGAGAAGCCTGGTCTAGACAATACAGCAGGGTTTCTCAGCCTTAGCACTATTGACATTTTGGGCCAGATCATCTTTGTTGTGGAGGATGTTCTGTGCACTATACAATGTTTAGCAGCATCTGTGGCCACTAGATACTAGTAGCCTTCTCCACCCCACTCTACTGTAGCAAGAACCCAAAATGCCTCCAGGTATTGTAGTGGTTGTCAAACTCTATTATGCATCAGAATCACTGGAAGCCCTTGTTAAAGCACAGATGATGGAGTCCTACCTCCAAGTGGGACCTGAGAATTTGCTTTCCTAAACACTCTAAGTAAGGAAATTGATTGTAGTACTTATCCAGTAGGGTTATTTTGTGAATTAAATGAATTAAGGCTGAGAACAGAAGTACAAATGCCATGAAGCTGGAACATGCTTTGTTTGCTCAGGAAACAGCAGGAAGGCCAGTGGCTGGAGCAGAGTGAAAAAGTGGGAGAGTAGAAGTAGACGAAGTAAGAGCAGTAGCGAGGTGCCTGTGTATGCAGAGAAGATTGGCCATAGTAAATTTCATTTCGTTTTATTTATATTATTTTTACTTTATTTTATTTTACTTTAAGTTCCAGTATACATGTACAGGCTGTGCAGGTTTGTTACATAGGTAAACCTGTACCATGGTGGTTTGCTGCA
Organism: Hylobates moloch; assembly: GCF_009828535.3. NCBI lineage: Eukaryota > Metazoa > Chordata > Mammalia > Primates > Hylobatidae > Hylobates > Hylobates moloch. The sequence goes on from NW_026652284.1 coordinate 90,170,198, forward strand.
CCTATCAACCCATAACCTAGGTATTAAGCCCAGCATGCATTAGCTATTTTTCCTGATGCTCACCCTGCTCCCTCCTGTCACCTGACAGGCCCCAGTGTGTGATGTTCCCCACCCCCAAGTCCATGTGTTCTCATTGTTCAGCTACCACTTATAAGTGAGAACACGTAGTGTTTGGTTTTTTGTTTCTGTGTTAGTTTGCAGAGGATAATGGCTTCCAGCTCCAACCATGTCCAAGCAAAGAACACAATCTCATTCCTTTTTATGACTGCATAGTACTCCATGGCATATATGTACCACATTTCTTTATCCAATATATCATTGATGGGCATTTGGGTTAATTAATTTTTACTCTGAGAGCTATCAAGAGCCACTGGAGTGTGTTGAGCTGACAGATGGCATGATCTGACTTATATTATGTTTACTCTGTTTGCTGTGTGCAGTGTAGATGGAATGGAAGTATGAGGAAAGCAAGAACTCAAGTTAAGAGGTTACTGCAATTCAAGGCCTGGTGAGGTGGCTCACGCCTATAATCCCAGCACTTTAGGAGGCCAAGGAAGGTGGATTGCTTGAGTCCAGGAGTTTGAGACCAGCCTAGGCAACATGATGAAAGCCCATCTCTACAGAAAAATGCAAAAATTAGCCAGGTGTGGTAGCTCATGCCTGTAGTCCCAGCTACTTGGGAAGCTGAGATGTGAGAATCACCTGAGCCTGGGGAGGTCAAGGCTGCTGTGAGCCGAGATTGCACCAATGTACTCTAGCTAGCCTATGTTACAGAGTGATACCCTGTCTCAAAAAAAAAAAAAAAAGTTATTGCAATTCAGGAAGAGATGTGTAGGGTTTGGGGAGAAGTGGTCAGGTTCTAGGGCTATTTCCAAATAAGAATTGGCAGGATATAATGATGGATTGGATAAGAAAGAGAAAAGACCAGGGTCAAGAATGTCCCCAAAGACTTTTGCCTGAATTGGAAACATAGTGTTCCCATATTCTGAATCAGAAAATATTGATAGGGAAGAAGGTTTTGGTGAAAAAATCTAGAGTGTCTTTTGGGACATATTAAGCCTTAGTATCTCAAACAGAGGTGTTGAATAGGTGTCTGGATCTGTGAATCTGGAGTTCAAAGTATGGTCTGGGCTAAAAATGTAAATGCCCAGTTATATCCCCACAAATGATGTTTAAAATTCTGACACTGGAAGATATTACTTAAGGATGAATGCTGATGAGATCTGAAGGGTAAATCCTATTGCACCAGAACCTTTAGTGTAAGTGGGAACTAAGGTTATTATTAATAAAGTGGATTATCAATAATTGTCTAGCAAAATCTAATAAATAAGATGACTGAAAAAATCACCCAGGTAAATGTCCCCTGGTAAGATAATTTGACCAAAAGACAAACAAAAAATGTTATCCATTATCTTTGGATTCACAGGGCTGGCAGAATCAGTTTACTGAAAATCCAAATTTGCTTATATATCCATGGGCTGTAATAGCTACTTCCTGAGGCCAATTATAAGAATTAGAGATAGTATAAAATTGTTACTATTTTATTTGAAGAGGAATATTGAAATTTGTTTTATGCTGCATAAAGAACTTGTTTGATGTATATTTCATGAGCCCTGGTTGAGAGGGAACATTTCATATTGGAATATATGAAAGCTTCTAATCAAACATTTATGTCAGCAAGAGTTTTCTTTTATGGAGGAAAGTTATTGTTATAAAAAAGTTTTTAAAAAGCATAATAATACCCTGAAAATGATAATCCATTTTGGACAAGATACAGAGCAGGGAGAAGTCCCAGTAATGAACAGATCTTGACAGCTGGATTGAAGTCAGAAGCTGGCGTCAGAGGCGTGGCTTCTAACCTTGGTTTTCATGGAGAGCCTCCGAACTTTCCATTTTCCTAGTGAATTCTGAACCTAGTCTGTTACACCTTCTTTGTAACACAGCAGTTATGAGTGGTTGCCTTTACATTTCTTCAGTATACTTTTATATTTGAATTGGAGAAAATAAGGAAGTTCAGTTTAAACAAATACAGTGTCTAGTATGGGCAATTTCTGAAGGGGAAAGAAAATGTTTAGAAGTGGGTTCATTTATATTGGTATTAATAAATTTGTTGTCAGCCTCTGTCTTTTTTATTATTCTTACAATAGTTTTTTTATTATTGTACTTTAAGTTTTAGGGTACATGTGCACAATGTGCAGGTTTATTACATATGTATCCATGTGCCATGTTGCTGTGCTGTACCCATTAACTCGTCACTTAGCATTAGGTATATCTCCTAATGCTATACCTCCCGCCTCCCCCCACCCCACAACAGTCCCCGGAGTGTGATGTTCCCCTTCCTGTGTCCATGCGTTCTCATCATTCAATTCCCACCTATGAGTGAGAACATGCGGTGTTTGGTTTTTTGTCCTTGCGATAGTTTACTGAGAATGATGATTTCCAGTTTCATCCATGTCCCTACAAAGGACATGAACTCATCATTTTTTATGGCTGCATAGTATTCCATGGTGTATAGGTGCCACATTTTCTTAATCCAGTCTATTGTTGTTGGACATTTGGGTTGGTTCCAAGTCTTTGCTATTGTGAATAGTGCCGCAATAAACATACGTGTGCATGTGTCTTTATAGCAGCATGATTTATAGTCCTTTGGGTATATACCCAGTAATGGGATGGCTGGGTCAAATGGTATTTCTAGTTCGAGATCCCTGAAGAATCGCCACACTGACTTCCACAATGGTTGAACTAGTTTACAGTCCCACCAACAGTGTAAAAGTATTCCTATTTCTCCACATCCTCTCCAGCACCTGTTGTTTCCTGACTTTTTAATGATGGCCATTCTAACTGGTGTGAGATGGTATCTCATTGTGGTTTTGATTTGCATTTCTCTGATAGCCAGTGATGATGAACATTTTTTCATGTGCTTTTTGGCTGCATAAATATCTTCTTTTGAGAAGTGTCTGTTCATGTCCTTCGCCCACTTTTTGATGGGGTTGTTTTTTTTTTTCTTGTAGATTTGTTTGAGTTCATTGTAGATTCTGGATATTAGCCCTTTGTCAGATGAGTAGGTTGCAAAAATTTTCTCCCATTCTGTAGGTTGCCTGTTCACTCTGATGGTAGTTTCTTTTGCTGTGCAGAAGCTCTTTAGTTTAATGAGATCCCATTTGTCAATTTTGGCTTTTGTTGCCATCGCTTTTGGTGTTTTAGACATGAAGTCCTTGCCCATGCCTATGTCCTGAATGGTATTGCCTAGGTTTTCTTGTAGGATTTTAATGGTTTTAGGTCTAACATTTAAGTCTTTAATCCATCTTCAATTAATTTTTGTATAAGGTGTAAGGAAGGGATCCAGTTTCAGCTTTCTACATATGGCTAGCCAGTTTTCCCAGCACCATTTATTAAATAGGGAATCCTTTTCCCATTGCTTGTTTTTGTCAGGTTTGTCAAAGATCAGATAGTTGTAGATATGTGGCATTATTTCTGAGGGCTCTGTTCTGTTCCATTGATCTATATCTCTGTTTTGGTACCAGTACCATGCTGTTTTGGTTACTGTAGCCTTGTAGTATAGTTTGAAGTCAGGTGGCGTGATGCCTCCAGCTTTGTTCTTTTGGGTTAGGATTGACTTGGTGATGCGGGCTCTTTTTTGGTTCCATATGAATTTTAAAGTAGTTTTTTCCAATTCTATGAAGAAAGTCATTGGTAGCTTGATGGGGATGGCAGTGAATCTATAAATTACCTTGGGCAGTATGGCCATTTTCACGATATTGATTCTTCCAACCCATGAGCATGGAATGTTCTTTCATTTGTTTGTATCCTCTTTTATTTCATTGGGCAGTGGTTTGTAGTTCTCCTTGAAGAGGTCCTTCACGTCCCTTGTAAGTTGGATTCCCAGGTATTTTATTCTCTTTGAAGCAATTGTGAATAGTAGTTCACTCATGATTTGGCTCTCTGTCTGTTATTGGTGTATAAGAATGCTCGTGATTTTTGTACATTGATTTTGTATCCTGAGACTTTGCTGAAGTTGCTTATCAGCTTAAGGAGATTTTGGGCTGAGACAGTCAGCCTCTGTCTTATCCAGCTATTCCAAACTGAGACCTTTGTCAGCTTTTGGCTGTGAACCCATTTTATCCATGGAGTCTGAATTAATTTTCACAGGGCCTGTGTATGTCTTTGTAGCTCTGATCAAAGGACCCATCTGTATACCCTCTTTCATCTTCTGCATGGCTCTTAGGAGACTGGAATAAACCTGGTTTTCTAGAAATGACCACTGGGCCCTTGATTTTGCCTTCATTATTTCTGTTTGATGCTTCCTGTCCTACCCTATCACACTTTTCCCCCATCCCACTATGTTCTTTTCTGCACATAGACTTGGGATCTAGTATACAAGGACAGGACTCTGGGTTTCTGAGTAGCTCAAAACATCAAACATTTTCATCTGTTATCCTCATTCCACTTCTTTTTTGTTTAGGCTCCTGGTTTGTATTTTGACTCAGGTTTTCTTCTCATTCAGTGAAAGTAGTGACTCTGTATGGTGTCCCTCCTCTCTAGACTTGGAATCCTGACCCTAACCATATATCATTGGGCTGGATCAGCTTCCTTGAGATTGGGTCATCTTCCGGAGGACCTTATCTTTTTTTTTTAAATAGATCTCATGCAAATTAGCTGTTTCTTCCTTGATAACCAAGTATACAGGAATCTTCTGGTTGCTCTATGTATCTTCCTGGTTGGAGATTATGGTGCTACTAGTTCCAGAACCTCAGTTGTGAGAGTTACGTCCCAAAACACCATGTCTTAATCACATGGGCATCATCTTTGTGACAATTTTGATGGGAATCTATTTGTTAAATATTAAATGGACTCACTCCTTCCTCAATTTGGTACTGATTTTGCCCTCTCCTTTTTCTCCCCAACTCCCTCTGGCCCTATGTTCTTGAGGTTCTCTTATGTCTGAGACTGCCCAGATAGATGATATTGTTGGACATGTTGCGTCATGTTTCTAATGTAACAGGTTCTTCTATATAGCACACATTCAACAATGCTTACTGTGAAGAAGCCATGCTGTTTAAATTCTATTTTGAATGGGACAATTTATTCAAAGGTTTGAAATATTTGTTCTTCAAGATACTAGGAACTTCACTGATCTAAGTTATAATTTGGGCCCAGTCAAAGATATCTTATCTAAGAGCAGAGACTGGGTTTGAGGGAAGGAGGTAGATTTCCCTGTCTTTCAACACATACATACTTATGAAGTACTTACTGTATTCCAGGCTATGTCCTAAAGTCTAGAGACTCACTAATGGCAAGTTGTAGCTCCCATACAGCTAATATCAGCAAAATTGATATCAGCACAGTACTTCGCATGTTGTAGGTTTTCAATCATCTGTTGCATAAATATTAGTATTCATTTTCATTTTTATTATCATAAAATTTGCTTTTTACTAACACCAAATTTTAACTTCTAGACTTAATTAAAACACAATTTTGAATCCCTGTCTGAACCCTAAGTTTAATTTCACTGAAGCCTTGTCAATTTCATGAGCCTTTCTGAAGTAAAAAACTTCTTTTTAGTATTGAATCTAGAAGAACAATGATAGCTCTTACATGTATCCCACACATTGATCAATATATCTTCCCCTAAACTTTCTTCCAATCAGCAAAGGGCAATTTTTATCTCATTATTTCTTCTTCAGCTTAGATTAAAAACTAGTTTTTACTGATAAATTTAGTTTTACATAATCTCACTTCTATTATTGGCTCTGATCACTTAAAAAAATTAAGGCTTGTTTAATGACAGCCTATCTGAATAACTAACTTTATAAAATCAAATTTGACCATTACATGATAATATTTTAAGACAAAAATAGAATTTCTTTACATGCTACTCCCAAAGTTACGTACTTCAAAAGTGCAGGCCCCCTTGTTATTCCTGCAAGTGAATAAAAAAGCTCTGAGAATGCTGTGCCTATGTTCTGTCATCCTCAGAGCCTTGACCATAATAATGATGCTACATTTGAGGATCTTTTATGCATTAAAAATACTTTCACATGTGCTTTTTTAGCACCCTGGTGAAATGAAAGCATGAATTTTTGAGTTAGCCAACCTTAGGCTTAAATCCTAACTGGCATCCTGCTGTCTGTGTGGTCTTGGTTAAGTTTCTTAACCTGTCTGAGCTCATTTCCTCGAATCAAAAATAGAGGTGATGCTACTTATTTAGGGAAGTTGAGGGGATTAAATTATATAATGTAGGTACTACTCCTGGAACATCAAAAGTTTTCAACACATTCTGGTTTGATAATAACCTTGGAAGCCTGAGGAGTTGGAGTACTGACCAACATCAATAATTTACACAGACTTTTCATATGTTTAATAGATAAGTATTTCCTCCTTACACATCAGTACAAGAAATGTTGTTATTTTGGTTTAATTTTCTAAGTCAAATAAAATGTCTATATGCCCTTACTCTCCAAGGAGGTAAGGAATTAAATCTCAATCAAGGGTTTTAGTGTCTTCTCACTCCTTATATTCCAAATTTGGGTACTTATGTGGATATAGAAAGATGTGGGAGGTGGAGTGGGCCTCCTTGTTCTTATAGCTCCTTTTGCTGGAAAATCTACCTTCCATTTTCCCTTCCATCGCTTACCAAGCACTGATGCTCTCTGCAAACTTAGAAGTGAATTCTCCAGAGATCCTGTCCGGACCACATGCTTTGTTACTAAAGACCCTTGATGATCCGTTCTTGGTCTCCATGGTTATATCAGGAGGAATTACCCATCAAGTTATCTGCATTCTTGGTATCTCTACAAACTACTAGACCCTGCCCTGCCTGGGAAAATTTCTTCTTCATCAGTTTCTTCTCTCAGCACCAGCCTTCACCCCTGTTTCCTTTAAGGGTCTTCTCCTCAAATTAAGTCTGTGGAGAAGTTAGCGCTTGTGTAAAGTAGATTTCACTTTCTAATCTGAGATTCTCTGAGGCAGTGGAGCCCGGAAGCAGAGTACTAAGTCTTGGTTACTTTGGGGAAAAAAGGATGGCAGCAAGAACACTCATTATTCTGAACATCCAATAGCAGTAAAAATAATGTATAAGGTACGTTAACACAATAATAAGTCATCTGATAAGGATTTTATTTATTTTTCCCATCACTCCTATGATATAAGTTCTTCAGGCACCACACTACCCTCACTAATGAAAGAGATTTATCCTGGTTTCCTGCTTCATGAAGATCTACCCCTTCCCAGACTACAGCACCACTTAGGTGTTAGAGAGAAGAGGTCCTTTATCCACTGATGGTTCTGGCCAAAGTTCTTTGAGCAGATGTTCACTTATCCCTTGGTCTTGAAACATCCAACATGAACCACTTATCTGCCTTATCCCAGACTTTCTCAGGTCAGATCCCATCATGATTTGTATCTCTCCCTCCTCTGGTCACCATTAGAAACTCAGCTCTTCATGTCATGCATCACTAGTACTCTCATCACTGCACTGCTCCAACCCCCTTGCCATCTTTCTCCATTTTCTGACCCAGTCTTCTTTTCCTCATAGGCTTCCCAAACTCTTCCCATGTGCTCTCATTAAGAAAATTCTCTTTACCCTCATCCTACTTTTGTCTTTTCCTGTTCCCTTAATCTTATTTTTCTAGCAGAAACCAGGCTTTCCCTTGGTGCCATTTATTCCTTAGGTCCTTTTGAATGGATGATGTGTTTTCTTCCTAACATTCTTATCTCAGGGCCTATAATTGAGGAGAATGTTTTACCTTTACAATTTGTCTGTTTATTCAACACCTTCTTTCTTCTTATCTCAGTCAATTATTTGACTTCATAAGAGACATCTCACCCACTGTTCTAACACTTTTGAGTCTCTACCTCCTTGAAAGTTTATGCCATCAGACTTTGCTACTATTAGCGCTTTCTGTGTTACCTTGACATTTTATTAATCTTTATTGTATTTCTTTATTTTTTGCAGACTTTACTATGTGGATAACTGTCTCCCTCTATATCTTCTTAACTATTTACCATTCTTCGTTATTTCAAAATCCAAGTGGAAGATTCAGCTAATACATTGCTGTGTTAGTCTGGGTCCTCCAAAAAGAAGCTTAAATAGGATTAAACATATATAAAATTTATTAGGGGAATGAATGCTTTTGAGAGTAAAATTTGTGGAGGAACTCAAGAGAAATTTTGAGAGTCATTGGACTGTACTGCAGGTTTTACCCCAAGGGAGGAAAGAGGGAGAGAAGAGAGGTTGGATAAAAGTAACTTAAATTGCAGTTCAGTTGTAAGGAAAGCTTTTCAAGGACAATGGGGAAGGCTTGAGACAAAATTGCTTGTAAAAGGAGTCTTGTGTCTCCCAGGAATGGGCCTGCCTTTTAATCTCTGCTGCACTCAGTCATTGGCTGTGAGAAACCTATGGGAAGTATGGCTTTGTAGTGACAGGGTGATGGATTTTGGTACACAGTAGCTGGGGTCATCTGTTAATTATGATCCCCTCGGCTGGAGATTTGTTGGACATATTTTAATGGCTGTTATACTTTCCTCTCAGTTCTTTGACCTCTTTACCTCCAATGATTTTTTCTTCTACTCCTCCTTAGCTGCCAAGTCCCATGTTTATTTTTGTCATTAGACCTTGTTATTGTGAGAACTGTAACACCTCTAAAAATGATAAAAATGACTCATTCAATTCTTCAACCTCATAGAAACATCTCATTCACTCTTCTTACACTAATTTCCCTCCTTTCTCTTCTTATTAATTGTCCACAGTGCATCACTATAATCAATCTCTTACAATATCCAACTCTCTTGCCACAACTTTAGCTTATTTTCTGTTTTTTAAAATAGAATGCCAGAGACTGGATAAATTTTTTAAAATTATTTTTCACAGTTCTAGAGCCTGGAAAGTTCAAGAGCATGGTGCCAACATCTGGCAAAGCCCTGCCTGATGCATTATCCCATGGCAGAAAGGCAAGCAAGCACATGAGTTGGAGAGAAAGACAATGAGCCAAATTCAACTTTTTATCAGAGCCCACTCCTGCAATAAAGGCATTAAACCAAGAGTGGAGCCCTTCTGGCATAATCAACTCTCAACACTGTTACAATGGCAATTAAATTTCAAAATGAGTTTTGAAGGAAAGTTCAAATTATAGCACCCCTTCTCCTCTGTTGTATGCGTCTATCAAAATTCTAATTGTGTCTAAATCCAATTATTCTCTTATCATCTAACAGAACCTGAACAGCTGTATGTTGTGAAAACTCCTGTTTTTCCTTTTCTTTTTTTATTTCTTTCTCTCTCTTCTTTCTATTTCTCTACAAAACTCCAATGATTCCTCGATATTGCTTGACTATTTTTGCTACACTTTACCCTCATATGCTACAAAATGAATATTTTACATTTTCTCTTTTTCCTTCTTATAGCCTCTTTCTCACACTTTATTTTCAGCTGAAGGTCTTGCCTTATACTTTAAGTAAGGCCAATTAGATAAAAATTCCATAAACTTCCCAATGCCCAATTTACCAGCCTTTCTACATCTTTATCTACACTTTTAGTCTTCCATTTATTCATAGCCTATAACATAAGATTTATGAGAAAAAGAATCTTGGTTTTTTTGTTCGCTGATATATCTGCAAAGATGGTCCATAATCATCTTTACTCAGTAAATATTTTTTAGATAGATCGATCCATTGAATAATGATTATTTTTTCTATTATACAGGAAGCTTATAGAAATACAGTGACTTTTCCAAATTTTCCAGATGTTACTTAAATTTTTCAGATGAGAGTACTCAGGACTGAAAGGACTATGAGAGAGAGAGAGAGAGTGAGAGAGAGAGAGAGAAAGTGATATAATATGGGATAGTCAAATACTCTTTCCATGGTCACACAGGTTTTTGCTATAAAATATTGCATTTTGTTCTTCGAGCCAGTTTAACTTCTGAGATCACAAATAATCATATTCTTCCAACTTTTAATATTCTAAATAAGTTGGTTCTTAATATTTGGGGGTGATTAAACCTTTGAGAATCTGAATAAATCTATGGCCTCTTAATTCAGAAAAATACATATTCACATACAGAAAAATTTACTTGCAAGTCAAAAGATTTGTGAATCGAATCAGGCCAATATGTGACTATCATCAGCACTGAAAGTGAGAACAAAATGAAAAGGGATGGTTTATACATTAATTCAGTTTGAACATAAGGATGGGGGCTTTGTCAAGGTTGGTTGGGATGGTCATGGTCCAGGTCTGAAGACAACAACCTGCTTAGGAAAGAGACTTGGAACTGGCGAGTAGACACATGGATGGTGGGCTGCTATCAAGACAGATCAAAGTTACACTTAACTGGGTTGGACAGGAATTTGGGCAGGACTTCTCTAACCTGAAGTTACCTCAATTCTAAAATGAAGAAGTTGGATTATGTGATATGTTAAATTTCCATTATGCCCTAAACATCTACATCTGCAGTTACTTTCATAGGTAAGACAAGGCATATCATTTGATCAAGTGAAAATATTTCAAGGCACCATCAAGAAGAAAATGCAGATTAATGGCAGGCCTTAAGTTAACGTGGAAGGCCAAGTGTGTATTTGTTCAGATAAATGTTTGAATTAAATGCTTCTCTTCTATCTTTAGCTGCTTGTCTTCAGCGAAGGGAGAGTAGCATTTCCCAAAGCCTCCTATTGTAGCACTTATCACATTGTATTAAAGCTTTCTGTTTATATATCAGTTGCTTCTTAGAATGTTAGCACTTTAAGGACAAAAACTGTGTTCCCTAGGGTCTAGCGCAGTCTTGGTTTCCCCAGGATCTAACCCTGTCCTTGGGGTATGGTGAGTTGTCTGTACATGTTTGTTGAACCAAAGTAAAATGAACTGACACACATATACACACACACGAACAAAAAGGAATCAACATAAAAGCCATGCTTGTCAAATTTGAAAAGTAACAAAATCTAAAGAATGTCATCAGGCTTTAAGTTGTCATCAACATACAATCATTCCAATCCAGGGCCCATGAGAATAATGGCACTGCCAGGCACTGAGTCCTCAGCACCTATTTTAATGGCAAGAGAAGAAAAAGTGTTTGTTCTTAGGTTGTCATAGGAGCATAGTCTGCATTTAGACCGAGAAGTTGTACCATATGTCAAAACAATATTTGGTAACCAAAATAATTTGTGAGTAAAAAATGAACCAAGTGTGTTTCTATAAACTTTTCCATCACCATTGGAACCAACTTCTTGAGGATTTAGATAAAAATATTACATTTTCCATAAATTTACTCTTTGTTAATTATATAACTTTGTTCATAGATGAATAAGGAACAAAGCCGAAGAAGATAACAAGCAAAGAAAACATTATATTCCCATATGCCTGATGTTAAATATAGAATCATGGGGAGGTATGATACTTCAGGATATATTACCACAATAATTGCTATACACTGAGGATTATATTTTGCTGTGTTGTTTAAGCAGAAACTCAACATATCCCTTTAAAAAATTGAGCTTACAGGGCCGGGCGCGGTGGCTCACGCTTGTAATCCCAGCACTTTGGGAGGCCGAGGCGGGCGGATCACGAGGTCAGGAGATCGAGACCACGGTGAAACTCCGTCTCTACTAAAAATACAAAAAAATTAGCCGGGTGTGGTGGCGGGCGCCTGTAGTTCCAGCTACTCGGAGAGGCTCAGGCAGGAGAATGGCGTGAACCCGGGAGGCGGAGCTTGCAGTGAGCCGAGATTGCGCCACTGCACTCCAGCCTGGGTGACAGAGCAAGACTCTGTCTCAAAAAAAAAAAAAAAAAAAAAAAAAATTGAGCTTACAGTCTGAATAGCAAAATAATAACTTCCAAAATGCAATTTTAGTAGGTCCAAATACCTACTAAAAGAGGTCTGTTTTCTTATTTGAAAATTCAATGACTAAAAAAAAAATTTAAAGTTATCTTTTGGTGTTTTGATTTACCACAAAGAAATTATTTACCTTGTCTGGGAGGCTATGTGTTTGGTTTTGGCAGATTGATTATTTTCAAGATAGTTTCCCAACAGACCCTGGCATAAGAGCCCAGTCTGAATGAGACGAACAAGGAATGCGCTTTGCCACCAGATGGAAGTCTGTGGTAATCAGCGAAGTCAGGTTCCTGTCATCAGGTGCAAATCACCCAGATAATGAAAGTCCCTTTTGTACACTGTGCACTTGTTCCAGAAAGCATTAGTTAAAATTGGCTAAATTCTGCTCTGTATGTATTCTCTCAACCTCATTATGTTATTTTCTTGGTAGAAGATGAGGTACTAGGATCAAAATGTTAGTCTAATGACATGTTTTCTATACTAATAATCCTTAGGTCATTGCCATATTCAGAGCTGTATTAGATAATAACATTTAAAAAGCCCATTTTCATTCTGAGCAGCTCAGTTTTAGTAACTGTTGAGTTTCACACCACCACCTCTTATCCCTATACCAGCTGCCTACAGGAAGCACAGAAACTTAATTATTGACAGACTAAATATTTGCATCTTGTGGAAACCAGAATATTCCATAATTTAAGAACTTAGCAAATATTTTCCCTAAAACCAGATTTTGTACTTTGTTGTGGGTTGCATTTAAGAATAGCAGTATGAAATTTTCAAACTGCAGTTGGGAACCTTTATCCTTTCTGAGGTCTGAGCATGGATTGTTACCTCCTTTTTTCTTTTTAAAATGTTTAATCTTTGCCCGCTTTTGCCATTTCTTCTTTCATGTGCGTGAAATGTCAGCTTGCAAATTGGTGAGCTGCTACCTACTATTTTCCCTCAATGTATGAGTAATTTCTATGCCATGCGGATGCATTTGTAAAAGGCCACTGATTAAGGTTATTCTGTGTACAAGGATCTTATTTAAGAGCGCCCATGATCAAATTTTAATTTCTCTTGCTAATCTGCAGTTCTCTGCAAAAAAAAAAAAAAAAAAAAAAAAAAAAAAGCTTGATTAACATCTCATTTGGTGTAAACGAATTGTTTTGTTTTGCAGGTGCAAACTTCTCTAGGGAACTACAAAGTATCATATACACATCTTTTGAGAAATATAAAGTGCCATGAAAATAAAAAAACATTATTGTTCTTATTTTCTTATAGCTTAAAGGTGACCCCCATTTTAAGAATTACCTTTGGGAATCCCTCCAAGTTAGTTGTCATGGAAACAACTCTGCCAGGACAAGATTTTCAAATCTTGTTTTTGTGTATGGAAACAAGGCTGTTGGAAATGGTTTCTATCCCTGTGAGTGATAGGGGCTGAAGTTCTTTCTATGCTTTTCTGATGCTCAGTTCATTCAATAGCAGGGTTGTGAAAATGGCAGGTAATTAAGAAACAGATGACAGAGTTCAAGGCGCTGCTTTGCTACTTCTCTTCTGCATAAATTTGGGGAAATCATTGAACCTGTTTGAGACTGTTTTCCTATATGTAAAATGAGAATAATATGCTTGCTTGACCTGGCTATTAAAAGTAATCGAGGATTTTAAAGTGCTACACAAAGTTGGTTATTACTAAGACTGACTTATTGGTGTATTGTGTTTCATCAGAGAAACACACACCCAAACTGTACTGTTTGAATTTTACTAAACTGCATTTTGGCATCTATTAACCAAACTTGAGGGACATGATAAGAAAATTAAAACACTTTTCTATTCACCTTAGTGTAGAAAAGTAATTGGGGAAAGTTTTTATGCCTCCTACAGTATCCTTTTTAATGAATACCTGGAGACATGACATATTTTTCTCAGAATATCTGGATTACTTTTAAACAACAGCTTTCTGTATTTATTTTTAAAGTCATATATAACTTATTGTGTTTTCCTCTTTACACTGGCTTCTAGGCAGTTCTGAGTTAAATCCATCGTTTATATCTAGCTAAATATATATGACTTTATAATATTTATTTTACCTCACCGATGTCTTCAACTTGTTATTTTTGGCTATATTTTCCTTTTGTTCATGATTTCTTCACTTTTCCCTTTTCTTGTGCTACATGTGTTTTAAAAACTACATAATTTTTGGAATGAGGTGATACTATATCTAAATAGAAAATAATTGTTTTCTAAAAGATATCTGCGGTAGATAATAATTGCTACCATATTTTGAAGTCTTACTACATGTTAGGCCCTGTGATAAGCACTATCTATTATCTCTTTTATTTTTTGCCCAAAAGGTATCATTTCCTATCTTTTACAAATGATGATACTAAGGCTTAGAAACAAGTAAATTGACTCATCTAGTGGCTTTCCTCTAGTAAATGGAGGAAATTGTTTTCCAATGTAGATTTATCTGATTCTAAAATTCATGTTGATTAGTCATTGTATTATACTGCCTTTTATTACTAAGTAAAATAATGCAACAAATGACTATCATTATTATCATTGCTGTAGAATTATTATCAAAGGTTTCTGATGTAGTTGAATATTTAATTTTGACCAAGAGCGTACATAATTAAAAAATACATGTTCTAAAACTCTATTATTCATATTTTTGCTTGACAATTTGATGGTGCGAGTGTTTTGCCACATCTTGCCTTTACTGCCAAGAATGATTTCAAGGCCTATCTCCATATGTAACTTGGTGTACAACCCCAGAGAAATGTGTGCCTCTTACTGACATATGGGGAAACACATCCAACAATCCTTTTTTAGAATGTAGCAAAAACTTCCTGGCACTTTCGAACAATCTTCTGCCATGCTTTGTTCCTTCAAGTTGTACTTCAAATGCATTTGCTACTCTCTTTCTCTTCATGATCTTCAAGTTTATTATCCATTGTCACATCTTTCTGTTTGGTTGTTTAAATGGGAAGGTTCTGTTTAGTTTCTGTCTTTTGGTACATGATAACTGCCCGTAAGAGGTCTCTTTTGTTTCTAATTTTATATCCATGATTTTAAAGAAAGATTGAGAAAGTGTAGGCCACACAGAATTGACCAAAAAAAGTAAACAGTAAGATCCGGGCTTGGGTAGTGGGAGGATGATATTTGCTATCACAGTGAGGAAGGCATTACGGAGTTAATAACTTCTGAATTGGGTTTATATTGAAAGGAGGGGGTGTCTTGAGGGTGGGGTGCTTAGAACCATAGAAGGGATTTTTCTTCCTACCAAAGCCTTATAAAAATCTTCCATACAGCAAGTTCTTTTCCTAAAAGAGAAGCAATGTTCAGAAAGCCTGAAACATGTAGCCCAGTTAGAGAAGTCATTTCCAGGAAAATTGGTAACTAAGGCAGTCATTTTTCAGAGAATTAAAAGAGACAAGATCTCCATCACTTCAGCTTTTGAACATATCTGTGAAGGAACTAATGGGAGCAGGAACAGCTGGAGCTACAAGTAATTCATAAAAACTCCACGTGGGGTGATCATGTTGAGCATTATATTCAGAAAGAATGGAATGCCTTTGCAATTGTGCTATCATTCCAGTGCAGACTCACATGGGAGAAGGATCGGGATTGCACACAAAGGATGATCTGCCAAGGCTACTATGTCAGGCTGTGAAAGAGAAAAAGGATAAGAGGAGAACAAAGAGTGAAAATTTTTTTCTTAGCCAAACTTTTGGAAATGTTTCAACAAATCCTTATTGAAGTATAATTAGAAGTGTATTTCTCAACCTTGTCTTTTATTTTTTACAATTTTTTTTGTGGGGGAACCATTTTGTTCATTATGTGATATAGGCGCAATTCCTAGGGCTGTAAACTTTTGGAAGGTCTACAAATATATGTGCAACCTGAAAAATGACTTAATAACTCTATAATATGAAAAGAAAACTGCAAAATTAAAAGGAGTTAATACTTAATGAAATATCCACAAAGCATAACGTTATTTAACTTGTTTCACTGCAACTTAACTGCTATATCTTATGATAGATAATAAATAGCAAGGAAAATGTTTATTCTCAAATAAGCAAAATTATAAAAATTCTCTCTAAAAATGTTACAATAAAAATATTCTTAATGCATGATGTAAGCATTGCAAAATATGCTTGATATGATATGCAGTGAGACTTTTAAAATTAACAGAGCCTGTTGTCTAGGACGGTTGTCATTAAACAACTCATAATGGGTTTATGTACAACTATGTTTGTTTTAGTTTTCTATTGGTACGTAACAAATTACCACAAGCTTAGCAGATTAAGACAGCACATTATTACCTCAGGCTTTCCCTGTGTTAGGACTTAGGGCATAGGTTAGCTGAGTCCTTCATTCAGGGTCTAACTGGCATGAAATTGAGGTGTCAGCCAGGGCTGTGGTCTCACCCAAAGACTTGATTCAGTTGGCTAAGGTGGAGACATCATGGGAGTGATATCTCATCCTCTTTGTCATATGTGGAATCTAGTCAAGGGAATGACATTCCATCACTCTTACTATATTCTATAGACAAGAAATCACAGGTTCTGCCTACCCCAAAAGAGGGGATTATGTAAGTTGGGAAGGGGATCACACATCCTTAAGAAATGTAGTAGAGGTTATTTTAGGATGTGTCTGCCAAAATGTTTAAAGTTATGTTTTTTAAGGTTTTGTTCTCTAGTGTGGGCTCAGTTATTGTCAAATATTTCTTTAGTTGTCTTTATAATAAAGTTCTGAGATAAAGAACACTTTCACCTATGTTATAAATGATATTTAGAACCAGTTCGGCGCATAGTAGGTACAGAATTAATGAATTACAGAAAAGATTCTTTTGACTAGAGAAGATATATAAAAGAGAGAGTTCGGAGAAAGATTTTTCCAATCTGATTGTGTCTTACATTCCCCAAGCACTCATGCTTCAAGTATTCCAAGAACATTCTTGGTAAACTTAATTCAGAGCTTCTGAGGTCATAGAGCAGGTTAAAGGCTTTATACTAGCAGAGTCTAGAAGGCTAAGAAAAAGGCATCAGTTAGGACTGAAAGTAATATTACTGGTTATAAGTGCATTCTGACACCCTTGCTGATCACCAACATATATCTCCTCCTAAGGATGTTCTTCTTTATCCCTGTTTCTCTCGTTTCCTCAGCTCTCCATCTCTCCTGCTTTTTGTCTTTCTTGCTCATAACCTCTCTCCACAGTTTGGCTTTTCTTTCATTTTATCATTTTTAACTCTTCTAACATTTGTCTCTTGTAGTCTATTATTCCATCTCTCAGGATTATTACTTTCATCAATATTGAGAGAGTGTGTGTGTGTGGCTCTGTGTTTGCATGTCTGTGTAGGTGTATGCTTATGTCAGTGTATAAACTTGGTGTGTTACAGTCAGATGGCTTTACATTTGTGTGGTGGGGTACATAGGCCTTCTTTCACTCTGAGATGGAGGAGTCAGGGTCACCCGAGTCATGGCCGGAGTAAGTGATGCCTGCGATATGCATGCCCTTGAAAGAGCCTGGGAACTCAGTGGAGCAAGAGGCTTTATTGGAGAGGCCTTCCTTGTAGTTAAGATTTCACAGATGGAATGGACTTCCTAAGAAAGAAGTGAATCTGGGTAAGTCTGTGAAACAGAGGAGAGGTTTTTGGTTTTTGTTTGTTTTAGTTTTATTTGGTGAGATTCTCTGACTCTTGATACAGTGTTTTTAGGGCAGGGCTACATATTTGACAGCAGTAGCAAATTTTAAAGATCCAGGTGAGAACAATTAGAAGGAAGAGCCTGTGGGTGATATTGTTAGTTTTAAATCTATCATTCTGGGAGCCAAGTCACAAAGAATCCTATATGATGGGTACCTCTATTGGCTGACACTATAAAACATTAACGTGGCTGTATAAGTTCATGGCTCCTAGTTTAAATTCCCACTCTGAAGAAAGAAGCTATGTATATTTAGAAAACAGTCGCTTCTGTGTAGGAGTGCTTTATACCACAACCATCTGAAGAGCTTTCAAATTCAGTATATTTTGGTATCAGAACAAATAAAACCACATCTTCAACAAGTGAAAATTTCCGGTCTTCTCCATTTTTATTTTCTTGTCGACTAGTGATTGCAGATGCTTAAGCTAGCCTCCTCAGCTGAAAACTGATGGATTCAGAACTGGCCACATGGTGTGCTCATATGATTTTTGCCATCTGTCTTTAAATACAACACTCCAGTATATGTCTGTAAGTAACGTAACAGGAAAATTTCCACGTGGAATTACTAATCAAGCTTGAAGTCCACATTTCCAAACAGAGAGATTACGGAAAGATAAAGAACTAACAAGGGAAAAAGATAATTTGTGTAAGGAAATAGTATAAAAGAAGAAAAGAAAAATGAAAGTAGGTAGATAATTAATTAAACAGCAGGAAGGAGATGGACAGTTTCTAGAAATAGTATTTTCCTCCCACTTGAAAGCTGGAGAGCTTAATTTTTCTCTTTTTCTGATAATTTGTGAGAGATCCTCTTCAGAGCTAATACATTTTATTGGTTCAGTTAAAAAACATTCATTATATTGGAACAACTTAAGTCTGGAGATAGTTGTTTTAACCCTTCTGTTAACACTGCATAATCTTAGAAACTATATAAATTAGACTGTATTTTAAATGAATCTTCACAAATAGATTTGTGATTTCTCTACTTTTGTAGCTAAATTCAAAGTGAATAAGCAGACCTTTAAAATGCATTAAAATTATCTTCATTCATATATACTTACCTTTTTAAATGAAAAAAACAAAAGACTCATATTTTTTAATAAACTGATATAATCATATTCAAACTTAAGGAGACCTGGCCTGATATGAGAAAAGCAGTTATATCCTGGAATATCATAAAAAGGGCAGGATTCAGAATTAATTAAGCCTCACTTCTACTTGTAAGAAGATTTCTAATCAAAAGCTTCTTCTTACAGAGTATTATATTGTGCCATCAAACTTCAGCCTCTTCCTAACATGTCCTTGATACAGAACTTCCATTAAGGAAGCCCATATCCAAAATCTCCATTTAAGAGCGTAGATTTGTGCAGACTAACTCTCATACTAAGTGGGATTTTGGAAACTCCCCAATGCTGTTTCAGTTCTTAAGGGAACATTAAAATTAAGCAATATGCAAGCCAGATAATTCTTTTTAAAAGCAGAAAGTGCTTCCTTTATACCAATACTTTATTTTTTAAAGAAGCATTAGAGATCATAAAGAGTGAATCTATATGCTGCCTAGCAGAATTTGGTAGAGAACAAGGATATTTTCTTATTTGAATTGTGTTTATCTTTTGAAACATTTTGTCCACAACTAGAGAGTAAATGCAGATGCTTAGCTTGACTCATAAGTTTTGGATAGAATAAGGGAGTATGTAAAATGCTTTACCTGTTGTTGAAAGAAATAAAAAACCACCACATAAAGTCATTGAAGTTTGACACAGAAGATGAATCCAGGGTCACAGTGGTCACCTCTAAATTGGAAGACTGATGATTTATCGAGACTGGATGTCAACTTTCAATGGCTAGGTGTCACTGAAGAAAAGTACCCGTAGCTCTAGAACACAGATAAGGTAAAAAAAAAAAAAAAAAAACAACAAAAAACAAACAAACAAAAAACTAATGGGAAAGTACGTAACACCAACAATGAGTTATAAAAATAACATAGAAGCAAATGTTAACTCATGATGAGTTTCTTCAGTAAGGTAAATTGACTTTTTAAAAAAAAATAAATTAACTTTATAATATAAAATTAGTCTTCATAATGTGATAATTTGGGACACTTTAGAATAATAACGGGGAAATATCTAAAATCATCATAGAGTAAACACAATTAATTGAAATAAACTGGATAAACCTTCTTATTGGGCATTTTCAAAATTTAAAATTTTGATATTTGTTATAATTTTTATGTTTGCTAAGAAAATAGCTAAGTCGTTTTCTACTGTTTCTTAGAGTGCTTCTATTCTATGCCACAAAGGTGAAGAAATAGTCTGCCTCCATTTACAAATGCTGTGATTGAGAATATGCTTTTCCATTCATTAATTCAATAGGGAAAAGGAGGAAAAACACTTCTGAGTACATGAAGGGAGTTATTACGTTGCTTAAATGAAGCAGTAAAATGAACGGGAAACAAAAAAAATCGGGGGTAAGATTAAATTAGCTGTGTGGCATTGAAAGTAGTTTATACTCTCTGATTCTTTTTATTTGTAAAATAAGGATAATAATACCTAATTGGACAGATTGTTGTGATGAGTAGAGTACTTGCCAAAGTCATCATGCAAAGTGTGGTATTGATTTTTTTATTATTGAGTTTCATATACCTGGAACTCACTGGAGATAATTAAAGATGTTTCTCTTGTATACTTTGAAATTACAGAAAAAGAAAATCCACAGTTAGAACTTATTCTCCATAAAAACAAAGATTAGCTTGACAATAGGAAAGAGCTTATATGGTTAAATTTCACAATGAACAATAAATGTCGGGGCATTTTATTCTATGGTCATCCTGTTATTTGGGACATTCTATCATCTGGTTCACATTGTCTGCTAAACTTGGTTGGGCAACTTAGTTGAGCCTTATTCTAGTAGAGAAGCAGATTATGAAATTAATTTTCAACATAGTAGAGCAACTTTGGGGATGAAGTTAATTGAATTATTTTATCCTGGCACATTTGGGAAGCTTCTGGTATAATATCAGAGAACTATAAATAAAGCCTTTGAAGATGACACTTTCCATTTTATTTGCCCAGGTGGAAGTATAAGAGCAATAGTAACAATAAAAGGGGGGTCCTAAATAAGGCTTGCCATTAAATGGTAAGATTGAGGATTTGGGTGTGAGTTTAGATGTGAAGGGATGAAGGAGGCTGTTTAGCCTGATTTAGTTTCCAGAAGTGGATCTGCCTCTAGATATAGCAAAAGTAGTTTTCTCTGCATCCAGTTAGTAGATTAGGGGACTAAATTAGTTTGAAATCAAAGCCCCAGATGAAAAGTAAAGCATTTATCTACTTTTCCTTGTATTTGGTGCATAAATATTATCACTGAGAGATGTTTCATGGAGGGATGTCTGGTTAGAGACAGAATGTGGATTTGGGATTCCTACATCTGTCTACATATTTACATAGATAGATTATATATCTGTAAAATAAGCTTATAGAGTCTACTGAAATTTTCTTGCATTATTGAGTGAGTCTTCTATGTGGAAGAGGTTTTGAAAAAAATTGATTGTTCAATACAAGGCTAGGGTCACTGGTGAGAACTCTTATGAAAATTGTTCAAAGAAGAAAAGATTGAAAGAAGCCTTCTTTCCCCCTCTCACTAGGCTTTGTTTACCCTTCTCTGCTTTACTTTCAAAATCAGAAGAATAGTAAACAACTTTACATGAAATGCTTTTCTCTTTTTAGAGCTTGTTTTTATCATGACTTCACTGGCAATAATTCAATTGAGGAATTGAAAGACAATTGTGTAATAGATAAGAGCAGGGATTCTAGAGCCAGGATCTTGGGTTTGGGCCTTGTCACTGCCACTTACTCTAACTTTTGAGAAATTATGTGGCATCTCTGCTCCACAGTTTGGTTTTTGTTCTACATCAAATGGGACTAATTGCATAGAGCTGCTGTGAGGATTAACTAAATTATTTCCGAGAATAGTACCTGGTACTTCCTAAATTCTCATAAATTGTCAGTTATTTTTCTCATTATAATTCTTATTACTATGAAGGTAGCCATGTATTTTTCTAAGAAACTTACGACAGCCCCAAGCTGATCAACTGATTTTGAAATTGTAGGTAGAATGTCAAAGAAATTTTGAAATTAATTGCTTAATATTTGGGATACCATTCCTTCTCTTCACAGTTACGGTATTCTGACAGAATAAATGAAAACTTTTCTTCACACTATTATTATATTTGAAGATGAGTTCAGCTTTGGTGGGAGGTACAAGACAAAGGTTATGTTAGAATTTGTTCTATGTGACAAACTGAAATCAAATTATTCAGAGTAGCCTGTCATAGCAGGAGATCGCAATAGCTAATGTGGTATTGAATGTTGATCATGACTAAGTAGTATATGACTTCATGATACTCTTGCTCATCCTGGTGCCTAAATTTGTTGTGTAGTAAATATAAATTCATCTCTGTTGCCAGTAATTGAAGCCATTAACCATGTATCCTTTGGGCTGGAAAAGTTAGAGCTTTAGGTTCCTTACTAATATTGTGTCTAGAAGAGACAACGATTTAAAAACTAAACAAATCAGCTGCACTTGTTTATTATTTTTATTTTTGTGAGTACATGATAGGTGTATATATTTATGGAGTACACGAGATGTTTCGATACAGGAGTACAGTGCATAATAACCATATGGTGATGAGTATCCATCACCTCAAGCATTTATCCTTTGTGTTACAAACAATCCACTTATAGTTTTAGTTATTTAAAAGTGTACTATTAAATTATTATTGCCTATGGTCACCCTGTTGTGCTATCAAATACTAGGCCTTATTCATTCTTTCTATTGTTTTTTGTACCAAATAACCATCTTCACCTCCTTCCCACTCCCCAACTACCCTTCCCAACCTCTGGTAACCATCCTTCTATTCTCTATATATCTTTATGAGTTCAATTGTTTTCATTTTTATCTCCAAAAAATAAGTGAGAATATGAGATGTGTATGTTTCTGTGCCTGGATTATTTCACTTAATATAATGATCACCAGTTTCATCCATGTTGTTGCAAATGAAGAATTTCATTCTTTTTTATGGCTGAGTAGTACTCCAATGTGTATAAATACCACATTTTCTTTATCTGTTCATCTGTCGATGGGCACTTAGATTGCTTCCAAACCTGGGCTATTGTGAACAGAGCTGCAACAAACATGGAAGTGCAGATATCTCTTTGACATAGTGATTTCCTTTCTTTTGGGTATATACCCAGCAGTGGGTTGCTAGATCATATGTTAGCTCTACTTTTAGTTTTTTGAGGAACCTCCAAACTGTTCTCCATAGTGGTTGTACTAATTTATATTCCCACTAACAGTGTACAAGGGTTCCTTTTTCTCTGCATCCTCACCAGCATTTGTTATTGTCTGTCTTTTGGATAAAAGCTATTTTAACTGGGGTGAGATGATATCTCATTATAGTTTTGATTTTCATTCCTCTGATGCTCAATGATGTTGAGCCCCTTTTCATATGCCTATTTGCCATTTTTATGTGTTTTCTTTTTTGAGAAATGTCTACTTAAATCTTTTGCATGTTTTTTCATTGGATTATTTGAGTTTTTCCAGTAGAGTTGTTTGAGGACCTTATATATTCTGGTTAATAATCCCTTGCCAGATGGCTAATTTGCAAATATTTTCTCCCATTCTTTTGGTTGTGTCTTCACTTTTTTCATTGTGCAGAAGCTTTTTAATTGGTTGTGATCCAATTTGTCCGTTTTTGCTTTGGTTGCCCATGCTTGTGGAGTATTCAAAAAATGTTTGCCCAGACTAAAGTCCTGGAGAGTTTCCCCAATTTTTTTTGTAATGGTTTCATAGCTTGAGAGATTTAAATTTTTAATCCATTTTTGATTTGATTTTTGTATATGGTGAGAGATAGGAGTCTAGTTTCATTCTTCTGCATATGTATATTCTGTTTTCCAAGCACAATTAATTGAAGAGACTGTCTTTTCCCTAGTGTATATTCTTGGCACCTTTGTCGAAATGAGTTCAATGTAGATAGGTGGATTTGTTTCTTTGTTGTCTATTCTTTTCCATTGGTCTGTTTCTTTTTTTATGCTGTTACAATGCTGTTTTGGTTACTATAGCTCTGTAGTACAATTTGAAGTTAGGTAATGTGTTTCCTCCAGTTTTATGATTTTTGTTAAAAATACCTTTGGCTATTCTGGGCCTTTTGAGTTTCCATATAAATTTTAGGATTGTTTATCTATTTCTTTTTTTTTTCTTTTTTATTATTATACTTTAGGTTTTAGGGTACATGTGCACAATGTGCAGGTTTGTTACATATGTATCCATGTGCCATGTTGATTTCCTGCACCCATTAACTCGTCATTTAGCATTAGGTATATCTCCTAATGCTGTCCCTCCCCGCTCCCCTCACCCCACAACAGTCCCCGGAGTGTGATGTTCCCCTTCCTGTGTCCATGAGTTCTCATTGTTCAATTCCCACCTATGAGTGAGAACATGCGGTGTTTGGTTTTTTGTCCTTGCGATAGTTTACTGAGAATGATGTTTTCCAGTTTCATCCATGTCCCTACAAAGGACATGAACTCATCATTTTTTATGGCTGCATAGTATTCCATGGTGTATAGGTGCCACATTTTCTTAATCCAGTCGATCGTTGTTGGACATTTGGGTTGGTTCCAAGTCTTTGCTATTGTGAATAGTGCCGCAATAAACATACATGTGCATGTGTCTTTATAGCAGCATGATTTATACTCCTTTGGGTATATACCCAGTAATGGGATGGCTGGGTCAAATGGTATTTCTACTTCTAGATTCCTGAGGAATCGCCACACTGACTTCCACAATGGTTGAACTAGTTTACAGTCCCACCAACAATGTAAAAGTGTTCCTATTTCTCCACATCCTCTCCAGCACCTGTTGTTTCCTGCTTTTTTAATCATGGCCATTCTAACTGGTGTGAGATGGTATCTCACTGTGGTTTTGATTTGCATTTCTCTGATGGCCAGTGATGATGAGCATTTCTTCATGTGTTTTTTGGCTGCATAAATGTCTTCTTTTGAGAAGTGTCTGTTCATGTCCTTTGCCCACTTTTTGATGGGGTTGTTTTTTTCTTGTAAATTTGTTTGAGTTCATTGTAGATTCTGGATATTAGCCCTTTGTCAGATGAGTAGGTTGCAAAAATTTTCTCCCATTCTGTAGGTTGTCTGTTCACTCTGATGGTAGTTTCTTTTGCTGTGCAGAAGCTCTTTAGTTTAATGAGATCCCATTTGTCAATTTTGGCTTTTGTTACCATTGCTTTTGGTGTTTTAGACATGAAGCCCTTGCCCATGCCTATGTCCTGAATGGTATTGCCTAGGTTTTCTTGTAGGATTTTAATGGTTTTAGGTCTAACATTTAAGTCTTTAATCCATCTTGAATTAATTTTTGTATAAGGTGTAAGGAAGGGATCCAGTTTCAGCTTTCTACATATGGCTAGCCAGTTTTCCCAGCACCATTTATTAAATAGGGAATCCTTTCCCCATTTCTTGTTTTTGTCAGGTTTGTCAAAGATCAGATAGTTGTAATGTCATTGATATTTTGATAGTGATTTTATTAAATCTGTAGATTGCTGTAGATGTCATTGAATCTGTAGATTGGTATTTTGATAGGGATTTCACTGAATCTGTAGCATGGACATTTAACACTATTGATTCATCCAATCCATGAACATGAAATTTCTTTCCATTTTTTTTTTTTTTTTGGTGTCCTCTTCAATTTCTTTCATCAGTGTTTTATAGTTTTCATTATAGAGACTTTTCACTTTTTTGGTTAATTCTTAGATATTTAATTTTATTTGTGGCTATTGTAAATGGGATTACTTTTTAAAATTTATTTTCAGATTATTTGCTATTGGTATATAGAAATGCTACTGATTTTTGTATGTTGATTTTCTATCCTGCAAATTTACTGAATTTGCTTAACAGTTTTAATAGTTTTCTAGGAGATTCTTTAGGTTTTTCCAAATATAAAATTATAACATCAGCAAACAAGGATAAGTTGACTTCTTTCTTTCTATTTTGGATTCACTTTATTTCTTTCTCTTATCTGATTGCTCTAACCAAGACTTCCAGAACTCTGTTGAGTAAAAGTGGTCAAAGTGGGAAAACTTGTCGTGCTCCATCCAGATCTTACGGGAAAGGCTTTCATTTTTTTTCCTAATTTAGTATTATACTAGCTGTGGGTCTGTCATATATGGCTTTTATTATGCTGAGGTTTGTTCCTTCAAGGCCTAGTTTTTTCAGAGTTTTTATCATGAAGGGATGTTGAATCTTATCAAGTGCTCAAGTGCTTTTTCAGCATCATTTGAAATGACCATAATGTTTTTGTCTTTCATTCTGTTGAAATGATGTATCACATTAATTATTTTGGACATGTTGAATGATTCTTGCATCCCGGGGATAAATCCCAGTTCGTCATGATGAATAATTTTTTAATATAGTGTTGAATTTGAATTTTTAGTGTTAAGGATTTTTGTATCAATGTTCTTCAGAGATATTGCCTGTAGTTTTGTTTTGTTTTGTTTTTTTTTTTGATGTGTCTTTGTCTGGATTTGGTACCAGAGTAATACTGGCCTTATAGAATGCATTTGGAAGTATTCCCTCCTCCTCTATTTTTTGGAATACTTTGAGTAGGATTGGTATTAGTTCTTCCTTAAATGTTTGGTATAATAAGGCAGTGAGGCCATTGGGTCCTGGCCTTTTCTTTACTGGCAGACATTTCATTATGACTTCAGCCTTGTTACTTGTTATTGGTCTGTTCAGGTTTTGGACTTCTTCATGGTTCAGTTAGCCAGTTCTATGTGTCTAGGCATTTGTCCATTCTTCTAGATTATTCAGTTTATTGGCATATAGTTGCTCATAGTAGCCACTACTAATCTTTTTAGTTTCTGTAGTATCAATTTTAATGTCTCCTTTTTCATCTCTGATTTTATTTATTTGTGGCTTCTTTCATTTTTTTCTCAGTCTGGCTAAGTTGAATTTTTTTATCTTTTCAAAAACCAACTTTTTCATTCATTGATCTTTTGTATTTTTTAATTTCAATTTTATTTATTTATGCTCTTATTTTTATTATGTCTTTTCTTCTGCTAATCTTGGGTCTTGTTTGTGTTTTTCTAGTTCTTTAAAATGTATCATTAGGTTGTTTACTTGAAGTTTTTCTTCTTTTTGGATGTGGACACCTATAGCTGCAAGCTTCCTTCTTAGTACTGCTTTTGCTGTATCCTATAGATTTTGATATGTTTTATTTCCATTATCATTTTTTAAGACATTTTTCAATTTCCTTCTTAATTTCTTCATTGATCCATGGTCATTCAAGACCATATTTTTAAATTTCTGTGTGTTTGTGTAGTTTCAAAAAATCTTCTTGTTATTGATTTCTAGTTTTATCACCTTGTGGTCAGAGAAGTCACTTAACATTATTTCATTTTTTGGAATGTTTTAAGACTTATTTTGTAATCTACCATGTGGTCTATCCTTGAGTGTGGTCCACATGCTGAGGAAAAGAATGTGTATTCTGTAGCCATTGGATGAAATGTTCTGTAAATATCTATTAGGTCCATTTGGTCTATGGTGCAGATTAAGTCCAGTGTTTCTTTGCTGATTTTCTGTCTGGAAGATCTGTCCAATGATAAATGCAGGGTATTAAAGTCCCATCTATCTCTCTCTTTAGTTCTAAAGTTTGCTTTATATATCTGGGTGTGCCAGTGGTGGGTACATATACATTTAAAATTGTTATGTCCTCTTACTGGATTGACCTCTTCATAATCATATGCTTACCTTTTCTCTTCTTACACTTGTTGCCTTGAAATCCATTTTTTTCTGATGTAAGTGTAGCTACTACTGCTGTTTTTTGGTTTCTATTTGCAGAGCATATCTTTGCTCATCCCTTTATTTTCAATCTATGTGTGTCTTTATAGGTAAAGTGTGTTTCTTGTAAGGAATAGATCATTAGATCTTGTTTACTAGTCCATTCTCTCTCTCTCTCTTTTTTTTTTTTTTTTTTAGATGGAGTTTCGCTCTCGTTGCCCAGGCTGGAGAGCAGTGGCACCATCTCGGCTCACTGCAACCTCTGCCTCCTGGGTTCAAGTCCATTCTAAGCTGCACTTTTGATGGCTAGATTGAAATTTTACCTTAGGAGAGAATCCTTCAATACTTCATTTTTTTTTTAACTTAAAATTTTTTTTTTTTTTTTACTTTTAAGTTCAGGGGTACAAGTGCAGCTTTGTTACATAGGTAAATGTGTGTCAAGGGGGTTTGTTGTACAGACTATTTAATCAACTAGGTATTAAGCACAGTATCCACTAGTTATTTTTCCTGATCCTCTCCCTCCTCCCACCCTACACCCTCTGAAAGACCCCTGTATGTGTTATTCCCCTCCATGTGTCCATGTGTTCTCATCATTTAGCTCTCACTTATAAGTGAGCACGTGTGGTATTTGGTTTTCTGTTCTTGTGTTAGTTTGCTAAGGATAATGACCTCCAGTTCCATCCATGTCCCTGCAAAGGACACGATCTTATTCTTTTTTATGGCTGCATAGTATCCCATGGTGTATATGTACCACATTTTCTTTATCCAGTTTATCATTGATGGGCATTTAGGTTTATTCCATGTCTTTGCACACTTCTCTTTTTGTCTTCTCAGCTTTCTTTCCTCTGATGACTTCATATGTCTCACAAATTATATACATAGTTTAAAGACAATAATTACACAATGAACAAAAAATTTGCATTACTTTAAATTGTCTATAGAAATAAAACAAGATTGTTCATATTCATTTCACCAGTAAACATTTATTATGGATAGTCTCTATATTGTTACACAGTATTATGAACAAGGCCCTTTTATAATAAAATGTGATTGAAAACATACATATAAACAAGTGTAGAAGAATGTTAATTTCAAAAATTGATTAATGTTATGAAAGAAGTTAAATAGGATAATGTGATGAAGAAGACAGTGTGTGGCAAGAGAGCGACAGATAGGATGAATCTTGCCTTCAAAGAAAACCTCAATAAAATGGGGAGATGTAGGTTAAAGTTACAAAGTAGCATATATGTAGGATAAGCAAATCTAGAGATTTAATGCACAAAATGAGGATGACAGTTTATACAATTTATCAGGTATTTTTGTTAAATAAGTAAATTTTCTTGCTCTTGTACCCAAAAATGTATGTGGGATTATAGACATGTTAATTTGCTTCACTGTAGCAATAATGTAACTACTATATGTATCTCATAACTTTGTTTTGTGAACCTCAATTATACATAAAATTTATTTTAAAAGAAAACCCTGATAATACCAAAAATTAGAACCCATATTGGATGTATTTTTTGACTACCAAAATTTAATGACAATAACAAACTAAAAGTTAAAGTTAAATTTAAGAATTATCTTAAATAATTTTAATAACTGTTGGACAAAAAAGGAAACAAAAGTTGTTATTACAGGATGCAAAGAAGTTAATGAAAATGACCAGCTTTCTTATAAGATGCTGGCAAAGAGACATATTCATGGCTTTCAAAACTTAGCTACTTAAAAGAAAGAAGAAAATAAAAAATTTTGATATTTAACTTACATAAGAAGATTTTAAGAAGAACATAATGAAAGAATTCAGAAAGATAAAAACAGAACTGAATAAATTAGAAAATAATTGATAAATAGAATTAAGAAATCTAAGAACTAGAGTTGTGACAAGGCCAATTGAACAAACTTTTAGTACTAATAAAAAACCAATAAAAAACAATAATGCATAATATTTTGAATATAAAAGAAAAAATAACCACAGATTGTGTTAAATTTTCACATTGTAAGAAAATAGTTTACATAGCTCTATGCCAAATTTAAATTAATTTGATTATGTGGGTGATTTTCAGGGAAGATGAGTTATCCAGAATTAACAGTAAGCTATGTTCAAAATGTGACTAAAATCAAACTATAAACAGAATTGAGAAAAATGGCAAATAAATAAAAATGGCAAATATTTTCTTTTCCATAATCTGCAAACAAACAAAAACATCACCAAGCTCTGATTGTAAAGCTTCAAGGAGCAATTTCTGATATTTAAATTATCTCAAAGTATAAAAAAACTATAAAAGATTCACAATTCTTTTAGAAATCTAACATAATTCTAATATTAAAATCTGAAAATTTACGCAAAAATGGAAAACAATGTCTGATCAAATGAAAATAATTTAATTGAAGAAATTTAATTAAAACATCAGCAATTTTATTATAAAAATAGTGCATAATAAAAGAATAAAACATTATGGACAAGTAGAATTGATTTCAAGAATGAAAGGATGAGCTGACGTTAGAAAAATTTTCCACTGTAGCTCATCACACAGGTTGAGAGATTTTTTTGCTTTTATTTCTTGTCTTTCTGTTTATCTGATTCAGTTGTCTTGTCATCTCAGTTTGATCTTTATAACTTAGACTTTTTTTCACACGTACCATGTCTATGTTCTCCCGAGAACACCAAATGTGTTCCTGAAATGTCCTCAATCTTGAAGTAGCTTTTAGAGACTATCTCATCCTTTGAATTACTTTTCACAACAAAAAAACAGGGTGTTACTAAGAGGCTAATCAGTATTTTTTTGTTGTTTATATTTATCATTCTCTGACGAAACTTGCTTCTCAGACTCAGTATTTGCCAACAATCAGCAAATAGATTCCCCTTTGACTATCTACATACACAGGTATGATGGTTTGACTTCAGGCACACTATTCTTGGCTATTCTTTCACTGTTCCTGGGATCCTTCTCTGACAGAATGTGGGTGGGCACCATCCAATTGGCTGCAAGCATAGCTAGGGCAAGCAGGCAGAAAAAGGTGGGATAACCTTGCTTCTGGTCTTCATCTTTCTCCCATGATGGATGATTCCTTCCATTTCTCCTGCCCTTGGACATCAAACTCCAGCTTCTTTGGCCTTTTGACTCTTGGACTTATACGAGGAATTTGCTGGGGTCTTGACTGAAAGCCGTACTATCAGCTTCCATGCTTTTGAGGCTTTTGTACTCCGACTGAGCCCCTGCTGGCTTCTTTCTTCCCCAGCTTGCAGATGGCCTACCATGGAACTTTGCTTATAATCATGTGAGCCAATTATCCCTAATAAACTCCCTTTCATATATACATATATCCTATTAGTTCTGTCCTTCTGGAGAACCCTGACTAATCGAGTACCTTTCTTGATTAGTATCAAACCATAAGACCTTACTAAATATTCATAGATATTGGCTATCTAATAAATTTACATAGTACACAAAGCCTACAGATGAAACAAAATGATATAAAATCAAAATAATATAAAAATCACAAAAAAGCAAGAATACTGAAATAGACCAACTTAATGAATCCATAAGAAATAATGTGAATGATAACTATACATTACAAATAGAATAATAAAGACTTGGCTTTAAGCAGTTAGAGTAATTGAAACTGTCTAGAGTAGACTTCCGCTTTCAGACAAAATGGACCAGATTTACCCTCTCGGCTGAAACAAGTAAAAAAACTGTAAAAATATATATGAAGCAGTAGTTATTAGACATTGGGCATTAGGTAGTCCAGAAGAGTGATTCCCTGAGGAAGGGGAAACAAATAAGGTACCTCCTACAACAGACCCAGCTTACTGCTTGGAAAGAGTTTTCAGGCTTTTGCTCAGGAAGCTGGAAACCAAGTGGAATCAGGCAGTCATCCTGAGTTAAGGAGTCTAGGAGTTTGGGGAGGCCAGTATGGCTACAGTTCACAAGGCAGAATACTAGGGAGGTGAAAAAGATGACAAAAACAAGCAATGGGGAAAGGACTCTCTATTTAATAAATGGTGCTGGGATAACTGGCTAGCCATATGCAGAAGATTGAAACTGAACCCCTTCTTTACACCATATACAGAAATCAACTCGAGATGGATTGAAGACTTAAATGTAAAACTCAAAACTATAAAAAATCTGGAAGACAACCTAGGAGATAGCATTCTGGACATAGGAACTGGCAAAGATTTCATGACAAAGATGCCAAAAGCAATTGCAGCAATAGCAAAAACATTGACAAATGGATCTAATTAAAGAGCTTCCACACAGCAAAAGGAACTATCAACAAAGTAGACAGACAACCTACATAATGGGAGAAAATATTTGCAAACTATGCTTCTGACAAAGGTCTAATATTCAGAATGTATAGGGAACTTAAGCATATTTACAAGCAAACCCAAGCATCCCCATTAAAAATTGGGCAAAGGAAATTGACAGACATTTTTCAAAAGAAGACATACACGCAGCCAACAAGCATGTGAAAAAAAGCTCAACGTCACTAACCATTAGAGAAATGCAAATTAAAACCACAATGAGATACCATCTCACACCAGTCAGAATGACTATTATTAGAAAGTCAAAAAATAACAGATGCTGGCGAGGTTACAGAGAAAAGGGAATGCTTATGCAATGCTGGTGAAAGTGTAAATTAGTTTAACCACTGTGTAAAGTAGTGTGGTGATTCCTCAAAGAAGTAAAAACAGAACTACCATTTGACCCAGAAATCCCATTGCAGGGTACATCCCCAAAAGAATATAAATCATTCTACCATAAAGACACATGCATACGTACATTCATTATAGCACTATTTGCAATAGCAAAGACATGGAATCAACCTAAATGCCCATCAATGGATGGATAAAGAAAATGTGGTATATATATATATACCACAGAATACTATGCAGCCATAAAAAAGAATGAGATTGTGTCCTTTGCAGGAACATGAATGGAGCTGACGGCTATTTTCTTTGGAAAACTAATTCAGGAACAGAAAACCAAATACCGCATGTTCTCACTTTTAAGTGGGAGCTAAATGATAAGAACACATGGACATAAACAGAACAACAGACACTGGAGCCTACTCGATGGTGAAGGGTGGGAGGAGCAAGAGGATCAGAAAAAATAACTATTGAGTACTATGCTTAGTAACTGGATGATGAAATAATCTGAATGCCAAACTCCTATGACATGAGTTTACCTATATATCAAGCCTGCACATGTACCCCTGAACCTACAATAAAAGTTAAAAAAAAAAAAAAAAATACTGGAGAGGCAAGAGATAGACAGAACTCACAGGTGAACTGCAGAGGGTCTGCCTCGAGTCTTCAACTGAGTACTGCATTAGCACATGCGTATAATGAAACTACTTTATTCAATGGGTGGGGGGTGGGTGAAAACCTCTAAAATACCTAAAATAAGCAAGGAAAACAATCTTGAGATCTCACACAGGTTTGGGAGCAGTTGGTATATCTACCAGCCAAAGTGGGAAACTACATAATTTATGGGACACGCAGAGCACTCAGAATGGCATTTCCTCCCTAACGGGGCCAAATTTGTTCTAGATTATAGGCTGCACTGGTCCTGGCTAAACAAGTTTAAAAGGAAGCCTCAGAATAATCAAATTCTTTCCGAGCAACTTACTGCTTATCAGAGCAAAGTTCAATAATATTTATAGGGACATAAAATTACTCAACATTTAGCAAGTGTAAAAAAACATTGGGTATCAAATGAAAAATTACCCATTGTGGAAACAAACCTGCAAATACAACCTATGATGAACAAAGGAAAATAATCAGTAAAAGAGATTCAAATATGACACAGATGTTAGAAATAGTGAACAAAGACATAAAATAGTTACGCTAACAATATTCCATATATTCAAGAATATAGACGAAATATGGAGCTTGTTATATCAAAATATAGAAAATAAAAGAGGACCCAAGTAGAACTTCTAGAAATGAACAGTATAATATCTGATATGAGAAACATTTCCTTGGATTAAAAGAGGATTTGATATTGATGAAGAAAAGATTAGTAAACTTGATTAGTAAACTTGAAGACGGAGCAGTAGAAACTATCCAAAACGAAACCCAGGGATTTTTGTCAAACATGCCAAGGTAATTCAATAGGGGAAAAGATTCTTTTGCAACAAAAGGTATTGGAACAACTGGTTCTCTGTATACAACAAAACCCTTGATTTATATTTTGTATTATAACAAAAGTAACTTAAAATTCATTATAGACTTAAATATAAAACTCCAAATCATAACATTTCTGAAAAAAAGGATAACATCACACATAGACATATATCAAAACTTATAAAATTATACAGATTCAATATGTACAATTTATTACATGACAATTACACCCCAATAAATCTATTACAAAACCACTTTAAACAAAATAAAGAAACAATACTATGCAAAAATAATTTAAGGTGCATTGTGTCTAAATGTATTACATTTTACAAATACTTAGTAAAGTCGAAAATTAATGCCCAAGTGAAACCTTACATGTAACATTTCTGCAACAGTTAAAATTAGAAAAAAAAATAGAAAACTACTCTTGAAAGTACAATAAATAAACTTAAAGAGGACTGAATCTTCCTGTGAAACTTGGCAAGTTTACTAAATCATATTTTAGTCCAGAGTGTCTTTATTTGCATTATTAATTGGCTATATTATATTAAGATAATTAAATTTCTATACAATTTGGCTTTTCAGCAAAATGGGCTGCATCCAGATATGATTCCTACTAGTTTTTTTTTAATTTAAAGACTTTATTTATTTATTTATTTTAGCAGTTTTAGGTTCACAGCAAAATTGAGAGGAGGTACAGAGATTTCCCTTCTACTCCTCAGTCCCCACACATGGATAGCCTTCCCCATTATCAACATCCCTCACCAGAACCTACCTTGTTTCTAAATGAGAGTTCGGCTGGTCATTGCTCGTCGCTGTCTTCTCCCTGGCTAAGGTCTTCTGGCAAATACTGTCTGTTCACTATCTGATAACTTTTCCTCTGTTTCCTCCTTGCTGCCTGCCAAAACTTAGATTTTAATTTTACATTTGAAGGTAACACGCTTAACTTTTCTTGTATTTCTTCCTTGCTACCTACCAAAACTTAAATTTTAATTGGTATTTGAAGGTAATATACTTCAATATAAACTGGGAAAATCTTGGTTAGTTCAAGCTAATCATGTTAGTTCCATTTCCTGTGGCTATTAATTGACTTAGGAATAATAATTATATGACACAATTCATGGCATGAGACATACAGGAATATCTATTGAGGGCAGCCATCTTGAAACTGTGAGGGGA
This sequence comes from Hylobates moloch, assembly GCF_009828535.3. Taxonomy (NCBI): domain Eukaryota; kingdom Metazoa; phylum Chordata; class Mammalia; order Primates; family Hylobatidae; genus Hylobates; species Hylobates moloch. The sequence continues at coordinate 90,204,853 of NW_026652284.1, forward strand.
CTAGTTTCAAGGCCAAAGCCAATATGTTAAAGACGGCTAAACTGAAAGAAGAAAAGAGCCTAGGTATTTGATAGTGTTGATGAGTCTTTAATTATGTTGAAAAGGGCCTATCTCCATCTTTCTCATTACATGAGATAACTATTTAGTTAAGCCATTTTCAGCTTATTTCTTCCCCAGCTGAATGTATCATGAAGGATTTGCAATAAACATTATGCCCCTGAACTGAATAGGGCATGTAAAATTGTTCCCAACCTAACTTTGATTTTCTTCCCTATTTGTACATTCACCCTCTCTGAGCATCACCCAGCTGATTTTTTTAATGTCCACTGCACTGCCTTATGCTATCTTTCTTCACCTGACAAAGTCCTTCTTAATGTTACACTCAAAACTCAGATATTATCTTTTCTGTGCAGATTTCTCCAACTCCCTCAAGAATTGTTTTCAATCCTCTCATCTTGCTGCTATGAGTATTATTTTCTCCTCTACTACAGAAGCTTTTCTCTCATATTTGCATTTCTATCTAGTTGGTAGCCTGAGATTCTTGAGGGCAGATTGTTTTATTTATGACTATATTTTCCAAACTGTATTGGCATAATATAAATACTGACCATATATGGTACAAATATGAAAAATAAGGTATGTTAGATGGAGTACTAATTGCTCTTCAGTATTATTCAATTCCTATGCAATAAACTCTTGGGCCAGGAAATAAATGACAGTCAAGTATCTAAAAGCTGTGAGTTCAAGTTTTCTGGGTCTCCAAGAAAAAGAGAAACCATTAGGGGCAACTCAGGCAGAAGGAAAAGGGACTAAGACTGGCTGTTTCCTATTTTAAATCATCATTTTCTGCTTATATGTCACATGAGAGAAGTATCAAAGTGGTCTTGTTTACTGGATCAGCTACTTGCTGTGTACTATCTCTTCCACAATATTTTTCTAGACTATTAGGAAAAATCCAAAAGCATCCAATTTTGTGAATTGATTTCTCCTGTCAACCTGTTTTGGAATCAGCAGTAGCACAACCAGCACCTCTTTATGTGTCAGAACTGTTCATAGTTAATTTTAAACGCAAACACTACAGCTCTGTGTTTAATATAGATTGCTAGGAAATGTGTCTGGCTATCACGATTTGATGAAACAAAACTGAGCATTTCCTGTCATCTTTGCCGAGATCTTTTTTAAGTGGAGATAGGTCCAATTTGTTAAAGAAGGTGTAAGGAAATAAAAATTCATAAGTTTTAAAACTACATAGGAGAGAGGAAGCAAGGAGGGAACAGTTGGTCGTCTTTTCAATCATTAAATGCTGCTTTAAAGATTTTGTCATCTTTGGGTAGAAAGTCAGTTCAAGTCTCTGAACACCAGATTCAGCTTCATTATATCTGAAATGACATTGTACAGGTCACTTACAAGACCCCTCACGATCAGACTCTCTAAGATAGGGAGACTCATTTTCTCTTTTCTGATGGAAATGCATCTTGGATTTGATCCTCTTCATCTCGAACGTAGTTTATTAATAATAAAAATAATATCTTTTGATTCATCATTATAGTTACAGTAAATGGCATCAAGATAAAGTTTCCCTTTCTTACACCTTATACAAAAGTCAACTCAAGATGGATTAAAGACTGAAGCGTAAGACCTAAAACCATAAAAACCCTAGGAGAAAACCTAGGCAATACCATTCAGGATATAGGCATCGGCAAAGACTTCACGACTAAAGCACCAAAAGCAATGGAAACAAAAGCCAAAACTGACAAATGGGATCTAATTAAACTAAAGAGCTTCTGCACAGCAAAAGAAACTACCATCAGAGTGAACAGGCAACCTATGGAATGGGAGAAAATTTTTGCATCTGACAAAGGGCTAATATCCAGAATCTACAAAAAACTTAAACAAATTTACAAGAAAAAAACAAACAACCCCATCAAAAAATGGGTGAAGGATATGAACAGACATTTCTCAGAAGAAGACATTTATGCAGCCAACAAACATGAAAAAAAGCTCATCATCACTGGTTGTGAGAGAAATGCAAATCAAAACCACAATGACATCCCATCTCACGCCAGTTAGAATGGCAGTCATTAAAAAGTCAGGAAACAACAGATGCTGGAGAGGATGTGGAGAAACAGGAATGCTTTTACACTGTTGGTGGGAGTGTAAATTAGTTCAACCATTGTGGAAGACAGTGTGGTGATTCCTCAAGGATCTAGGACTAGAAATACCATTTGACCCAGTAATCCCATTACTGGGTATATACCCAAAGGATTATAAATCATGCTACTATAAAGACACATGCACACGTATGTTTATTGCAGCACTGTTCACAATAGCAATGACTTGGAACCAACCCAAATGCCCATCAATGATAGGCTGGATAAAGAAAATGTGGCACATATATGCCATGGAATACTATGCAGCCATAAAAAATGATGAGTTCATGTCCTTTGCAGGGACATGGATGAAGCTGGAAACCATCATTCTCAGCAAACTAACACAGGAACAGAAAACCAAACACCACATGTTCTCACTCATAAGTGGGAGCTGAATAATGGGAACACATGGACACAGGGAGGGGAACATCACACACTGGGGCCTGTTGTGGGGTGGGGTGCTAGGGGAGGGATAGCATTAGGAGAAATACCTAATGTAAATGATGAGTTGATGGGTGCAGCAAACCACCATGGCACATGTATACCTATGTAACAAACATGCATGTTCTGCACTCGTGTCCCAGAACTTAAAGTATAATTAAAAAAATAAGAAGACTAAAACTAGCAAAAATGCATGAACAACGACAACAAAATAATCAAGTTAGGTTAGAATAGAGATTGCAGAAAATAAAATGTAGAGACTATAACATTTGCTCAATAGTTTTTCATGTTATGGTTCTAAGAAATTTCGGAATTGTACGTAAAGTGTCAAAAGTTATGTATAGTACAGTGTCTGGAAATTCTAAATGATCAGTATGCTACTAAGAAACATTTCTTCTCTTGGGGAATTTTCTCACTAAAACAAATGTTTTTTTTTCACAGTGATACATTTGAAATAAACTGCACATTCAGAAGTTAGAGAATTACTAATGGGCTTCCGATGCCTTTTCTTACTACACTCAAAATTCTGTATTCAAGAGGAAATCTTTTAAGAAAGTAATAGAGTGATGTTTGTTTTTGAAAGATAAATTATATTGGTGTGAGTTCCTCTTCTGGAGGTTCCTCCAGAGTTTAATAATTTCTAACTTTTCTAGGTCAACTTAGAAAACCGAATACGCAGGAAATGGTATTGAATTATAGTTTTCATCTTTAACATTTAATAACCTGGGATGAAATTTGCATTTTCGGGTAAAAATCAGGACTGTCTTATCTATAAAATTGCTCTTCCACAGTGTTTGCAGCAAGTTAAAGATTTATATAACATTTCAACTGCAAGTTAGAAAAGGTCAACATGATTGAAGTATTATTTAAATTCAGAAAGGATTAGAAACAGTAAGTGGCATTGTGTACTGAGTAGGTCAGGTAACTTACAGAGGAAAAGCCCGTGAGGCAACATGTAAAAACCATTTGTCTGGAATTAGAGAGCCTGGAATTGCCTATAGGCCTGGATTTTAATAGCCAAGGAACTTTGCACAGTCTGCATGCCTTCTTTAAGTACTAGCATCTCATCTTTGAAATAAGCTCATGGAATCATGAAATAGTTCAAGTTTCTTTCTGTATTGATATTTCATCCCCCCGCCCTCTTTTTTTTTGGAGAGTCATTTTATATTTGACTCAGGGGGAATGGAGAATGATGGAAGATTTTTATTCAAAAATTATTTTAAAATCAGAAAATTATACTATATACTTTAATAGTTTAACTATTTATTTAAACTAATATTGCATATCTACTGTGTCCCAGCCACTGTTCTGGGTGTTAGGGACACAGCAATGAACAGATAACATTCCTTCCTCCGTGCTCCCTGCATTCTAAATGCCCTTAACTGCTGCTTGGAGAGTGAGGAGGACTGCACATCAAGTTGGTTTCAAGTCTATTTTTCTTTTTTTAGATGAGAAAGCAATGCAAAATCAGGAAATTAGTGACATAGGGATTAACTTCAGGAAGGGTGTGGTAGGCACTGATATTTTATTTTGGCAGCTGGCCACGAGCTAAACCATTAAAAATTAAAAGTAAGTGATTCCTGTGGTTGCTTCACATTCCAGCTCCTGAATCCCTCTTCTTCCTCTATGCTATGTTCTATCCCAGACCATAGTTTACCAAATGTCTAAAAGTCTCGTGTCACACTGACTCTGTGTGTAGACACACTATGCTTTTCTCCTTACCTGAAGCACAGTGGAGATGGTGACATGCCTGAATATTTTCTGTTGGACAGAAAGGAAAAGAGACTGAGAAGCAGGGTTATAATGATGTCTTAGAACCTCCAGGTATAAACTAACTCAGGTTTAGTCTTAGCACTATGTCTAGTCTAGTCTTAGTGCTACGGTCCTTGTAAACTCAAACTTCCTGACAGCTGCTTTTGACTTCTGGACAAATGAGAGAGAAAAGCCAAGTGAGAGACTAGAATCAAAGCATATCAGTATTGCCAAGAAACTGAGACTTACCTAGATAAATAAACTGTGGACCATATGTGGACTTAATTATCTTGTCTTTGGAAAAAGAGAATGTTTTATTCGTTGCTTAGCTTCCAGACTCATCTGGAAGCGGGTGTTTCTATACTAAGGCTCTTTAGAATCCTTGTCTCATCCTGGCTGATTTCAACAACCTGGGCTTTAAGAACCCTCTTTTCACATTTCTTCCCAACTTGTCAATCTCAGAATTGGAAAAGCCTGGGGAGTCTATTAGCTCCAGCCTTGCCAGCTCAACTCAGGCCCAGCATAAAACCTGTGGAGCAAAATATTGCTTTAGATGGAGGAAAACATCAGTGAAACAAATATTGGCTGAACATGCACAGAAGAGACGCCTGCCATAGGTAGAAAGAGGGAGTGCCTTGTTTTCTTGTTTTTGTTTACGGTTCAGGAGTTACCACAGCCACTGAGTAGGAAATGTGATTTTAGTTCCATTGTAAATATAATGCCATATTTCTGCCCCCAACTCCTAGCTCTGATGAACAAGAAAATGTGAGCTGAGCTAGAGGTGTTGATAGAGATTTCCATTTTCCAGACACTATTTCGTGATACAAATGTCTGCCTTAACTGTGACTGCCATTACATAGGCAGCCTGCATTGAAATGCTGACTCAATTTCCCTATTTTCTCTTCCATTAAAAAAGGTCAACTTTTAATTTGGAAATAATATATGTATATAAATGTGCACAATTTGTAAGTGTATAGCTCAATGAGTTATCTGTCATGCTGTGAATACTTCTGTGTACTTTCCACCCGTCAAAAAATAAATCATCATAAGCATCCCTAAGTCTCTCTGTGCCCTCTTCAAATCTCCTCTCCTTCCTTCCCACTATCCTGTCTTCTATCACTTTTGTTTTGCCTGAGTTTGACTGTTTTTTTTTTTTTTTTTTTTTTTTTGCTGGGAGGATTGCTTGAGCCTCCACTAACCAGGCTCAAGCAATCCTCCCACTTCAGCCTCCCAAGTAGCTGGGATCACAGGTGCACACCATTATGCCCTGCTAATTTTTTACTTTTTTTGTAGAGATGAGGTCTCATCATGTCGCCCAGGCTTGTCTCGAACACCTGGGCTCAAGACCACCCAAAGTGCTGGGATTACAAGTGTGAGCCACCACACCCAGCCCTAGTTTTGAACTTTATATAAATGGAAACATACCTTATGGACTCTTTTGTTTTTGGCGTTTTTTTTCAACATAATATTTGTGAGATTCATCTATGTTAGCATGCATGGCAGAAGTATGGCAGAGACTGGCATTACTCTCTACCTACATTTTTTCAGGCCACTATTGTAGTGAGTGAGGCCAAATTGTACCTGCCTGGGGGCTGTCTTTGCATCACCTCTTGCACCTGAAAGCCAGAAATACAGAGAAATTAATGACCGTCTAGCAGATCTCAATGACTGACAAAAGCTCCCCTACTCCGTGGGTAACATAACTCTGAGGCAAGTATTTGACACTGAGTCTCAGAGTTCCCCAGTGGGATTAAGTTCCACTTACTCGCAATGATAACTGTCTTGCTAATGTATGTTTTATTGGCCGGATTCCCTTTCCCGTCTAATTTCTCCACTCTATTAATATTTCCTGGAGTCATCTTCTATATAAATCAGTTGAACTTGAATTCTTGTCTCTGGGTCTGCTTCTGGGAATTCAACTGAATAACAAATAGCTTGATCATTTTCATTGTTACGTGATATGCTGTTACATGACTATACCTTATTTATGTTATTATGTCAGTGGACATTTGTGCTGCTTTTGAATGTGGCTATTGTTAATCTTTTGGTAAACATATGATTGTGAAATTTCTATGTCAGAGTTTACATATATATTCAACTTTAGCAGGTGATAAACTATTTTTCAAAGTGGTTGAAACAATTTAAACTGCCATGAAATGTGTTTGAGAATTCTAGTTGTTGCATATCTTTGTCAATGCTTCTTCTTGTCTTTTCTTTTCATTTTAGTCATTCTTCTAGGTATACTCTGGTATTTATTGTGTTTTAATTTACATTAGTTTGAAGATTGAACACATTTTCATATTTTATATTCATATTTGTCATTTGGATATTCTCTTTTGTGAAGTGTTTCATTATGAACTGAATGTTTGTGTCTCCCTAAAGTTCATATTTTGAAGCCCCAACCCCCAGTGTGACTGAATTTGGAGACTGGGTATGAAGGTAGTTAAGGGTGAGTGAGGTCCTAAAGGAGGGGCCCTGAACCAATAGGATTAGTGTCCTTAAAGAAGTGTAAACGGAGCTCTCTTTCTCTGTTGTGTAAGGACACAGGGAGGAGGCCATCTGAAAGCTAGGAAGAAAGCCAAACCAAATTGGCCAACACCTTGATCTTGGGCTTCCCAGCCACAGAATTGTGAGCAAATTGATTTCTGTTGTATAAACCATGTAGTCTGAGGTATTTTTTCATGTCAGCTAGCTGACTAATACATCCCTCTTAAATCTCTTATTTTTTTCTTTTATCTTTTATTATTTTATTTTATTTTTATTATTATTATTATTATTTTTTGAGAGGGAGTCTTGCTCTGTTACCAGGCTGGAGTGCAGTGGCGCAATCTCGGCTCACTGCAACCTCTGCCTCCTGGGTTCAAGTGATTCCCTTGCCTCAGCCTCCCCAATATCTGGGATTACAGGCATGTGCCTCCACGCCCCACTGATTTTGTATTTTTAGTAGAGACGGGGTTTCTCCATGTTGGTCAGGCTGACCTTGAACTCCCGACCTCAGGTGATCTGCCTGCCTCGGCCTCCCAAAGTGCTGGGATTACAGGCGTGAGCCACCGCGTCTGGCCTATTTTTTTCCTTTATATCAAGTGATCTGATTTTTTATTTTTCTTTTGATTTATAGGATTTCCTATATAATCTGGGGAACATTTAATTGGTTATAAGTGTTGCAAATATCTTCACCCATCCCACAGTTTGCCTTTTCACACTTTTATGCTTAATTTCATTTAACAAAATTTAAATAATTTAAATGCAATTTATTTATCTTTTGTGATTGGTTATTCTGGAGCTTATTTGAGAAGCTTCTCCCTCCTCTAAGGCCACCATGATATTTTTCTAGGTTGCATTGTGCTGTGCTATCCAATATGGTAGTCACTAGTCACAAGGGTTGTTGAATACTTGAAATGTGTTTAATCCAAATTGAGATGCACTATAATTACAAAATATACATTTCAAAGACAATATGAATAATAAATATAAAATATTTTGTTAACATTTTAACACTGGCTACATATAGAAATAACTTATTTGATGTGTTAAATATATTAATATATTAAATGTATAAATATATTAATATAACAATTGATTATTGTATTAACATAATTAATAATTATAACACAATCAAGTAATATATTAATATAATAATTTAATTAACAAATATATTAAATATATAATCTATGTAATACATTATTAAAATTTAATTCACTGTTTCTTTTTATCTTTTTATGCATAGATCTGAGAATTGCATTATGTGGGTTGCATCATGTTTCCATTAGATAATGATGACTTAGAAACTTTATTTTTACTTTTTCATATTTATATCTACAATCTACCTGGAATTGATTTTTGTGTATGTTATAAGCTAGGGTTCAAGGTTTATGCTTTTCCCCATATGGGTATCTAATTGGCCCAGTAACCTTTATTTAGAATACATCCTTTCCCTACTGAATTGTAGTGGCACCTTTGTTGCGAATCATATGGCTAAAAGCAAGTATGTCTATTTCTGGGCTCTGTATTCTATTACATTGTCTACTAGTCCATCCTTGCACCAACACCACACTATTATAATTACTGTAGCTTTTAATCAAGTTTTGATATCTGAGAGGGGAAATCTTTCAGGTTTGTCTTCAGTAAGAGGATCATGGCTATTTTTGACTCACTGTATGTCTGTATTTATTTTACAAATAATTTGAAAGTTTTCACAAAAATTCATGCTGGATTTTGATTGGAATTGCATTAAATGTATGAATGTTTTGGGGTAAGTTGATGTCTTTATTGAATCTTCTAACATATGGTATAGTCTTCCATTTATTTAGGTATCTTTAGTTTCTTTCAGTTATGTGTTATTTTTTGTGTAGAGGTCTTGCAGATATTAAATTAGGTTTATTCTTAGATATTTGACTTCTTAATGTAATTACAAGTGCTGTCTTTTAAAAACGTGTTTCAATCGTTTACTTACTAATGGCAATAACTTCTTTGTAGAGGACTTTAGGTTTATTTTTTTGACATTACTGCACTAGGACCTCAAGTATAACAAATAAATAGAAGTGTTGACAGTGAGCATTTTTATTGATACAAAATGATTGTACATATTTATGGGGGCTATGTGATATTTTGATATATGCATATAACATGTTTTGGTCAAATCAGAGTATTTAGGATATTTATCACCTGAAACATTTATCATTTCTTTGTGTTGAAAATATTTCATATTTAACTTTCTAGTTATTTTGAAATATACAATACATTGTCGTTTTTAACTATTGACACCCTACTGTGCCACCAAACACTAGAACTTATTCCTTCTATATAATGTATGTTTGTACCCATTAACCAGCCTCTCTTCATCTCCACTCCCCCTTCCTTGCCTCTAATAATGATCATTCTACTCTTTAGCTCAATGATATCCACTTTTTAGCTTCCACATATGAGTGAGATCATGTGATATCTGCTTTTCTGTGCGTGGCTTATTTCGCTAAACATAATGACCTCCAGTTTCATCCATGTCGCTGCAAATGACAGAATTTCATTCTTTTTATGGCTGAATAGTATCCCATTCATCTTTTGATGGACACTTAGGTTAATTGCATATCTTGGCTTTTGCGAATACTGCTGCAATAAACATGAAGGTACAGGTACTTCTCTGATACACTGATTTCCTTTCCTTTGGATAAATACCCAGTAGTGGGACTGCTGGATCGGACGGTAGTTCTATTTTTAGGTTTTTGAGGAAACTCCATACTTTTTTCATAATGGTTGTACTACTTTATACATCCACCAACAGTGTACAAGGGTTCCCTTTTCTGCACATCCTCATCAACACTTGTTTTTTTTTTTTTTTTGTCTTTTTGTTAATAGCCATCTTAAGACATTTAAGATGACATCTCATTGGGATTTTAATTTGCATTTTCCTGATGATTAGTGATGTTGAGCATTTTTTCGTATATCTGTTGGCCATTTGTATGTTTTCTTTTGAGAAATGTCTGTTAAGATCCTTGGCTCACTTTTTAATAAGGTTTTTTTTTTCTGTTGAGATGTTTGAGTTGCTTATATATTCTTTTTGTTAGTCTGTTGTCAGATTAATAGTTTGCAACTATTTTCTCCCATTCTACAGATTGTTTCTTTACTACATCGTTTCCTTTGCTGTGCAGACGCTTTTTAGTTTAATACAGTGTCATTTGCCTATTTTTGTTTTTGTTGCCTGTGCTTGTGAAGTCTTAGCCACAAAATCTTTGCCTATACCATTGTCCTGAATCATATCTTCTAGATTTTCTTCTGGTAGTTTTATAATTTCAGGTCTTATGTTTAAATCTTCAATCCAATTTATTGGTTTTTGTATATAGTGAGATATAGGGGCCTGGTCTCATTCTTCTGCATATGGATATTCAATTTTCTCAGCACTAGTTACTGAAGAGGTTTCCCTTTCTCCAATGTACGCTTTTGGCACCTTTGGCGAACATCAGTTAGCTGTAAATATGTGGATTTATTTCTGGGTTCTCTACTCTGCTCCATTGATCTATATGTCTATTTTACAGCAATATCATACTGTTTCGACTGCTGTAGATTTGTAGTAAATTTTGAAGTCAGACAATACAAAACCTCCCGTTTTTTTCTTTATGCTTAGGATTGCTATGTTTATAGTCTTTGTAATTTCATATGAATTTCAGAATTGTTTTTCCTATTTCTGTGAAGAATTTTGGAATTTTGATAGGGATTGCATTGAATCTGTAGATTGCTTTAGGTAATAATGTCATTTTAACAATATTAATTCTTCCAGTTCATAAGCATGGGGTGACTTTCCATTCGTTTGTCTCCTTTCAATTTCTTTCATCAGTCTTGTGTAGTTTTTGTTGTAGAAGTCTTTTACTTCTTTAGTGAAACTTATTCCTAGGTATTATTATTATTTTGTGGCTATTGTAAATGAGACTGCTTTCTTGATTTCTTTCTTACAAAGCTTGTTATTGCTATATAAAAATGTTACTGATTTTTGTATGTTGATTTTTTTATCATGCATCTTTATTGGTTTTATTACTTCTAAGAATTTTTGGTGGAATCTTTAGGTTTTTCAATATATAACATTGACATATTGGAGTCTATAGGTTTCCAATATAAAATATCATGTCATCTGCAAAGAGAAACAATTTAACTTCCTTTTTTCCTGTTTGAATGCCTTATTTTTTCCTCTTGCCTGATTACTCTGGCTGGGACTTCCAATGCTAAGCTGAATAAGAGTAATAAAAGTGGGCATTCTTGTGTTGTTCCAGTTCTTAGAGGAAAAAAATCTTTCAGCTTTTCCACATTCAGTATGATACTAGCTGTGGGTTTGTCATATATGGCATTCATTACATTGAAATATGTTCCTCCTATGCCTAATTTGTTGAGAGTTTTATTATGAAGGGAGGTTGAATTTTGTCAAATGCCTTTTCTGTGTCTGTTGGGATAATCATATGGTTTTTGTCCTTCATTCTGTTGATATGATGTATCACAATAATTGATTTGCATACGTTGGACCATCCTTGCATCCCTGAGATAAACCCCACTTGATCATGGTGTATTATCTTTTTAATATGTTGTTGAGTTCAGTTTGCTAGTATTTTTTTGAGAATTCTTGCACATATTCACAGGGATTTTGGCCTCTAGTTTCCTTTTTTATTGTGTTCTTATCTGTTTTTGGTACCAGGATAATGTTGGCCTCACAGAATGAGTTAAGAAGAATTCCTTCATCTTCATTATTTTGGAACAGTATGAGAAAATTGGTGTTAGTTTTTCTTCACAAGTTTGGTAGAATTCAGCAGTAAAGCCATCTGATCCTGGGCTTGTCTTTGTCAGGAGGCTTTTTGTTTGTATAAAGATTCAGTCTTTATACTGATTATTGTTCCGTTCAGCTTTTCTATCTTACTAGCTCTATCTTGGTAGGTTGTATGTGTCCACTAATATATCCATTTTATCTATGTTTTCCAATTTGTTAGCATATATTTATTCGTAATTGTCTCAGGTGATTCTTTGTGTTTCTGTGGTATCTGTTGTAATGTGTTCTTTTTCACTTCTAGTTTTATTTATTTGAGTCTTTTCTCTTTTTTCCTTGGTTAATTGAGCTAGTGGCTTATTGATTTTGTTTATCTTTTCAAAAACATACTTTTCATTTTGTTGGTCCTTTGTACCTTTTATTCTCTGTTTAGTTTTGCTTTAATTTTTTATTATTTATTTTCTTCTACTAATTTTGGGTTTGATTTGTTCTTGCTTTCCTAGTTCTAGTTAGTTATATAGGCTTTCTTCATTCTTTTACATTTTTTTTTTTTTGTCTTACTGGGTTATGTCAAAAGACCTGTCTTTATGTTCAGAAATCCATTCTTCTGCTTTAGATCTAGTCTATTGTTGAAGCTCTTGATTACATATTTTTTTCATTCATTAAATTCAGTAGTTCCAGGTTGTCTCTTTTTAAATGATTATTTATCTCTTTGTTGAATTTCTCACTCAGATCATGAATTGTTTTTCTAATTTATTTGTATTGTTTATTTGTGTTCTCTTGTATCTTGTGTTTGTGCATGTTGCACCACCGGTAAGAGTAGTGTTGACAGGTCAATTGTTGGGCCCTTGAGTGGTGAGTGTGGGCACCAGTGGCAACAGCAGCAGGCTGAGCAGGCTGGTCCCTAGGCCCTTGGCAGTTGTACACAGGCACTGGTAGCAGGTGGAGTGATCCTGTCATCATGCCCCTGGACAGCGTGCATGTGCACGAGTAGTGGCAGGGTGGATCAGTCCCCAGGCTCCTGGATAACATTTGTGGGTGGTGGCAGTGGCAGTGGCAGGAAGGTCAGACCTGTCCTCAGTTTCCTCAATGGGGACACTCCCACCAGTGGCAGTGGCTAAAGGAGATTGGTTCCCAGATCCTCAGATAATGTGTTCAGGTGTCAGTGTTGGTGGTGATGGGTGGTGATGGCCCTGTCCTCAGTTATGAATATGGCACCCATGTAGGCTCATGCCCAGGTCCCTTGAAGGTGTGTGCTGGTACACAGTGGCCCTGATTGGAGAGGATGGGGTTGTCGTCAGTAGCAGCAGCCCTGGAGAGGTGCCTTTCTGGCTCTAGGTAATTTACACTTTGGCTCCCCTTTTCTCAGAGGCAGCCTCCCTGGTGCACTCCCTGGGATGTAAAACCCTCATGGGCGAGAGTAGTAGGAACCTGGCCGCCCCGTGGAGTTCAGCTGGTGTAGTGATGCTGCAGCCCTCTAGGTGGATGTGGGGGTATATTAGCAGTGATGTGGAGATGCAATGGCTCTTGGGCCCCAACACAGGATGTAGTTTAGTGGGGGCTGCATTCTTAAAATGTTGCTGTGTTGTAGCTGCTTGTTCAGAGTGGGTGTGTGGGACTTTGTGTGAACTCCTTCTTTGGAACAATGTCACTTTCTCTACTCCAGTAGCTCTGTATACTAGTCTCAGAGCCTGTGAGGGCTGAGGGGCTCTCTCAAGGCTAGGATTGCAAGCGTACACTATGTGGAGGGGTTGTGGACTGCTGGAGAATCTCTCACTTACCTTTCTCTTGCAATGGGGAGTTCCTTCAGGCTCAGAGCCAATACCATTGGGCTGGATGCTTTATTTTCCTCCTCTCATGCCTAAGAGCTCTTCTGTCACTTCCCTGGTGAATTTTAGTATTCTCTCTTAGAAGGTCTATTTAACACGTTATCTCCTCTCTGTATTGGTCTTTTTTTGTTTTGTTTTGTTTTGTTTTGTTTTGTTGAGAAGGGGAATGCCGGAGCCTCTAGTCCGCCATTTTGAAACTCCCTTCAATAGTGATCATTCTTGCATTGTTTTTGATCTCAGAGGAAAAGCTCTCAACATGTTGACATTAAGCATAATTTGGGAGCAAATACCCTTTATCAGAGATTGATTGTTATGGATAGCTTTTATCATAGACTTTAAATTTATCTTGTAAATATCTTTTATCAGATAAAGAAAGTTTCTATTTCAAATTGGCTTATAGCTTTCATCATGATTGAGTGTTTATCAATTGCATTTTCTGCATTAATTGAGATGATCACATGATATATCTTCATTATTCTGATAATGTGGTAATTTGCATTGTTTTAAAATATTAAAAGTAAACTTGCATTTTAGACAAAAATCTAGCCTGATTGGAATATAAATAGTACTGGATTTAGATTTGTAACGTTTTACTTGTAACTTTATATATCAGATTGGTCTGTAATTTTTTCTGTCTTACCATTTTTGTCAGGTTTTGTTATCAAGTTTTTCCTGGTCTCATAAAATAATTTTTTCAACTGTATGGAGTTATTAATGTAATGCCAGTGTTATATTTCAACAAGTTTTGGAAGATTTATTGGTGAAGGCATATGGGCTTGGAATTATTTTTATTGGGAAATTTTATATTATGGATTTTTATAATGAACATAAGATTATTGGGGTATTCTATATCATCTTATATGAGTTAGGTGTTTTATTTTTAACAAATGAATAATTATTAGAATTATTTCCTATTTCTATAATATTTTTCTATTATCTTTGTAATATACATGTGGTGTATAATGATGCAACTGTTTGCATTCCGAATATTGGTTATTTATGTCTTCTCTTTCTCTTTTTTTTATTGCTCAGTCTTGCCAGGAATTTTTAAATTTTATTACTATTTTCAAAGAATCCAGTTTTGGATTTGTTGCCCCTATTTATTCTTTGTTCATTTTCTATTTAATTTATTTATGTTATGTTTATTATTTCTTTTCTCATAATATCTTCGGGTTTTCTAAAATAATTTATTGATATGGATATTTACAGCATTTAGTTTCAGCCCAGGTACTGAGATATATGTTCATTCTTTAATGTAATTTTAAATTACAAGACATTATTATTATTTTTATATAGTTAGTATTATGTACTTGCTCTATAAATTGCTCTTCATTTTTTTCTTACATCTCTGAGATTTTCCTCTGGGATAATTTCCCTCTTCTACAAAGGTAGCTTTTAATATTTCCTATAGAGTAGATCTGATGGTAAAAATTCCTTTCAGATTTTTTGTTTGTGTAAAGATGTCCCATTTTGTCTTTTTTTGTTTGTGAATATTTTCACTGGATGTAATGTTAGAAAGTAATTTTCATTTAACTCTTTGGTGACATTCTATTTTCTTTTTGTTTCCTATTGAGAAATCAGTTGTGAGTCTTATTGTGAATCTTCGAAGGGCATTTGTATTTTTTCTTGAACTTCTTTTAAGAATGACTTAATTTTAAAAATGTATTAGTTTATTGCGATGTACCTTATGGTGGTTTTTCTTTCTTTTCCTTTTTTTTTTTTTTAAGGAATTCATATTGTTTTCAGAATCTGTGACCAATCTCTCTTTTATCTACACATCTAGATGTCCACTTATAGGAGCATGGGCACTTTTGTTATATTCCAGATCTCTTATACTCTTCAAATCTTTTTTTATTTTTTTGTTTTTTGAGACAGGGTCTTGCTCTGTCACTCAGGCTGGAGTGCAGTGGCGCGAGCTTGGCTCACTGCAACCTCTGCCTCCCAAGTTCAAGCAATTTTCCTGCCTCAGCTTCTTGAGTAGTGGGATTACAGGTGGGTGCCACCATGCCTGGCTAATTTTTGTATTTTTAGTACAGACAGGGTTTCACCATGTTGGCCAGGCTGGTCTTGAACTCCTGACCTCAAGTGATCCACCTGCCTCCATCTCCCAAAGTGCTGGGATTACAGGTGTGAGCCACTGCACCCAGCTTACTCTTCAGATCTTCTAAACATTAGTTTTTTTTCTTAATTATGAAAATTTTTTCTGAACTTTCTTTAATATTATGTAACCTGGTATTAAAATCATGTAATTACTTCTAAATTTTAGTGATTATATTTTTAAATTATAGAATTTCTGTATGATTTTCTATAGTTTCAAATTTTGCCACAACTTTCCATTTGTCTTGCAATCCATTGATACCATTCATCATGAAATACAAGTTTTACATCTGGTAGCTCCATTATTTGGATATTTTCCAGGTGTGATTCTGTCTTCTATTTTTTCTTGGGTTTTAGTCATTTCTTACCTTTGTATGACATAGTTATTTTGATTGGGTGCTACAGATGGCTTGTTAAAAATTGTAGTTAATCACTTGAGATTCTAGATATTTTTATTTCTTCCAAAGAGGATTTACTTTTGCTTTTGGTAGTCAGCTATGGGGGGCAGGTGTTCTAGCAATCTCAGATCACATTTGTCTTGTCATAGATTGAGATGATAATACTTGGCTTGTGCCCCTTACAGCCTGGTAAAGTCTGTGATGTTTCCTTACTCCTAGGATAGAATCCTTTGGGGTTTCTCTTCGAAGTCTAAGGTGTTTTCCATTGGCCCTTCTCCTTGGTGGTTATTGTTTTCCTGGGCTTGTGAGTTCCACAAGAACCCTATTTAGTTTTTCAGCTTTACGTTTCAGAATAGGCAAAATTTCAATTACTCTTTAGAGTAAAAGCTAGTGTTCTTTCCACTCTACCACATTCAGAACAAAACCTTCTCTACCTTTAAGAAAGTATAAATATTCAACTATAGTTCAATCTATTTGTTTCATTTGTTTAAATTTTAAAACTTAAATCTCTCTGAAATTTATTTTTGTGTGGTTATAAAGAATAGATTTAACTTTATTTTATGTTTCCCAAATGATTGAATAGTTACTCTAAAAGCAGTCATTGAATAATCCATATTTTCCTTATTAAAAAATCAAAGACTGAATTTTTGATACTGCCTAAAATAAAGCTAAGGTATTAAAACAACGAAAATTATAATTTAAAACAGTAATAACTTACGCATCAATATTGAAGCAACAAAATAAAGACTGTCATAGAAGTATCAACAAAACAAAAATAATTTAGCATCTGCTCTAACTTCAAATATATAAATATAACATTTAGTATGATTTAAATTCCAAGTTTAACCCCTTTTATTATTACTGTATTTTTTACATCTTGTCTTTCCCATTCTTACATTCTTATTTTGATTTATTTTTTGAATAGGTTGTAACTTCGTTTAGTTTCCCACCCCCAGAGAGCTTTATGAAGTCTTTCTCATTTTAAATATGTGTAAATATTTTTCTGTTACCTTTACATCTAAATAATTTAATTGAATATGGAATTCATGTTACATGAACCTATGTATTCGGAATTACTGGTCATAACCATTTAGTGCTGCAGTTTGGAAATCTGAGGTTACTAAGACTTTTGTTACTTTATAAGTTACTTGTATTTTTTCTGCCTTAATGCAAAGATTTTTCTTGATCTTGGAATTAAAATGTTCTTCAGGAATCTTTCTTAATAAAAGAAAGATTATTTTATTAATTATTTTATAATATATATATTACTTGAAATTCAAGAATTTCTAATATAATTTCCATTTTCTCTCTCATACCTAGCTTTTTGCAATTAATGTTTTGCATTCTTTATCTCTTCTTGTCCTGTCTTTTATACTCTTTGCTTTTCTCTTATTTTAATATTGAATACTTTTCTTTTGACCTTTGAGTGAATCATTCAGTCTTATCTTTCCGCCAGTGATTTCATTTCTTACTGCATCCAAGATCTTATTCATTGACTTAACTTAGTTTTATTTATTTTATTTTTTCTTAGTAGTTTTATTTTGAAATGTTTTTAGATTACGAAAGGCTTGCAGAGATGGCACCAGAGAGTTCCTGTATAGTTTTCACTCAGTTTCCACTAATGTTAACAGCTTACATAACCATAGGACTTTTAACAACACTAAGAAGTTAGCATTGGTAAAATACTATTAACTGAGCCGTTCCTTTAATTTGGGTTCTCCGGTTCTTCCACTGTCCTTTTTTTGTCCTAAGGCAAGGCTCAAATCAAGATTTGGCATTACATTTAGCTGCTGTGATTCCTTAGGCACCTCCAATCTGTGAGAGTTTCTTGGTTATTACTTGTCTGTCATGACTTTGACAGTTTTGATTAGTACTTTATAGAATGGTGTTTCATAGAACATCCCTTAATTTGTTTCTCTGATGTTTTCTTGTGTTAAGGGTACCAGGGATTTGTTTTAATCACATATGGTAAGACATGCAGACTTGGAAATGACTGTTATGAAGAAAGATGTTTATTACTAGATCCTTAGAAACAGGAGGCATGGCATGCCATGTAGGGCCACACAGAGAACAGCAGAGTTGGTCTGGAGGCAGGGCGAGTGGGGAGCATGTGGAAAAGAGCATCTATTGGATCTTCTGTAGGAAGGAACAAGTGAGGCAGGGTGAGCAGGTTTAGAATCGAATAGTTTGAGTAATTTCAGTTGGCTCCAGGGTATACAGTCTCTCCCTAGTTGTCTGGTACCTGACCCTAGGGTGATTTGAGTAGGTAGGTAGTGGCTTAGAGTGTGAGAATATGATATATGAAGTAGTTGAGGAATGAGCTCTGGATTGGTTAGTTGGGAAAAGAAAGGTAATAAAGCTTGGATATGTGTCTTCACCCAAATCTCATGTTGAATTGTAATTCCCTATGTTGGAGAAAGAGCTTGGTGGGAGGTAATTAGATCATGGGGGTGGGTTTCTCATGAATGGTTTAGCACCATCCCTCTTGGTACTGTCCTCATGACAGTGAGTGAGTTCTAGTGAGATCTGGTTGCTTAAAAGTGTGTAACACCTCTCCCCTCTTTCTCTTGCTCCTGCTCCTGCCATGTAAAATGCCTGCTCCCCTTTGCCTTCTGCCATGATTT
This sequence comes from Hylobates moloch, assembly GCF_009828535.3. Classification (NCBI taxonomy): domain Eukaryota; kingdom Metazoa; phylum Chordata; class Mammalia; order Primates; family Hylobatidae; genus Hylobates; species Hylobates moloch. The sequence goes on from NW_026652284.1 coordinate 90,223,384, forward strand.
TAAGCTTCCTGAGGCCTCCCCAGAAGCAGAAGCTGCTCTGTTTCCTGTGCATCCTGCAGAACTGAGAACCAATTAAACATATTTTCTTCATAAAGTACTCAGTCTCAAATATTTCTTAAGAGCAATGAGAGAATGGACTAATACCAAAAGCATGCCAGCATTTTAATCATTTACTTCTCTCTAGGAGTTGGCTTTCCCTAGGAGGCACAGTTTCTCTAGTGTCAGCAAGTCTCCAAGATATTAAAATATCAAACATATGGAAGACATAATTAATACATTTCTTATTATTGGACTGAGGAAGTCTCAATTTAGTTTTGAAATTAGCAATCATGTTTTTCATTTTGAAAAGGTCTTTCCTGATCTTAGAATACTTAGTTCATGATTTACTCATTTCAGTGTGTCTCATCTCCTTTGATGAGTTGGAGGTTTGAAAAGTTGTCTTTTATTCTTCCTGCAACATTATTTTGTAAGAGAAAATTACTTTTACTCTTTAGTGTTGTCTTTGTTTAAACAATCGAGTCTATATGACTGGCGTCTTTCTTTCACCCCCATTTGCTTATGCATACAGAAAGTTGTTTGCTTAGTACTGGAGATGAGATGACTTCTATCCCAGAGTATGTGGGTCTTTATTAAAATCTTCCCTTCACAGGTGGAGAGAAAATGAAAATGTTAATATTTAATTTATTTTTGTCTTTCTAGATTTTAGGATCAGTAGTCTGAGAGATAGGAAAAAAATAAAGAGACTTTTCCCCCTACACTCACTCATACTGTCAACCCAACACTTCTGACACCAAATGTGTGGGGGCTTTACCTTACACACCAACTAAGCAATTCTGCAGCAGACACCAGCTGGCTGTCTTCTAATTTAATTCAATTATGACACTTCCTACCTGGTGTAAGCCAAAAATAAAATTCTAAGCCCCCTGACTGACTGAATAGACCACATCTTTTGGCCAAGGGGATGCCAAAGACATCTGAAAAAGGAATTCAGGTCATGATGGGAAGGGGGAGTCAAACATACATTATTATACCCTCCTCTCTTTGGAGTTCAGGCATAAAACTGACCAGCATTAACATTAAAACAGAGATCTGAAGACTGACAAAATAGGCTCTTTGTAGCAATAAGATACCACATTCCAACCTGGATCTAGTATAGCATCACATGACACATGGGGGCTCTGAAAGTAATCAAAATAAAGTATTTTACCCCAATATATTTCTTTGAAATATTTTGAAATGTCTCTGCAAAGCCGTCTCTTGTGGGGAAAAATTACATTCTATAGAGAATCCCCCTCCCTTTCCAGGTCTTTTTCTGATCCTGAAAAGATTAGCTGAGAGTCTCGCACATTCTAAAGGTCTGAAAAGGAAACAATTTGCCATCTATTGCCCCTAAGGATGGACACCTTCCTATGAGACTTCATCTATATAATAATAACTTTGATCTTCACAATGCCTTATCTTGACACAGACACTCCTTTCTGTTGATTCTAGATCTTCAGATAGTAACTCTTTCAACCAATTGCCAATCATAAAATCTTATGATCTTCCACCTATAACCTGGAAGCCCCCACTTTGAGATGTCCTGCCTTTCCAAACTGAACCAATGTATACCCCACATGTATTGATTGATGTCTTCTGTCTCCCTAAAATATATAAAATCAAACTGTAACTCAACCACCTTGGGAACATGTTTTCGGGACTTCCTCAGGCTCTGTCATGGGTTATTATTCTTAACCTTGGCAAAATAAACTTCCAAATTAACTGATACCTATCTCAGACACTTTTTGGTTTACGCTTGAGATACTGTCAGATCCCACAGGTTGAGGGCTCAGTTCCACAGGACTGTCCCCCACTTCAGGTCACCAGTTTGCAAATAATAGTCACTTATGCTTTGACCAACCAGCTATAAACTGGAGGTTCCCATGACACCTACCTTGGTTTTGATTAATTTGCTAATGTGACCAGTAGAATTCTGGGAAACACTTTAACTGTGTTTACCATTTATTGTAAAGAATATTACAAAGAATACATAGGAAAAATGAGATAGAAAAGATGTATAGGGCAAGGTATGTAGAAAGGGACACAGAACTTTCATGTCCTCTCAGGACATGCCTCCCTCTAAAAACCTTCAGGTATTTAGCTCTCTGCAAGCCCTCTAATGGAAGCTTCATCATGTAGTCACGATTGATTAAATCATTGGTCATTGGTGATCAGTTCAACCTTCAGCCCCTCTCCCTTCCCTGAAGGTTGTGGATGGGGCTAAAAGATTCAATCCTGTAATCATGCCCTGGTATTTCTGGTAACCAGCTTTCATTTGGAAGCTATTCATAACTCATTAGGATACAAAAAGACACTTATCACTTGGAGATTCCAAGAGCTCGAGGAGTTGTGTGCCAGGAAATATCACCATTATATTCTCATGATCACAAGTAGCCTGTTGGCTACATCATGTAGGTGAATTTTCCTACAGGAGTTGCATATCTTTCCACTAATTTTTCTATAATCTGATATTTTCTTCTTTAGGACCTTATTACTGGTAAATTTCCCATGTTATTTAAAAGGAAGGATAGGCCATATGTAAAGTCCATGGAATTGTTAAATTTATAGTATTATAGGTTGTGATAGGTAAGGTTTCCCAGATTCAGAGTCTGAGATGGGAAGTGATTTATTGAGGAAGTGACAGGGAACCAATTTTATCAGAGTTTCTCCAATTTTAAAGAATTAGGGCTGAAATTTTGCACCCCTGCATCAAAAAGTCACTTTCTCTGGGTTTCCTATAGGGCAGGAGGTAAGAAGTCTCCCACTGGTTGAGGAAAATTCTCCACAGAAAGTAACAGATGTGATTCATTAGCAGACGACGCAGCCACTGCAAGATGAGCAAAAGAGACCTTAAAGGTCACTGTCAGGGAGGGAATATCATTTCTCCTCAACTATTATAAGTTCATAGTTGAGACAGATCCCAGTAACAAAAGACAGATTAACAAGAGAAAAACAGCAAGTTTATTAATGCATGTAGTTCACATCATACAGGAAAAACCTCAATGAATGGGAACTCAAGGCAGTGGCTTACAGCTCTGGCTTATGTAGCATCTTTAACAAAGAACAATACATATGTGGAAAAATGACTCACCAAAGGAAAACAGTTCTACTCTTCCAAAGGTGGGAAACTGTGGGAAGAAACGAACGGAGTAAAACTTATGTGTAGATTCCTCTGGTGCCATCTCTGAACTAATAAGAGTTGTCTTCAGTAAAGCATTTATATCTTGTCTTTAGGCAGAAAAGGGGGAGGATAGAGAGAATTCTTCCTCTATTGGCTGCTTCCTAATTGGCTTTAGCTAATAAATTCTTCATTCCCTGGGGAGGCACATTCTGGTCTCCCAGGGCACTGACAGTTGTTTCTGCACGTGCCACTGCTCCAAGGGTCAGCCACAAAGAAGAAGTGACCTATTTCTGGTCACTGGATTTTAAAAATAAAGTAGCCTTTCTGATTCTGAGTAAATGAGCATTCAATGTCACAAAGAACTATTATGCTTGAAAAAAAGGTATCTGACAAAACAAAAATCCTTAATAGCGGTGCTTGCCATGACATGCGTTAATTTTATGTTTAACAGAAAATAAGTACTAAGCACATACTATCTGTACTTAGAGGTGTTTATCAAAAATGTAACTTCTTCTCAGAGGTAGTATAGTATGCTAATTATCCACCAGAGTTGCTTTTATGTTCAAATCCCCAACATCCTGAGCCGTAATGGAAGTTGTCAATCTAGAAAAGGAAACCAATTCAAAACTCATTAATAGGAAAAGCAACAGCTGTTATAAATAGTGCATCATATGTCTTTCAAGTATGATTTAAGCTGTTCCTGAGACTGAAAGGTATTGTGATTATAGGAAAGTTTAGTAACACATCCATTCAAAATTAAACTACAAATTTCAATGTAATTCAGTTTTGCAGTAATACATTAATGCTCAATGACCAACACTGTTCTGGGTTTGGTGGAGAACCAATGTAAAGAAAATCCTCAGTGGATCTTACAGACTTCTACCATTATTAGAAAATTAATACAATAAATTACATTTTTATTTCAGAGAGCTTTTTTAAAAAAAATACCTAAATATATATATATATATATATATATATATATATCCTGAGTCTTAATGTACAATATTTGCTTACCTTACAGTTAATCTATGGTTAACTTCTACAATTCAAAACATAATCATGATAAAATATGTTCAGAGAAAAGAAAAATTATAGCTATAAAATACAGAAATTTCTTTTTAAAGGAGAGGTGTAGGCCTGTGTTTTAAGAGTCTAATGACCTGGAGTTCTGCTTAAAAATAAGGGTTTGGTTAAACAGAATTGGTTATCTATTTTTCACCAGGAATTTTAAATTTTTATAGACTGTAACAGAGTAGTGTATTAGTCTGTTTTCATGCCGCTGATAAAGACATACCGGAGACTGGGTAATTTATACAGGAGAAAGGGTTTAAGTGAACTTATAGTTCCACATGGCTGGGGAGGACTCACAGTCATGGTGGAAAGTGAAAGGCGAGTCTTACATCACAATAGGCAAGAGAGAGAATGAGAACCAAGCGAAACAGGTTTCCCCTTATCAAACCACCAGATCTCAGAAGGCTTATTCACTACCAGGCGAACAGTATGGGAGAAACCGCCGGCATGATCCGATTATCTCCCACTGGGTCCCTCCCACAACACATGGGATTTATGGGAGTATAATTCAAGATGAGATTTGGATGGGGACACAGAGCCAAACCATATCAAGTAGCATTGCAGATGTAGCGGTCATGAAAAGTCACTGCTCAGATCTCCAGCTGCAGAGAGCATAGTTAACTGATGGCTTCATCTACTGCCCCAGTGGGTCTGACACTGTCTGTGCTAAGGCCATACTTCTTGAAAGCTACCCTCAGCTAATGACTGAGCACAGCGAAGGTAATAAGACAAGCCCATTATTGCTAGATGCTGGACTCTTCCTGTGTGTGTCTTTGGATCAAGGACCTGTCCCATCTTTTGGTTAGTTCAACCATTCTTAGAACTGTGCTGCTAGTGTTGCTATTTGTGATTCCTCCTATCCTGTCCTCTTTACTTCCCTCCCTCCTTACAGAGGAGTCACTCTAAAGGTTCCCTCTACCTTCTCCTATTCCCTTTTCAAATCTCTTACATGCATAATCTCATATTGGTAAGTGCTTCTCAGCAGACCTAAATAAACACAGTGGTTATGAGAGGGATCCAAGAAAGCAGGTGATAGGATGAGGATATGAGACTAGCTTACCAAGCACCTAGTGGGCAAAGAAGATGCCATCCTCAGCGGATCATCCCTGCTACAAGTTGGTTGCTCAGTTGCTAAATATTTCACCAGTGGTAACCTGGGAAAGCATACCAAGAAGGGGAATGCCTTGCAGGTGTGATGACTCAGATATTTGAGAGATATGGAAGTGAGGGGAATGTTTACAAAAACAGCAGCATGGGCTTGTTAGTACCAAGTTGTATTGTCATCTTACAGAGGAATAATAAGAAATTGAGAGCTATTGAAAGCTAAGTGTGGGAACCAGAAAGCCTCTTTGGTAACTTCTAATGAGTACGTTATCTTCTGAGTAGAAAAGCAGACACAACTGCGCAGAAAAACAAAGATTTGACGAGTCACAGAGCTCCAGAGACATTTGAATGTTCATGATTTCAGACAGGCCTGTTATGTTAAATTCAGCGTTCTGGATTGGAAACCCAGAATCCAGAAACAGAGAAAGGACATTTCGGGTAAAACTCCTGCATAGGTTGGCTCTGCAGATCCTCTAGGAAAGTAGTTAACCTTTTGCTATAATGCTCTGCAGAGGCCTTATCGGTGTAAAATAACAGGTGTCTCACTCAGGAACTCTTCCTTGTTCCTCTTCTGGCTCCCAGGCTAATTAAATTTAAATTCCAGCATATCCCATCTGCTGGGCCTGATAAGGGAAGGTTTATAATCTGAAGGCATTGTGAAACTTAGTTACAGTGTACTGGTAGAAGCCAGGGGAGTGTACCTGAGATTAGATTTTCAGGGTGCTTTATAAAAGAGCTAGAATGTAAAATAGGACAAATAATAATTTATTAGCTTGGTGGCACTTTCTTTGGAAAAGGAATTTAAAACCCTGGCTGGAACCATAGGGGTAAAATTGAGAGCCAGTGCTGAGCCCCCAGTATGACATGCTTCCTTAAGGAGACCAACAAGTCAGTTTGTGGCAATCAACTACATTATAATATACATATAGTATAACCATCTGTCCTGGAAAGGCCAGCAACTTGGCTTCACAGGGATAGATTAATATTCTGTATGTAATTTTTTCTTTACCACCCACAGAGCTCAGCCAGCACTACTATCGTGGGACTCTGGGATGCCTGTTCACAGACATTGAATCCCACATCCCACACATGAAAATGTGGAGGATTAGTTTCATTGGAACCACTGATTAGATCACATACCATACCATGCAGGGAAGAGCTGTCATCACTGAATGCTGGAACATCCTGCCAAAGGCAAAGTTTCAGAAGTAATGCTCTGAAAGAATGAGGTGTCATCGTTCAGGATCTGCTGTATGTATTAAACTAGAGACCTCTATGCAGTGCATACAGTGCTATGTCCCCAGTAAGAATACATGGGTTCAGAAACAAAGGGGTTTAAGCAAGAATAGGCCTACATACCACCCTTCCCAATAACTCTGTGCTTCCTGTCCCACTACTCTACACTTGCAGGGTTGGAGGTCTTGGTCCCTAAGGAGACTCACTCTTGACAGGAGGCACAGCAAATTTCCCATTGAACTGTAAGTGTCATTTGCTCTCAGGGCACTGGAAACTTTTTATGTCCAGGAATCTGTAAGGAAGGAGTCACCATCGTGGCAGAGATTAACAACTCTGACCAGGAGGAGGATATAGGCCACTTTTATACAATGGGACAGGAAGAAATATTTGTGATACTCATGTGATCTTTGGTTGCCTTCCATTACTACCTTGCCCTATTGAAATCATGAATGAAAAGGAACAGCAATGCAATCTGAAAAAAGTATGATTATTGAGTGCTCACCCCCCTCAAAAAGGAGGTTTTGGGCCACAGTAGTTACCCAGACCTCTTCAGGTAATAGGTGAAGTTACAAGAAATTTAGAATGGAAAGTGGAGACAGGCAAGGATGAGTACCAGCTATAGGTACTGGTATACAGTATGCATACAAGGATGCAGCCAAGTATAATGATGAGACTCTAGTTTATCTCACTAACCTCCCTCTTTTAGGCTTCTCCTTGGGAAGAGAGTCCCACAAGAACTGTGGAGGGGCTGATCTCGAGACCTTCATGAAGTGGTAGATCTGTACTGCTCCAAGGTGGGCTTTGGTAGCTATGGAAATTTACTGCAGAGATTTCCTGCTGCAGGGAGCATAGTGACATGATGGCCCCTGCGCTGCTCCCTGAATCTACCACTGCATTTGTACCAACACTATGCTTTTCACTGGCTGCTCCTGGTTAATGACTGGGCGTGGCAGGGAATCTAGGGCAGCCCTGTTCTGGTGAGATGTGGGAAAACTCATATGGGTGACGTATGAAATATTAAGAATAATTCAAAGATGTATAAATATATACACACATACAAATATACATATATATGAAAGAAAAAATTTAGTTTCTGTTCTTCCTTTAATGAGTTTTAAATATTCAAAAACCACAGATACTTGATAATTAAAAATAGGCAGAAGATGTAAACATGCAGTGATATAAATAACCAATAAATTAATGAAATATTGTATTCTCTCATAATTAAAGGAATTTAAAAAGAATCTCCCATGATTAAAGAAATAATAGAGGCCGGGCGCGGTGGCTCACGCTTGTAATCCCAGCACTTTGGGAGGCCGAGGCGGGTGGATCACGAGGTCAAGAGATCGAGACCACGGTGAAACCCCGTCTCTACTAAAAATACAAAAAATTAGCCGGGCGTGGTGGCGGGCGCCTGTAGTCCCAGCTACTCGGAGAGGCTGAGGCAGGAGAATGGCGTGAACCTGGGAGGCGGAGCTTGCAGTGAGCCGAGATTGCGCCACTGCACTCCAGCCTGGGCGACAGAGCGAGACTCCGTCTCAAAAAAAAAAAAAAAAAGAAAGAAATAATAGAAACCACAAGATATATACAATTTTCTCACCTTCCAGATTTACCAAAATGGTTGACTTTATCCATCACTGGAGAGGATGTTGGGTAAGCTCATATTATATTTTGGGGAGCATTAATTGTTGAAAATGTTGAGAAGGATGATTTCTATTATTTATCAAAATTTTAAGTGATATTTCCTTTGATTCAACAATTCTGGCCAGTTGCTGACTCCTGGAATCCCAGTACTCTGGGAGGCCGAGATGGGAGGATTGCTTGAGCCCGAGAGTTCAAGATCAGCTGGCAATATAGCGAGACCCTTTCTGTACAAAAAAATTTAAAAAGTTTGCCGGGTGTGGTGGTGCTGTCTGGTAGCCCCAGCTCCTTGAGAGGCTAACATGAGAGAATCACTTGAACCCAGAAGGTTGAGTCTGCAGTTAGCTGTGATCATGCCACTGCACTTCAGCCTGGGTGACAGAGAGAGACTCTGTCTCTCAAAAAATAAAATGAAATTAAATAAATAAACAATCCTATGGCTAAGAAGTTTTCCAAGTTTCATAAGTACAAGGACATTGAACTACACCATTGTTTTTGATAGCATAAGCTTCGCGGTGGCTAATACTGATTGTTTATTCTGTATAAAACACTGTTGTAAGCACTTTACATGCATTAGCTGATTTGATCTCCTCAAAAATCTTCTGAGGTGGGTAACTTATTACTCACATTTTACAGATGAGAAAAGTTATGCACAGAGAGGTTAAGTTACTTGTCCAGGATCTAGTTAGTGATGGAGATGGAATTGGGCCCAGTCTAGCTCTGCTGTCCATGCTCTTAACCGCTATACACATTACTTCTTGGTAAGTCGTGGCAGATTCACAATTGCTTAGCCACAATTCTGAATTTCAATTCCAATAACTGAAAATTGTTTTTATAACTCACTTGGTAGAAACTCTGACTTAACTGAACTCATATGACAGCAGAACATGAAATCAATTGACATGAAGCTATTTATAGTTATTATTCACCCCATTTAGTGATATGTTAATGATTCACTGCAGAAATATTAATATGTTCAATTATAGAATGATGTCCCATACCGTGCTGAGGATGTTCTATGATGTATGACATATAAACTCTCTATGGATGGACTAGACAGATACTTAGGAGATAAAATCAACAGTGATGCCAAATTGGATAAGGAGTGAGGGAGCGGGACACTCAAAGAGACTCAAGGGTTAATAACTTGCATTGAGCCATTCACTGAAATAGGAAACATTGCAAAGGGATGGATTTGGACAAAATGTGAGTTCGGTTTGATTTCTCTCTGAGACATCAGCAGGTATATCAAGTAGGCAGTTAGATATATTGATGTGGAAGTCAAGGATAGCTCTCTGCTGGGAAAAAAAGTTTGTAATTCTATAGTAGGATTTGTGAAATTCTGCTGAAATATCAAGTAAGACAGGGCTTGATTAAGCTACTTGTAGGGTATAGATAACATTAGTAAAAACTGTTTATGTGGGATGTTACTGTAGAATCTTGGACCAGGACGTGAGTGGTAGAGTGGAAATGAAGATAAAAAAATACAGTTGATGCTTTTAATAAGTTTGGCTATTAAGGGTGGAGAGAAAAAACTGGTAGTTGCAGGAGGCTGTGAGGCTACAGTGAAGATTATTGAGACTTGAGCATATTTAAGCACACAAGAGCCCAGGCATGGTGGCTCATGCATGTAATCCCGGCACTTTCAGAGACCAAGGTGGGTGGATCACTTGAGGTCAGGAGTTCGAGGCCAACCATGGTGAATCTCGGTCTCTATTAAAAATACAAAAATTAGCAGGGTGTGGTGGCAGGCACTTGTAATCCAACTACTCAGGAGGCTTAGGCAGGAGAATCACTTGAACGCAGGAGGCAGAGGTTGCAGTGAGCCAAGATCACGCCACTACCCTCCAGCCTGGATGACAGAGTGAGACTCTGTCTCAAAGAAAAAAAAGAAAAAAAGAATACATGATGGCAAAGACATACTCAGCGTGCAGGTTTTGAGTAAATGCAGTAGAGTAGGCTCTAGAATGCTAATGGAGGGATAGGCCTTAAGAGGAGGAAATGGTATTCACTTCTTTTAGGAAGGAAGGAAGGAAGATAGCATGTGTGTAGATTCTTATGTACACAGGTCTCAATGTTTTGAATCAAGAAGATGAAAAGATTCCATCAGATAGTCTCAAGTTAGTGCCTCATCTTCTGGGCCATGAGTGTGGGGTACACTTGGAGGTTTCATGAGAGGAGAAAAATTTTGAAATAACTCTTGCCAATTGTGGCAGATCATCAACAGATTAGCAGAATATTGCCTTGCAGGTTTGAGAGTCTGTTGAAATAAGAGTTAATGGTTTAATTTGATAGCAAAGTACAGCACTTTCTCCAGAAAGGCTTTCTCCTAGTAAGGCTATTAGGGTACAAGAGTATAAATACCTGCTATAGAGAGGGCTTTGTCACACCAGAAGACCTATCTCGGTTTAATTAAGGAAAATTAGCTGTTAAATTAAAAAAAGTACAGTTTCTCATTTCTAAACAATCATTGTAGCCAAAATACTAAAATGAAAGTTATAGAATGGAGTTTAAACAGAGCTTGGGCTCGCGGGTCAGGTGGCCTTGGTTGGAATTCCAGCTCTGCATTTACTTAGCTGAATATCCTTGGACAAATTGGTTCACCTTCCAGTGCCACCACTGTCTCATCTGTAAATTGGGCTAATTAATGGAAAATAGAACAGTGCTTGCACATAATAAGTGCTCAGCAGTGTGGGGCAGCCTGCTCAGGACTTCATAAAGAGTAAGTCAAGGAACCAACAAACCAGAGAGTCTGGCTTTAGTCTAGGTTCTTAAATATTATTCAGGGATTGTTCAGAAAGCCCAAATGTTAGCTGCAATTTTAAAAATTTAAGTGTGACTTTTAAAAGTATGCTTTCATTTTTTGTTTGTTCATTCAAAATCAATAAAGAATAAATACTTTATAAAGCATTCTCTTTCAAGACTGTCCTTGGGTGATACAATGGATTGACATTTTTTTTTTTTTTTTTTGAGACAGAGTCTCGCTCTGTCACCCAGGCTGGAGTGCAGTGGCGCAATCTCCGCTCACTGCAAGCTCCACCTCCCGGGTTCACGCCATTCTCCTGCCTCAGCCTCTCCGAGTAGCTGGGGCTACAGGCGCCCGCCACCACGCCCAGCTAATTTTTTTGTATTTTTAGTAGAGACGGGGTTTCACTGTGGTCTTGATCTCCGGACCTCGTGATCCGCCCGCCTCGGCCTCCCAAAGTGCTGGGATTACAAGCGTGAGCCACCGCGTCTGGCCAGATTGACATTTTTATACCAATAGGCTACGTCTAGATTTCACTCAACATGGTGGCATTTAAATGTCAATAAATGTGAGTGTTTGATACTATCTTTATTAGCACAAAACTAAGTCTCTTAGGAAAATACAATGGTCATTTGAATGGATAAAATTGGTAGATAATAGAAAAATTTGTGTTTTGTGTCTCTCAAGAAAAAGTATTACCCAAATCGGTTTTTAGGCTTTGAAGCCAAATCTATAAAATAATCACATTTTCATAACAATTATACTGGTGTTTTTGGTTAGAATGATAACACAATATATCAGTCCATATGTATATACCTAACTTCCTGTGGTGTGTCTTCAAAATAAGAAAAAGAAATTAATTGAAGAATTATGGAACAAAAAGCACAAATTTTCTTTTACTCCAATTAGTAGGGTCAAGTCAAAAGTGAAAAAAATTAAAAGGAAAAATAAAAGTGAATACAACAGTAAATAATAAATATACCAAAAAATCCTAGAATACACTAAAGCTATCCAAAAAGATAAATGTCCTCTAAACATTTTTTTTTTGTTTTATAAGATAAAACAAAAGTTTAGGAAAGTTTAGAATTAGATCCTAGTCAGATTTTAAAATTTCACCGATTTTAGGAACTATTTTCTGTTAAATCATATAAACACAAATAATAATATAGTTTACAATGAAGTACTATTTTACATCTTTAAAAAATGAAGAATAAGTTTAAGTAGTGGAATCACACACTAGTCTTCTGATTTCACTAGACCCTCTTTCCAATTCCCACAGCTTTGACATCATTAATAACCTTCTCATTTTGGAAGCCTGAAGGGCTCATAATTTTTATTATAATAGCTTTCATGTTTCTATTTTTATATTATTTTAGATTATGCCTCTTTCTTTTTTCCCTTAAATGTGGCTCCCTCTACGGATACTCTTTGGTCTTCTTTCAATTTTTCTGCACATTTCCTCTAATGATTGTTACAGCTTGAATTCCATACGTGAAAATAAGTAATTCACAATCTAAGCTGTTGGGACTTTAAAATATTTTGAGCCTTAAGGGAATGTAATTATGAAACCTGAGTCACATAAACAGGCAGCTATAACCTAGGCAGCTGTAACATTTGTTTTTCTGATTATATGTTAGCATTTTTACTTACATTGTTTTATAAAATATTGTAAATGACTGAGAGGTGCTGGGGAATACTTCTCTCTTACCTATTGGTCTTAATTACAAATTATCTTCTCTCTTTCCTCTCTCCCACAAAGACTTCATGAGTATCACATTGTTTAAGAGGGAATGTTAAATACACTCTTTTGAATTAGAAAGAAAAATAAAGCAAGATGTATGAAAAAGAAGACAAACTGCAGCTACATTACTATAATTCGTAAACTAGCCTTGTATAGAAAATGTTACAATCCTACAAAATTTCATTGTTTTCTACCTATATAAGTGGACCTTCACTTTTAGCTTTGGAGTACTGATCCCATTCTTTTGGAGTGTGTTACCTGAATGGCTATTCTTAGCTTTACACTTGAATAAACTCTTTTAATACGGATTCTGATCCTTTCAATTATTTCAGGTTGGCACTGGTAAACTTGCAAAACCTTCTTAACAGTCCTGATTGTTCACAGAAGTGACATTCTATCACATTTGCTCTATTACATAGACTATTCAAGGGACTCATATCCCATCACCTTTTCCATATTTTCATGATTAGCTATAATTTTATGATGCACCTAGGTTCATAAGTGAGTCTATATTTTTCCTTTTTCTATCTCCTTTATCTGTTTTTGTAATTTATAAAATCAATAGAAATCAAAAAAATATTTTGGACTTAACCAAAATCATAGGATCCTTATGATGAAAGTGAATATATAGAAAGACATTTCATGATCTTGGATGGATTACTTAGTATTGTATAAATATACATTCTTCACAAATTATATATTACATACAAATAAATAAAAATATATAAATTAAAATATTACAAAGACAGTAATAAAAGCAGTGTGGATTAGTGCAAGAACAGAACAGATCAATGCAAAAGATTAGAGAACAACAGAGACAGACCTCTGTATGAAGGTAATTTGTGGAGATATACAAACATACCTAAGAATGACCCCTAAGTCAATGGGAAATAGATGTGTTGTAAAAAACAAAATAAGGCTGTCCAACTCTATGGAAAAATAATAAAACTTCATTCCTACTGAGTACAATGTGATCTCTAGTTAAATTAAACCTCACTATGACAGGTAAAACAATAACCATTCATGAAAAAGTCTCCTCTCTAATAAAAATCTTAAATTTTCAAAGCATAACCCATAAGGCAAAGAAATTTATGAATTTAATTCCATTCAAATAAAACATTTCTTTCAAAAAGGGAAGAAGTTAATAGACAAATGGCAAAATGATAGAAGAGATTTGCAATCTTAGAGCCTACTAAGGTTTTAAGATTTCTTAGTCATTAAAATATCTTATCTTTACAAAAAATTATTTAGTTTACCAAAGCTGTTAAAATGGAATTTTATTCTTTTACCATAAATGTATATTATTTTATCATTTTAAAATGATTATTGCAAGATAGGTTGTATGAATGTATAATACCAGTGGAGAAAATAAACATTGTGTTTTAAACTGATAAGAAGAGATACTACACTTGATCTTAGCCAAAAGGCTGAGATGTGATTAACATTGTGTTTTGTAGAGTGTGGTTCAATAGCCATTCCCATTAGAACCTGGAGAATTGGTTAAAACATATTCCCAGTTCTACACCAGCCCTATTTAAATTCACTGTGATATTAGATAGTTTTCCCCCGTGCTGTTGGAAGTGAGGTCTGTCCTTTCTCCTAGCTATGACTGTAGTGAGCAAGATTAGTTTCTTCCTAGGAGACTCTGTAGGGATGTACAGTTTCTTGCAAAGGTTGATCCTCAAATTTGTTCTCCAAAGATTTTTACCATTCTTTAGCTACTTGCAGTTATTTCCATAGTAGTTTAATTGTATTTTCTCTGTAGAGGAGGTACAGTTGATTTTATGGAACTGTGTTTCCTTTGGACAGGTTGAACTATTTAGTTTTCACATGAGCAGCTAGATGTTTTAAAAATCCATAATCTGACAAAAATTGTTGTTTTTCTCATAGTATGCCCTATCCTAAATGATACTGCTGGTGGAAGGATGAGCAGAAAAGTAGGTACAGTATGACGAGAAAAGTAAAAACATTTGGGGGAATAAAGATGACCATTTTCCCACAAAGATGCTTTAGACCTTGGTGGTTCTGAGTGCCTGCTGCTTAAGAATAGGTATCTCTTACCCATGTTCAAATTGGAAAATTTAAAGAGTTTTAGGATTAAAGAGAACAGCATTTTGTATGTTGTCATAATCCTGCTACCATCTTGGTAGCGACTTTGCTGATTACATGTTAGGGTGATCAATGTTGATTTTCAAGTGATTAGGGAAGATTAAGGGTATTCAAACTTTCTGTAAAGGGCCAGAAGATAAATAATTTAAATTTTGTGGGCCATATGCTGTCTGTCACAACCACTCAACTCTGCCATTGTAGTGTGAAAATAGCCATAGACAATACACAAACAATGGGCATGGCTTTGTTCCAATAAAACTTTACAAGAACAGACATTAGATTTGGCCCAAAACCATAGTTTCCACACCTTTGGTCCAGATATAAGCATGCTGGCTTATGTTTGGTTGTGGTATATGTGTCAGGAGTGGTTATCCTTCCGTAAAGATCAAGAGTCTGGCAATGAGCAGAGGGACTTGTGTCAGTAACAGAAAAATAAATATCTTGGGATAGAGATTTATCCACACAAATAAAGTCAGGGCTAATTGAATGAAAATGTGTTTACAGTGACAAATTAATGCCCTTACAGCATTAAATAAAGATAAACTAGTGGATTTCTACTTCCATGGAGATTTTATGTAACACAATGGCCTTTTCACTATGCCATTTTATGTAATTACCATTAGCACAGAGGCTATTAATTCAATATAATCAAGGAATGTAAAGGTCAGCTAACACTGTGCTATGTCCAGCACTAAATATTTCTTTCCATTTTTCCATATTTTATAATCGAGTTCTCTTGTCAGACTTTTCAATATTATTTTGAGATTTGGCTGTTCCTGCCAAAATGAAATGAAATTATTAACAAGAAATTGTCAGCATTTATTCACATTAAAAATTCCATTTAATATATATATTTTTTCTGTTACATTAAGCAGAAGAGGCTTTCATTTATCTCAAATGTACCCATGCTTGCTGTGGGTGAACGGAAGGAACATCACTTATTGATCTCAGTCAGAATTAATGAGCAATAGTTACTTGTGAGCCTGTGTTCTTCTGTCATCTTTCTTCTTCTCTTGCCCAGTGATCCAAACCACCATTATAATGGGCTTCCTTTGTACATTTATCATGTCTTTACTGATTGGGAGGTATTTGAAAGTCAGACACTTTGAGCTTGTAACCCTGACTTTCACATGTCAGCCACATGTATAGTGTTGTGTTTTTAAAACGTGGCACTCTATTACTCTCCAGTTTCTCCACAAGTGAAATAAACTTAGAAAATACATTTTTATATAATATATGACACTAAAAAAGTAAACTAATTAAAAAATTACTTAACAGGGAAAATAAAAATTGCTAAAAGCACTATCTTATTATTGAGTCTCAAACCTGAAAGAATTTTCTAGAGGTCTCGGTTCATCTTCATAAGATCTATGTTTAAAGCTTGCCAGAAAAATGTGTGCTAATTTTATGAAAGTTCTTGGAAAGCATATTGGATTTCATCATGTCACTACTCTTTGAGGAGTAGTATACTCAATATGGTACAGCATACTGACAGAAGCAAACAACCTATCATTAGCAAATCACCTAAGTCATGTGATTACTAATGCTTACCTCCTCTACTTCACAGTCCTTACACAATTTTTTTCCCATTTATTTCACAATCTTTATTTTCTCTTTTTTTCCATATCCACTTTCATCATTGGAGTTTCAGCACTTATTGTTGCCTAGTTTACTGAATTTATCTTCTGATTAGTCATCAAAACATCAGCCTTGACTTCTGTAATTCATCCTTCACACTATCATAAAAATGACTCTTCTTGCAAAAATGATTGTTACTTTCCTGCTCAAAAGTCTTCAAAGATTTCTAATTGTTTACAGGAAGAAAATTTAGACTCCTAGGCATGCTATTTTAGGCATGCTGTCTTAGGAAAGCAGAGCTTAAGACCAAGATCTTCATGCACATGATTTATTTGGGAAGTGATCCAGGGAGCAGGAACCTTTTGAGGAATCTTAGGTTCTCAGATTCTCAAATGTATTGAAGAACTCCCTGCTGGAGACTAAAAAGGGAAGTATTTGTTCTTCAGTTCCTTTTCCTTCCTGGTGAAGAGGAGCTCTGTGGGTTTCAATGGTCCTACCCATCCGGCTTGTACATGCATAATTGCCACGTGTGATCCTACAGGTGTCTCTAGCATATTATCAGAGAATGTCCTGGACAGGAAGTAAGAAGTATGGGACATGGGAAGGCAACATCCTGTAAGAATGCTCCTGCCCAAAGTATGCATGGAAATGATTTCCACATTAGTGGCTGGAGTTAGAGATGGGGCTATTAGGATTTGAAGTAGCACCCAAGAATTGTCAAAATCTTGTGGCATAAAAATGCTTCTTACATTATGTGACTTGAATTTCTGTCCAATCTGATATTTCATCATTCTTTTTCCATGTCCAGACCAAACGTATAGAGGCTACTAACTTGCTTATTAATTAATTTATTCATTAAAAGTTTGTTGAGCGAGATTATGTATCAGGTAAGCTTTTAGACATTGGGGAAGCAGAGAAGTTTCCAGGCCTCATGCAGGTTGTATTTGACTTGGAGGAGGCAAATAACAAACATGTAAAGATATGAATGTGATGATTTCTGTTAGTGGCAAGGGTGATAAAGATAATAAAGCAAGGCAATAAGATAAGTAGAGTAGAGGAAGGGCTGAGTGAAATCCTGTCCCTGGAAATTACATTTGACCTGCAGTTTAAAGGATGAAAGTGAAAAACCTATGCAAGAATCTGGGGACAGTATGCTGCAGGTGAAGATAATAAAAATGCAAAAAATCTAGAGCTACAAATCAGTTTTGTGTGTTCTAAAGGGAGGGAGAAGGCTATATGGTTAAAGTCTAGTGAATAGAAGAGAGAGTGAAGAGAAGAAGAAATATAGGTAGGACTAGAATTTGTAGATCTCTTTAAGTCAAGGTAAGAAGTTTGGATTTTAGTAAAATTTCATTAAAATATCATCGAAGGGATTTAAGAAGAGAAGAAATATGATACGATTTGCATTTCATAAAAATGTCTCTGGCTACTATAAGGATTTCCCTGGGACTTGAACCTTTCCCACCCTGTGCCATTGAAGATGCTGCCTTTATAATACATATCACCATTTGAATGTGTTTTCCTTACAGGATGTAACTCTTCTTGAGGGAGGGCACCATGTCTTCATATTTTTGTAGACAGTGCACCTCACATATTACAATTACTAAATGTAATAAATGTTATAAGATGGATGGATGAATGAATGCAGGTCTACAAGGCTGTTTCAATAAGTGATAGTAGAATATGAAGACTACACAGCATACAGAGTAGTGGTTTTTCTGAACTATTATTCATTGCCCGAATATTTTCTAATCCTCTACATCTAAGTCTTAAGATGACATCCTTGTGTTGTTTGCTTATGTTCGACTTGTGACTTACTCTGCCTTTCACGTCGTTCCCTCCTCTTCCACTGAATAGCTTAGATGTTTTTCACTGTGAAGTTAATTTTATTTCAGTAAGTACAAGAGAAGTAGTAGAGTATAGGTTTAAGAGTACAGAAATTGGAGTGAGGAAACAAGAATTTAAAGGGTGAATTAAAATATGAACTTGAGACAGTGCAAGGAAGATCCAATGCTCTAAAAAGGCATTGGTGACTTTGAAAATCTTTTCAGAATGTAGAAATAGGACAGCCTTGCAGGTGCTTGAGCTGTATAGTTAGATTTGTGATTCAATCATGAATGTACTATTCATTAGCTCAGTGACCTTGAGTAAGTCACTTAATCTTAATAAACCTCAATTTCTTCATGTATTTTATGTGAATAACAGTGTATACTCCATGGGATCCTTGTGAGGTTTAAGTAACCTAATTGTATATGAAATGCTTAGTACAATTTTGGACACATTTTATACTCTCTAAACTGGTAGTATTATTCTTAGTAACCAAAATATGTCTTGAAAGAGAATGACACAGTAATAGCCTTTTCCAACTGTAGGGATTAAATTAATTATTGGTTGCTGATATTTCCAGGAGAGTTGATTTGCAGAGTATTTTCACTGAGGCACAGAGCTACAGTCAAAGCTCCTTTGATTTCTGTTTTGATTTCCAACCTAGGATCAAAATAAATCAATTTCTGAATCTTGCAATGAATCCATTATCCTTAAGGAGGGAGCATTTGGAAGACCAATTATAAAATTAAAAAGAATTCAGAATATTGCTGAGTAGAACTATAATCCTATTTCTCTATGTAATTTTACATATGCAATTTTAGAATAATTCTACTTTGTTGGCTAAGAACAATTTTGGTTAAAAGTGGTAGAAAATTCAACTCTAAGTGGCTAAACAGATAGTAGTTTATTTTTCTCTCATGTAAGAAAAAGTTGAACTGTTTATCAAAGCTCTTAATCAGTGTTTTGATTTCCTTCCTTCTTGGAAAATTGATAGAATAATACAATTCTATGTGATAGATTTATGCTTCTTTCTTCCTTAAAGTTAGGTGTAGCTATAGTTGCTTTGGCCAATGGAATGTGAGCATGTGTGGCATTTCTGGGCAGAAGCCTTGGAGAGTTAGCGTTTCTGCCAAGCTCCCTTCCCTCTGCCATGATGATTGGTGATATATCACATGACAGTCTAATGGAAGACAGCCTTCACTGACCACTGGGGTTTTGAGGTTGTTGGTTACAGCAGCATATTCAACTGATAAATAGCCTCACTAACACAAACCATAGATGACATCAGCTTTATCATATCCTGTTTTATTATCTCTGTTTTCATTTTCATTCCTATCATATCATATTCTCAAGATGGCTGCAGCAACTCCAGGAATCATTTTAGTGTTCAAAGCAGGAAGAATTGGTAAAGAGGGGGTGATACCAGGCACATTATTCATTTTACCAAGAATGCAAAAGATATTCTGGGAAGCTTTTCAGACCTCCCCTTACATCTGCTTGGCCAGGAGAACTGGGTTAAATGGTTGCCACTAGTTACAAGGGAAGTTGTAAAGTGGGCATAGTTCCATCCCAAAAGAAACTGAGAAGACGTGGGGATGAGATATTGATCAGGCCACTGACAGTGTATGCCACAAGGGCACAGTTACCATAGCAAGTGTTCCTTTTTCCAAATGAAGATGGAAACACTCCAGTAGGATCAACTCAAAATCCCCATTTCAAGTTAGCAATCAACTATAGAAAACCACTTTTGGATTAATTCTCCCCCGTACTGTATCCCAATACATCAGTTTTATGAGCTAAACCCTATTTCCCAAATTGTTATTGGACAGTTATATGGGCAATAGTAAAAAAAAAAAAAATTGACTGAGGCAAGATATATCAGTTCTGTTACTTCTTCCTATCTACAAGTCGCCACATTTTGGTAAGCAAGAGAGTTAGTTTGATCTGGTCATAATAGTCTTTCATAAAAAATGTTAAAGGGACTTATTTTTTGAAAACATAAGCAATTATTTCAGTTATTACTCAAATCATAATCATCTTTTGGAAACTTAAAATTGACTGGTAGTTTGTTTGGAAGTCCTAGTATATATTGGAATTGCTGATTTTTAATATCCAGGCTATAATACTTTCACTTTTTTCATATTTTCCATTTTTGGGAAATTACATGTACTGCTCTTGTCTTTTAAAAAAATGAAATGTCTTTAAAATGACATGCCCTTTTTTTAGGGAAGTTCCATTTTTAATTTGGACTTCTTGATGTTCATTATACAAAATCAATGTAGCTTTTTATATTTTAAAATTCTCTGTTGATGGTATAATGTGTTCAGCATATGTATGGGGGCGGTGGCTGAGAAGACAGGCATTTAAGCAACAGTTTGTCCTAAACTTGAGGGCTCCCTTTGATTTGGTTTAAAAATATAGTCACTAGTCATTTTTTCAGTTTCTTGAAGAGCTTAATAATATAGATATGTACTAAGCCTGCTAATGTTTATAGCTCTGTTTTTTCCTCTGAGGCTAACTTATAAGGCAAACACTCTCTCTTGATTTTGATACATGTAAAGTTGGGCTGGAACTGCTGTTTCCATGTTCTGCTTGACCATCGATGTTATGATTTTGGAAGACGTGTATGGTTCACTCTGTAGTAGCTTCCCTTTAGCAAAGCATTCAACAGAGCCTTCAGTTTCCCTTTCCAGCTTTTCCTTTGGTCTACTGGTTTATCATAAATAATTCGAAGGCATTGGTCACTTAGAAAATGTAACCAAAGACTGGGCCTACCAAGATCTTTCCAGAATAAAGCCTATGTGGTTTATGACCAGATCTCAGTCCTATGAATTTGTGAAACTCTTTGGAAAGCCATGTGATACTTTTACATTTGGAATAAAATGTGTTAATTACATTTTAATTGAGATTAAAAGTAACGGAATATCCTTTAAAAATACTTAAAGCTTTAAGACTCATTAAATCGCTTAATGCTATAAACAAGCTTAAGTTTATTAAAATTAAAGAAAAGGATTACAGAGTTTGTGAATGCAGGGAGTTCACTTGCTCAATATGCAGTAAAAAATTAACCTTGCCCAGAGACTCATTCGGCCCTTAACTAGCTTCTGGGAGATAAACTTTAAGCCCTTGGAACGTCCTGCTTGATAAAAGTGTCTGTTTACCAGGGGCCTTGGGCCATTCCAGATACTTGATGACTTATGGTGGAGAACTTGGGCCATGCGGTATTAACTTGATACTTGAGGGGCTGGGGATAGGTCAGCCAGGCAGGTGGTTAGTGATGTTTATGTGGCCAAGCCATAATAAAACTCTGAACACCGAGATTTGGGTGAGTTTCCCTGTTTGGCAATACTGCATGCGTGCTGTTAAGAAAAACCATTGCTATCTGCGTTGTAACCATAAGTCCATTTATCAATACTCAGCAAGTCGATACACTGAGACAGGGTTGCATCAGATAAAGGGGTTTAATTGTAGGACTGCTGAATGAGAGGATGGGAGGAAATCTCAAATCCATCTCCCTGTAGAGTTTGGGACTAGAGGTTTTAAGGGTTTTGGAGTGGGCTGACATGTGAAGAGTACAGGGTGAAGTGATAGGTCAGAGAGCAGAAGAAACTGTATTCCTATGTTGATTCTGTTCCTCTCTGGGGGTCTTCAAACTGGTTGGCCTCAGTTGTTTTGTTGGAATTCAGGATCTGAAAAACATCTTAAGCAATTCTTAACCAAAACAAAAGCCTTATGATTCTAACATCAGAAATCCTATCTATTGGAACAGTAGGGATGCAAATGTTGTCTAGTGACTTTTGGTTACAAGGAAGTGGGTCAAAGTGCAGCCTGATTAATGCTTAATTTTACCTATACTTCTGTCCAGAATTCTTGTTGTCCAGAATTCTGTCCAGAAGCCTTGTGAGGACGAGTTCAGCATGACTTTACCAGGAAAGGACAAGTGGAAGCACCATCAAGCACCACACTTGGTCTCTCATGGACCCTGCTCTTGGCAGCTCTTCCCTTTGTTGATTTTAACCTGTATCTTTTCACTGTAATAAACTGTTGGTGAATATAATGGCTTTCTGAGTTCTGTAATTCCTCCTAGTCAATTCCTCCTCGTCAAATCCAGGGTAATCTTGGAGACCTTCTGAATTACATTTAGATTGTCATCCTTTAGCTACCGGAAATTTGCTTTAAGTCTAAAAATAGTTACAAAGAATCCCCACCACTTTCTTCCACAGGCTCAGTCCACCACAAAGTCTCCTTCTTTGGTGGACTCAAAAATGCTGCAATTAGATGTGTTGGATGGTAGTTACACCTGCTTCACTGCACTCCCATGAGGGGAGGTGATGGATGGTTTCTGATGCAGGTGGTTCTTTGCTTTATTACTAGTGAACATGACCCTCACAAATTCTGTCCTTCACTGATGCTATATAGGGTCGTCAGCCTAGGAAGAATTGGGAAGGAGATTAAGAATGTTTTCATCTGGCTGGGCGCGGTAACTCAGGCCTGTAATCCCAACACTTTGGGAGGCCGAGGCAGGTGGATCACGTGAGGTCAGGAGTTCGAGAGCAGCTTGGCCAACATAGTGAAACCCCATCTCTACTAAAAATACAAAAAAATTAGCCAGGCCTGGTAGCGTGCGCCTGTAGTTCCAGCTACTTGGAAGGCTGAGGCAGGAGAATCACTTGAACCTGAGAGGCTGAGGTTGCAGTGAGCCGAGATCGTGCCATTGCAGTCCAGCCTGGGTGACAAGAGTGAAACTCTCTCTCCAAAAAAAAAAAAAAAAAAAGAAAAAGAAAAAAGGAGAAGGTTTTCATCCAGACATCCAGTCTCTTTCTTCCTCCTAACCTAACATCTCATTGCCTCAGCTTCCATTTTCCTGAACTTAGGCTATATTCTCAAATTACTGTCAACTAAACCCTGCTAGTGTAAGCTAAACATGGCTTAGAACACTCCCTTTTGGAGCATTTCATTTATGATTAGGGATACTGAACACTGGCTTTCTGAAGGAGAGGAAGTATTTGGGGACAAAAAATTTTTCACTGCTTGTTTTCAATGGCCCCATTGGGCATGGGGAGATCAGAAAAGTGTCTTTTCTGATGTGACCCAGTATTACTCCTGAAAAGATAAGTTGAATTGATTTGGGAATAACTTCTCTTCACTTAGCCATTTGCAATGATCTCTTTCAGGCTTATTGGTATTTCTCTACATGTTCTTATGCCAGTAATATCTCCCTCTTCACCCAGATGAGAGGTCTAAAGTTCTTTATAACATGTTGAGTAGAAATTCTAGAACCTCTGGGACTCTCACCAGGAAACTCCTTGTTAATCTTGCACCACCTACTGTTAGGGTCTTTGCTTTCCCCCAGGTTTTTACCTCTTTATCCTGCTCTCTGGAATTAACCTTTATTTTGCTTCTTTCTTTAATTGTAGACTCAACCTGTATTCCCCGTGGCTTCTGTCTTGACTTCGTGTACATCTCTGTAGCTCTCATTACACTTGTCTCATCACATATCTTCCCCTGTAGGGTGAAATAACTGTGTCAACTATGTTCCCACTTGTGTTCCCAGTACCTAACACAGTTCCAAAAAAATAGTAGTTGCTCAATAATCATTTGTTGGATTGATGAATGAATGAGAGCTAGGCATATTTCCACTTTCATATCTGAACTGCCTCCAGGAATGTCAGTTTAAGTCAGAGACTTGGTACCTTTAGTTTCCTGACTTGAGCTTTTTGAGACTTTAGGGGTTATAATTTAAAAGCTCTTTTTTTGTAGCTTGATGAATAAGAACATCAATGAAATTTTTTTTTTCCAAACAAAAAGGCAGCAAACTATCAAAAAATCCTGTAGAATATTTATTTAAAATCAATACTTAGGAAGATCAGAGAGAAAATAATTGCTATCTACAATACAAAATAAAAATCAGGCCACTGGAGGGGGGCTGGGAAACAGAGAGGCTTCTTACAAATTGTCATTCTTCAATTAAAGATTGCTTTCTATTTTGGTAGCATCTCTGCTGAGAGCATTCCCACAGTTTTTAATAGCTCAGTTTCAGCTGTCAGGAACATTTGTGTTAATTTTTCTTGTTCAGTACACATAAGAATTTCTGTGCCTGTTGTTTGCAGATACCAAAGTCTGCTTCCTAATAATGTGACTGAATATGTCCATCAAATATAGCTGTAAAAATTCCCTTCTGCTTCTTGAAAACCCTGGGATGTTGTAAGATTTTTCTGCTGGGATATCAAATCATATTAAAAATTAAATGTAACAGTAGGCCTATTTAGAGATATTTCTTTTGCTATGTTAGTATGCTCTCGTGAAAATGAAGAAAGGATACCATATGATTACATTTTTTGACCTTATTGTTATCATCAAGAGGGCGATCTGCACATCATTTTGAAAACATTAACTATACATGGAAAACAGGTACATTAAGAATTAGACAAACATTACTCCTGCATTCTCAGTGGATTCAAATGCTTCCTGTTCTCAATAATCGTTTGAATCCTCTCCATATTGGGTATATTCATTGCTGTAACTGCTATTAAACATTGTTGCTACAATTAACAGTTTCATAAAATTCCCGTTTGTTATTTCACAGCTCTGTAGCTCAGAAGTCCAGGTGCCGTGTAGCTCAGCTGTTTCTCTGATCTGGGTTTCAAGGACAAATTCAAGGTGTTGGCAAGGTGCATTCTTTTCTGGAGGCTCTAGGGATGAATCTCCTTTCAAGTTCTCTTGGATTGTTGGTAGTGTAATTCCATGGAGTTACAGGACTGAGGTCTCAATGTACTCATTGGCTGTTGCCTGGGGATTCTCAGCTTCTAGAGGCTGCCTGCATTCCCTGGTTTGTGGCCTCCTTCCTCCATTTTTAACACCAGCAATGGAAATTTGAGTCTTCTACCTCCCCTTCTTCATTATCTTTATTCTGCTTTCCTCTTCTGTGGCATCTCTCTCCTGATTCTTGCTGGAAAAATTTCTCAGCTTTAAAGGGCTCAGTTGATGATATAGAGTACACCGGGGTAATCCAGGAAAATTTCCTTATCTTAAGGTCCATAACCTTAATTATACCTGCAAAGTATGTCACAGTAATTGGTTAATGTTTAATTAGCTAAGTGTTAGGAATCTTGGAAGAACAGGGGTGGCAAGTAAAGCCCAATGTGCATGGACAGTAGATGTCAATGTCACCACTGACCCCATGTGTGATAGTGTGTGAGTTAAATAACTGCAATAACCCCTTGCACTGAGGTCATGCTAGATTGCAGGCACTTTATACAGTGAGGACCTAATCCTTAAAACAACCCTGACATTTTGTGGATTATCATTTTAGTGATGAGAAATAGAGATATAAAGTCACTAAGTAACTTTCCCACAGTTACACAATTTTCAAGTTGTAGAGCAACAATTTGAGTCCAGATTTGATTGACTTCATCTGCTTGTCTTGTGGAATTAAAAAACAGGTGTATGCAGAGCATTCAGAAGAATGGTTCACATATATTTTATAACAGTTGAGTGGCAACTGGTGGGCTACTTTTTTTACAATTTTCATTTATTTTATTCTCATTATCTACTCTCCAGCCCTCCCTAGCCCTTATTTTCTCACTATTGGCCATTTCTGCAAAATAAAAGGAAGTGCTATACTTATCAGCAAGAAGGAAAAAAAAATTCTGGGTATTAAGAACTTACTGTATGCCAAGCATAGTGCTAGATATTTTTTATTGTTTTCTCATTTATGTGCATCACATTTGAGGATGTCTATAAAATAATGAATGTGATAATGTTTTAAGACGCTGGAGTGGTGTGTGAAGAAGGAAATATTTATTCAGTGCCCTCCAAGTACTGTGCAAACAAATTAATGATTCTATCACTTAATCCTCCTAATATTCATAAAAATTAATTTTTATTACTTCAGTTTTAAAGATGGAAAAAACAGATGAGATACTGACAGAGGAAGCCACTTGATCAAGGATACAGCAATAAACTAATAAGGAAATTTGACCGAATCTGTCAAATCTCAAACTCAATTTCAGAACCAAAACAAATAAAAGTTCCCTTAAAAGTAGGCTTTTGTTTTGTTTTGTTTTTCTTTTTTTTGAGATGGAGTCTCACTCCATCACCCAGGCTGGAGTGCAGTGGCACAATCTCAGCTCACTGCAACCTCTGACTCCTGGGTTCAAGCGATTCTCCTGTCTCAGCCTCCTGAATAGCTGGGATTACAGGTGTGCACAACCATGCCTGACTAATTTTTGTATTTTTAGTAAAGACAGGGTTTCACCATGTTGGCCAGGCTGATCTCAAACTCCCGGCCTCAAATGATCTGCCGCCTTGGCCTCCCAAAGTGCTGAGATTACAGGCGTGAGCCACCAAGACCAGCCAAAAGTAGACATTTAGAACTCAAATGACCAATACTGCCATTGTTAAATATTGTTTTAAAGTTTTTTTAAAAACTACCTTCTTAAACTGTATTAAATTAACTAATTGATTCAACAGCGTTTTATTACATACATGCCTTCTATATGCCAGGTTCTGTAGAAGGGCTGCAATAATGAATGAAGCATCTCTGTCAGGAAGCTGACTATTTTAGGGAGAGAAATATAAACAAGTAATTAATATGTCTGAAAAATCCGTGAGAGAAAAATAAGAGACCTGTGCATAAAATAGGAAAGACTTCACAGGATAACATGGAATTTGTGTTGCGTTTTAAAGATGACTGGAAAATTCAGGAGTGGATGGAAGGAGTCTGCTAGGTAACAGGAAATGAATATACAAAGACATAAAGGCAAGAAAGCACACACTTTTGTATATAATTTGTTTGCAAGTATGTTTGTGTATGAACTCACTGAAGTGTAAACATGGACGGATTTTGTTTTTCCAATAAATATTCCCAACTCTGCTCTGTCAAATATCCTTCCTGCTGAGTAGCTGGTATTGTTAATATCTCTGATCCCATTCCTCAACTTTTCAATATTTTTAGTTATTCAGAAGTCAGTCCCAATAACATTTCAACTCATAAGATATTCAAAAGTAAGCTCCAATAACATTTCAACTTATAATTGATTCATAGTTTCCTCTTTCACTGCCCTTCCAGGGTGGTAAACAGTAATGGCAGATGTCACTTCCCTTCTTTCTTTCTATTTATCTCTACAGCTTACGCTCGCCCCTCTAAGAAATCTTTGGGTTTTGAATAACTTTATTTTCTGCTATATTCTTCTGGTTATGTTCTTTTTTTTTTTTTTTTTTTTTGAGAGAGTTTCATTCCTGTTGCCCAGGCTGGAGTGCGGTGGTGCAATAATTAGCACTAATGAAGGTGATATTTGATATTGTAGGGAGATGGCGTTGTGTGTGGGGAAGGAAAGCATATCTATTCAATGCCCTCCAAGTAGTGGGCAAACAAGTTAATGATTCTGTCATTTAATCCTTATATTCATTAAAAATAATTTTTATTACTGTGCTCCCTTTTCCTTCCCCCTCGTGACTAGCATTGTTCAATGTTTTAGGCAGTGGTGATGGCTCAAAACCTGAGCCACTGGCTTGTGGTTATCACATCAGACTTTTAAAATTTTAAACTCAAATATACTTTTCAAGATACATATTACATAAAAAATCAGAAAGAATAAACATTTGTCAGATTACTTAAAAAATAAAAAATGGGTTATAAAAAGTAAAATATGTAAAGAAAAAATGAGTATAATTTCAGCTTTGGAAGGGCACTTAGGTCATTAGATAAATGACTAACCCATTAATTTTACAGATGAGTAAATTACAGACTGTAGGGATTAAATGATTTCTTCAAACTAGCCAAATCAGTACTCTTTTCCTTTCTTTTTTTTTTTTTTTCCACAAAGCCTGGACTCTTATCAATTAGTAGTTAATGTGATTCTAAATGTTTTAATTTTATTAAATTAACACATATGCCTCATTTAACCTGAGTCTCTTCCTTCCAGTTGAGGCCTTCCTCGCTGTTCTCCTCTGTTAATGGCAGCAGTAGTCTACGTAACCTGTGGGTTTTTCCTGGACATTCCTTTCCTTATCTCTCAACTTGCCTTCTTATTCAAGGATCAGAACTCCTGATTTTTCTTTTCTGTTTCACACGTTTTCACTTACAAACTTCTAAGAGTTTGAAAACTGTAAGCTATACTAACTGATAAGCAAGAATAGTTGTGACTGGCTTCTGCTCAGCTCAGAAAAATGTCTCACACAGTTGCTATGTACCTTATTCTATAAGCCTTTTTGTCCTTGTTTTTTCATTAGAAAAATTAGGCTTGTAGACATCTGTTATTCTACATCATGAGTGTGACTCTTAGTATGTAAACGTTTAAACTACGATTTTAATTAACTTTTATATTATTAGAGTTTGTATTATTACTTAAGAACAGATTTGAATTAGATAACTAATTCCTGACACTAACTCCACTGTGTGTCAATGATACGATCTTTGGAAAGCTACTTTATTCTCTAAAATGGGACTAACATATCTATCTCATAAAATTTGAAGGCCAAAAGATTATTAGACTATTGGTAAGTGTTAATTCTCTTTTCATCTCTCAACCTCCTTTTTTTAAAAAGGATAAATAATTTGATGACTCTTAGTTTACTTGGTATAATATGAGTTAGGTTAGAGTTAGAGTAACTTTTGTGTCCACATCTTGGCAGTGAAGTTTATTTCAATAAAGTAATTTAATTGACCTTTGATTAGTTTTATAGTTTTATAACTTTTGACAGATAGTTGCCTTTTATTTATTTTTTTAAACTGAGTCTGGCTTCTTCACTTAGGCTGGAGTGAAATGGCGCAATCTCAGCTCACTGCAACCTGCACCTCCCAGGTTCAAGCAATTCTCCTGCCTCAGCCTCCCAAGTGGCTGAGATTACAGGCACATGCCAGCATGCTCCACTAATTTTTGTATTTTTAGTAGAGATGGGGTTTCACCATGTTGGCCAGGCTGGTCTCAAACTCCTGACCTCAAGCGATCCACCCACTTTGACCTCCCAAAGTGCTGAGATTACAGGTGTGAGCCACCGCACCCAGCCATTTGCCTTTTTAATAAATCTCTTTGGCAAGAAAATAGAGTCAAAGAAAGAATCATTAGTTTTATAATTCATATTCCTGCTTCTCTGATAAAATAATGCAGCATTAATAATCATATTTTTAGATGTGTTTGTGTTAATTTCAGCACTTTATTTTTTATCTGTTTTATTGGGATGCTTGTCATGAAAATCATTTGGTTTTCCTTATATGTCTTTATATCTGGTAATGCTAACATTATTCAGTATCCTTCTTTTTCAGTTTTTAAAATAGCTGCTTTTGCTTGATTAATTTGTATATAAGAAATTTCATAATCTTGTTATCTGGCTTCAGTAACATTCCTCTGTTATTTTTATTGGAATTTAGTTAAATGTATAGCTTATTTTAAGCAAAATTAACATCTTTATAATATTAAATATTTTTATCCTATAAAATGGCATGCTTTTATATCTGTTCAAAGCTTCTTTTATATTTTTCAGTGAGTTGGATTTTTTTTGTATAAATTTTGGAAATTTTTGGCCAACTTTATTGTAGGAATTTAATATTTTGAGTTGTCATTATAAATTGTGTCTTTGCTCCCATAATGTCCTCTTACTGGTTGCATTATTAGTTTCTATTTATGGAAGCTTAAGAAAGATCTTGAGCCCAACACCTTATGATCTATGGAAAAACATTATTTACTAAACGAAAATGATAAACAATCTGAAAACAAAACAGACGTCAAAAAATCATCCTTTACTAAGTACCCAAAATTGTCTTTTTTTTTCAAGAAACTGGAATAAATTCCCCGTAAAAAACTTACTCTGTACTCCCTTGTTCTAACCACATTTGCTCTGAGGCATATTCCTCAGGTGATGCAAATGATGGGTTTCTGATATACTTCATCACCTACTTTCAAGCTAACATGAATGTTTGTTTTCTAGTCTAATTTTTCAAAGACACTAGAGTCAGATAGAAGAAAAAAATTACTGCATGACTAATTTACACTTAGGATAGAATGTTTATTTTATGCTGCTCAAAGAAAATTTACCTCTTAAATATTCTGTTCTCATCCACAAAATTATTAGGCATTAAAAATAAATCTTAAAGAATAACGCAAAGCCAATAAAGTCAAATAGTTTAGATCTTAATCAAGTTTTATTTGATAGATTATTTTTCTGAGCTAAGTTACTAAAAGAAGTCTCGTATATGGGGCTGCGTGTTGCTGAAAGGGCCTGGGTAAAGCCTTTGAGAAGCTCTATCAAGTCAAAAAGGAGAGAGGTAACCAGCAAAACATTGGACACATGCTCATTTTTGACTTTTATATGAGCGTGTATGAAAATCATGTATGAGGCCGGGAGCTGTGGCTCACGCCTGTAATCCTAGCACTTTGGGAGGCCGAGGAGGGCAGATCATGAGGTCAGGAGTTCGAGACCAGCCTGACCAACATGGTGAAACCCTGTCTCTACTGAAAACACAAAAATTAGCCAGGCATGGTGGCACGCACCTGTAATCCCAGCTACTCAGGAGGCTGAGGCAGGAGAATCGCTTGAACCCGGGAGGCGGAGGGTTGCAGTGAGCCGAGATCACACCACTGCACTCCAGCCTGGGAGACAGAACCAGACTCTGTCTCAAAAAAAGGAAAGAAAAAAAAAAAAGCATGTATGAGCATGATAAGATGCCTTTTAATATACACATGGAGCCCTATGGTCTAAAATAGATGTGGATATGGGTACATACAGAACAAATGACCACAAAGGCCCGAGTCACAAAGTAAACAATATCAACGTTTTGCCAAATATTAAATTCCTACCCAACATAGACTACTAAAACAAAGTTTCTTCTTTTTCTTCAATTTTTTTTTTAGGAATTTATGGAATGAGATAGGTGAAGTAAGGAAGATATTACAAAGAATATAATTGTAAAATACAAACATCACTTACTGAGAATTTGCTGTTTCATGGAAGTTTCATTATGAGTTACCTATTAAGTCTTTATTAATTCGAATACATTTGTGAATTATAGAAAATTATTATATAGCAGATTAAATCAGAATAATCGCTATTACAGTTTGTGCAAAAATCAGATCCAAAATACAGCTACCTTTATGTATATTATGCTAAGCATTCTATGGGCTGTTGTGGACCAGTTAAAGCACTAATTACTATATCTCAGATGATGGAGGGAGAGCCTCAGAATGATTAATTGAGGTAAACTGAGGCAGAGAGAGGCGAGACAAAGAGCTTAAATTATAACATTTTGATTCTTGTTTTAACAAGTAGTGATTTTTTAAACTCCTTTATTAAATAATTTTATTCTTTTGTCACATTCATTCTCTGTATAAATGTTAATATAACTGTTAGCACTTAAAATACAATACTGGTTATTATTTGACTGACATACAATATCAGTATCATTATCTTAAAGGGAAATACGCATCTGGACATTTTAATTAAATATAAAATAATTTAATCATACTAAATTTTTCACAACGTAGAGCAGCTGCCTTTGTAACTAAAGAAATTATAAGTGATATTTATCCTTTTGCACCTCTCATTATACATGAAATCTATTATTACTTCCAGATGTAAGTGTTATTAGATAAGTAATTTGAGGCTAAAAAATTTTTATCAGTATTCTTATTTCAAATGTGGAGTGCTAAAATTAACTTGGCATCTGTATATTGGCCATAATATTTTCTATAAAGGCTTTATTGTTACTCATTGTAGAAAAATTCTAATCAAATTTATCTGTAAGACTATGGACAATGACTGATAGCCATGTCAATAATAATAGAACTGAAAATTTCAACATGATTTTGCATTATATTATTCTGCACAAAAACAAAATAAGATTTCTTGTTTAAAATTCTCTGTAAGTAAGAAACTAACATTTTGCCAATTTGCTGAAGATATGTTTCCTTTCTAGAAGGGTGCACTAAGAGTGTATCAACTAGTTGATTCAGTAATGTTTGGATGAGGTCCACTTGAGTTACTGATGTTTGAAGTAAAATTTCAAATTAATTAAGTGGTGATAAAGTTAGGATAAGCAAAATTTGAAATTCACAACCAAAATAGAAATAATATCATCCCTTCACACTATGGAAGAGATGGGTATACAATTTTCTTTTCCCTTTTGTCTGCAGGACAAGTAGATGTTTTTTTTTTTTTCTTAATGTGGACACACCAAGGGAATTTGATGATATTTACAAAAAATCTGAGCCGCTAGTTGAACTATAAAAAGCCAAGTACTGGTGTTATTAACTATACAGCGGCAACTAACAAGACAGATATTCTTCACCACAGAACTAATATTAAAACAAAATCCTTTCAATAGATCAAATAGGCTATGTTTTGGAAATGTGACACCTCTAAAAGGTCATTAACTCATGGAATTGAGATTTACTTTGGCATTGTGTGGTTGAATATCTATAAGGGGCTATAACTAAAAATGAAAAGACAATCACTCTCATAGTTCAAATACGCTTTTATCTCTGTACTTTCTAAACATAGCCGTAATCTGTGTATAAAGATGAGGGAGGGAAAAATGAAGAGGACATTAAGAATGAATTAGTGGCTAAATGGATGCATGAGGAATGCTCAGGATCTCCATGTGCAGTTAAGAAATAGTTAAGTGGAAAAATAAAAAAGGGAGAGGTGAGAATTAATTTAAGAGAAGGGTGTACTATTTAAATATTTATATAGGCTAGTAGGAAAAAGCTTTATTCAAAAGCACATCAAAATTGTGGTAAACAACAACAGCAACAATAACAACTAAACAATCATGTTAATTAAATCAGAATTTTATAGATTTGACCTCTTGAATGTTTCTCGAGCTTTTGCCTTCTGCCCTATCCTCACTCCACTAGCCTGGTCTTTTATAAACCTTTCCATTTCTCTTCCTGAAGCCAGATTTTTCCCTTGCTGATCCAATTTCCACACTCATACCAGAGCTGGCAATTTAAAATACAAACCTGACTCATTTCACCTGCTACTTCAGAGCCTTCTGTGGTTCCCTATGGTCCTACAACAGAAACTGAGACATTTACCACTGAACCCTGGATTCTTTTCTGTTTTATTTATCTTTAAACTTCCCATTATGTCTCCTCTGTTGCAGGCACACCACACCAATTGACATGACCTTTTAATTTACTGGTCACGTACTTAAAGTGCTTTCCTCTTCTTTTGCTTCCTCTGGAAGTTTTACCAATCCTTTGAGACCTTGCTCACTATTTTCCATATTCTCTAAGCAGAGCCAGTAACCTTCTCTTCAATGTTGTTATGACATTCTGTTAATGCCCCTGCTGCTCATTAATTATATTATATTGCAATTATTTATTTATGTGTCTCTTTGACCTACAAGATGATGACTTGAAGGCAGAGGAATATCTTAGCCCTTCCTCCACCTCTGCAATGGCCACCCCTCCGCTGTCAGATGATAAAGATCCAGCAGCTCCAAACTTAAAAGAGAGATTTGAATGTATCCAACTAGGTGCTTCAGAAAGGACACTCAGGGGATCAAGATGAAACCTGTAGGAGCTAACCAAACCAAAGGATAGGAAGAGTTTAAACTTAATTGATAAGCATCATTAGAACCATTTAGGTTAGGTGGAACCAAACAAATTGATCTATGATAAATTTTTTGGTGTTTCTAAAAAACTTTCTTACATTGCCAACTTTTTTTCTTCACTTTTTATTTCTTGCTGAGAATATTCAGACTGCTTAAAAAATTACTGCATTCAAAATGAATAAAATAGCAGTTTTTTACATTCATATCTCAAAATAACTTCACAGATGGTCTTCAAACTTTCCAAGAAAATAAACTTTGGAAAGAAATCAAACACGAGGTTTTTCAACCTAAAAATACACCCCTTAACTCCAGCAAAGTTATAGATATGAGGTAACTGCATATAATTTCACTTTGATTAATTAGTACTTTCATTGTTACCAATATTGTCATTTCCTGGAGAAAGATATTGAATTGATACATATATATATATTTAAACATACTTGAGTAGTAACAATTATTTACATGTGTTCAAGATTTAAACTTTTGTTTAATGATTATCATTAGAACATCATTATCACCATCATCATCATCATGGTCATTGTTAACAACACTCTCGGTATTTTCCAGCTGCTTTACTAAGCATATTTTTTTTACATATTTTTCCTCATTTAATATTTAGATGTTTGTAAAGACAGTGTGGCAGATACTGAAGGGAACTCAATATCTATTCCAATTTCCTTCTTTTTGATCTTTATATATTATGGTGGTTAGAAAGTGAAATATTCAAACTTATAATCTGTCCTGTAGCTAGGTTTGTGAATGTGACACAATTCTGACCAATGAGGAATAAGTGGAAATCTCTGGGAGAGAATCTTTTCCCAGAGTCTTTCATGAGAGGATTTTTGCCCTTTGTCCTTCCCAGTGTTTGCCTAAAACCTGACCTGATGCCTGAACATTCAGCAGACACTTTGAAAACATGAGGAACAATGGATGCTAAGAATAGAGATGCAAGAAGAATCACTTAGGACATTAAATAGCTATTAGAAAATAGCTTCATCCAAAAGCAACCTCTTTCATGGTAAACAACAAAAATATTAAGCAACTATGTTAATTTAAACAGAATTCTGCAGATTCGATATCTTGAAAAATTCTCAAACCTTTGCCACCTGCCTCCATCTTTGCCACCTGCCTCCATCTTTGCCACCTGGCCATTTATAAGCCTTCCAATTTCTCTTCTTGAAGCCCCAATTTATTCCCCTTCTTGATGACCTAATATCAACAATAACTTCACTTTTTGTTTCTCTACCTCAGTATTTTTAGTTATGTGAGAAAAAAAAAGCCCGTATTTAGTTAGACTGCTGTGGCTGGGACTTTCTTAGGCAACTAAACACAAAACTAATTCAGGTTGATTCTGCTATCTCTATTTTATAGATGATGAGTGGAGGATCAGAGAGGTTTTGCAACTTGCTCAAAGTTGCATAGGCTGTAAGCATGTTTTGCAAGATTCAAATTCACCCTATCAGAATCCAAAGCTAATATTTACATTATGCAATTAAAATTTTTTCCTATTGGGTAGAACCATTTAGAACTGTCAATGGCAATTTCATACGATTCATCCTAATTGGTTGAGTAATATAATAATAACATATGCTGTGAGTGTATACACACACACACCAGAATTCTAATATTGCATCTTTATGTTTCTTGGTCAATCCATAAAATTCAGATTTAATTCAGTTGGTGAATATGGAAATTCTGTAATTACTAGATTAATGAAATTACTATTTCCAAAGCTAATAATTTTTAGAATATAAACATAGCTTTAATGCTATGTTTATACAGCACTCAGCAAGTGCTCCAAAGTGTTCATTGAATAAAGAATATTTTGAAATGTTTAGCGTCCTTTGCAGGTGACTTTTGCTTTGAGCATACGTTTTGAAGGAAGAAAATTATTACTTATAATACAGTTATTGATCTGATGCTCAGTTATGTTATTCTTTGGAAACAAATTACTGGTTTCACCATGGGTATTCTTTCTCACTTGGTCTGATAAACTCTTACTCTTATTTTAAGATACGGCTCAGATCATCCACATTGTAAAGATTTCATAGTATCTTCCTT
Organism: Hylobates moloch; assembly: GCF_009828535.3. NCBI lineage: Eukaryota > Metazoa > Chordata > Mammalia > Primates > Hylobatidae > Hylobates > Hylobates moloch. Next base: position 90,259,211 of record NW_026652284.1, read on the forward strand.
GGTATTATACCTGTTTACTTGTACACAGCTTATTGCATTAATTACAATCTCTTATGTTTATTTTTCCTATTATGAGCTTTTTAAAGAAAATAATCATATTTATCTTTATATCCCAAGGACTTGATGGCAATTGAAAATATTCAATGAATGAAATGTATTTTTCTGATTCAAAATTATTTAATATCAACTGTACATTTTATAACTATAGATTTATCTGAAAACATATGCTTTAAACTTTCCAAATGAAACTTATGACTTAATTGTTGGGGAATATAGGTAAGGTACTCACTGGAAAGAAAATATAGTAAGTTAAAGTTAAATTTTGAAGAAATATTTGAATGTGTGGAGATACATAAAATAATTCAAAGAGGAAGAAATGGAGAAGTGGGCGGTAGCAGATGTCTGTGGCTATAATGGACATCCAGACAAAGTCCCTCTGTGATTTCAATGACATTTCATCATCGTTGTGTGAAAGCAATGAGATCTATATAAAAGACAGCTGAAGGCTGGTGCACGAGCATGAATAAAAGGAAGAGCGTGATGGTTGTGAATGTGGTTAAGTTTTGACGTGCTTTAAAAAGTTCTGCTTTGTTGCAACATTTTTTAGTATGAAGTCATTGTTGTTGGAATTAGGAGACAAATCTAAGATTATATAACTCTTTATGTGACAGAAATATGAGATATCTGGTGTTGGGTGAGGCAGTCCACCATGGGCCCTGATCATTTCTAAATGTTCTTGCTGAGTATCCCAGATCTCAAGGCTTATCTATCTCCTAATACCAAACCATCCTTGCAGTTGGTCACAGAGACAGCAAAGTACACTGAGGTAACTACAGCACAGCTTCTGCATAACTGGTTGCTCCCTGAGAGTAGAGTATTGTCTTGTATGCTGATTGCTACAGTGTTTGTCAGTCACTCACAATGTGTTAGGGCCCTTGGCTTCTTTCCTGTGATGCAACCCACTGTGTGCTGGTGTCATGTAGACTTTCACATTACCGTTTGGGAACTTGGGTAAAGATGCTGATATTCATCGTGCTTGTTGTGCTGTGAGTAATAAAGCCCTTTTTCTTGACCTCAGAATCTACTGCCTTCTCTCTGGATCCATGACACTGTGGCAAGCTAAATTGTTAGACTGCAAATCGAGTAAAATTTCTGACCCTTCCAAGTTTTTGAAAATGGATGTTTCTTTCATAAAATCCATGCTTACTGGATAAATGAAATTTTATATCAGATTGAGTGGTATACAAGGGATCATCTGAACATAAATATTGAAAATATTTATAGAATATTTTCTATTCTAGAAAAATAAAAGCTAAAATTGAAAATATTGGAACATCATGAGTTAAAGTGGCTCTCATATTCTGATCAGTTTGTAAATTTATTTTTTCACACTTAGTGAACATATTTTTATATTTATGTTAAGTAGACTTTTGGGCTGAGTACGTTATTTTAAAGCACTGGATTTCAAGGTACTATTGCTAGATATAATGGGTAAAAGGCAGCTGATACCAGAGAAAGACTGAATGCTTACTGGAGCTTTCAGGAAATTTCACTCATGCATACATAAAAGTTAATAAAGAGTTCTATTGAAAAAGCAACATTGGGTTGAAGAATGGCAAGTGAGTAATGCAATGAAAGTAAAGTGCTTTTATAAATAGTTGGAGACATGGTTCTACATATAAAATAGTCAGTAGTTCTGTTAACACTGTATTCCAGGGCAGTCAAGTGAATAATGAAATAGCGGTAAGATACTCTTTTAGACATGGGGAGACATGGTTAGTTGCAGAAGTAATTGTGTTGTAATTATTGCTGACTTTTGAGTTTTAAAGAATCTTTTCAAATGTTGCATCAAGTGTTCTAGTGTAAAGAAACATGGAAAAATAAGCACACAATATTGGAAACTGCTGCCAAACAAAAAACAAAAAGAGTGAAAAATAATGGGAATTGCGAATTGGGGAGCATGAGAAACATGAAAGAGTTAATGATTTAAGCCTGCTAACATACATGAAAAAAGATGCCATAAAGATATATTCATTAATTCAGAAACTTTCACAACCATGAGAAGAGAGATTCCAAAGTGGGCAGACCTGCATATAAACATTTAACAATCTAGAAGCAATAACTATCTAGGGAGGTAGAATTTTAATAATTTTAATTGAATGCCTAGAGGCAATCTAAAATTACATAAGTGAATCTAAATTTAAAAAAGAAATAATCAGTTACAATTACAAATGTAATTATAGAGAATCAGATTATTTCTATCGTGATATAATTAAATGAATGGTGTGTCCTTTGGTCTGTGTTTCATTTGTTCAATAATTGAGCTGCTCCAACATACTACCCACTGTTCCTGTTCTTTAGGAGTTCATATTTTATTGAGGAAGGAAATACGTGAACAATTGCCTCCAATATGTCGGATTTAATTAACTACTTTAATAAAGATACAAAGTTGCTTTGAGACTAATTTCTGAGTAAAGCAATCACAGAGGACTTCATGGAAGAACTAATATTAATGCTAAGACTTGAAAAGTCCATTAGAGTTTCAGAGACAAAGGAATTGGAAAGGGCATGAACCCAGGCATGAAGGTATGAATGTGCTGGGCATGTCTGGGGAAGGCTTAGTGGTCTGGAATGTCAGTGGAGTCTTGGATTTTGCTTTGTTAGCCAATTTTAAAATCTCTTTTATTTCTCTTAAGAGATTGGCATGAAGTTTCAGTTATGCAAGATGAGTACGTTCTAGAGAGATGCTATACAACATAATGCCTATAGGTAACAACACTATAGTATGTAGTTAAAAATTTGTTGAAAGAATAGATATCTGTCCTCTTCTGTCATTGATATATATTTTTATCATCTTTGCTTACCTTCTATATATGTCCCTTTCTCGTAAACCTTTCTATCCTTCATTTCTTTTTTAAAAACGTTTCCTGTTTTCAGTTGCTTAATTTTCCTTAATCATTGTCTATTGTGTTTATTCACTCTTGTTTTTCTTTTGATTCCATTTATAAAATAAGATTTTTTTCTCATTATTCTAATTCTGTCACTCCTCTTTTCAAATCTTCCTTTTCTACAATTACTGCATTTCTGTTTTTATAATTCTGATTTATGTTGTTCTTTATAGCTCATAACATTTAAAAATTGTTTTTAGCTTGTTTTGAAATATTAGGTTTTTTCTGTCTCATTTTGTGGACATGTGCTTTGGAAATGCTTTTAGTGTAGAGATGTAATTCTATTCCTTCTCTCTCTCTCTCTCTTTTTTTCAGCATCCAAAAATCTTTTAAATAAGATGTTAGGACCAAGGTTAGTTTTCTGGCCCTTGGAGCAGACAAAGGATTTGCTGTGGTGGTGCAGGGCTGCTGGGGCCTTGCAGAAATGTCCTCACACCTCTAGGCCCTTGCAAGGATCAGAGAACAAGATGGTGCCACAGCCAGTCGAGGAGTCTAGGGCCAGCTGTTCCAAGGTGAAGATCTTGTCTATAACCTTGAGGATGTGGTTGTGGCCTGGCTGCTGACATGCAGCAATGTACTCACCCTCAGTTTGGGCATCTCCTGGACCTGCACATCATCTGTTATGGTTCCCACAACCACATTCATTTTGTTTTCCTGGTGAGGAAGCTTTATCTTTTGGATCATCTGGGAAAGAGACAAGGGTGGCCAGTTGGTATGAGTCATAAACGACCTCTGCAGCACAACCTGGTTGAAGGTGGAGTTGGTTCCTCTGTGCAGAACCTGTGAAGCTGAACCAACAGCCTTAGGTGGATGTCTTGGCTCTTGCGCTCCTTGCACTGAACCTTTCTGTGCTTGTTGTGGGGGATGTCAACTCCCACAATGGCACCTCATGATCGGCCATATCTAGAAAACCTTATCTTTTTCAAAAAAATAATGATTTCAAGTGGGATCTGATTATAGTCTTTTTTGTTTTTTTACATATTTTAAAAAGTAAGATGCATCTTTCTGTTCTTTTAAAAGAGTAGGGTCACCAGCAAACCGTTTTTAGCGCCCATGCACTAGAACTCCCCCTTCTGTCATTTTTGCCAAGTGATTAAAAATGCTTCCCTTTCTGCTCCCCTTCTCCAATTTTATCTAAATCTTCTTTCCTTTGTCTCTCTAATTTGAATTCTGCTTCCAGGAATTTCTTCCCTAGGGCTTTGTTTTCGAAAAGTGTTTTAGTTTGCTATTTTCTTTTTTTTATTATTATTATACTTCAAGTTCTAGGGTACGTGTGCACAACTTGCAGATTTGTTGCATATGTATACATGTGCCATGTCAGTGTGGTGCGCTCGTTAACTCATCATTTACATTAGGTATATCTCCTAATGCTATCCCTCCCCCCTCCCCCCACCCCACAACAGGCCCTGGTATGTGATGTTCCCCACTGTGTGTCCAAGTGTTCTCATTGTTCAATTCCCACCTATGAGTGAGAACATGCTGTGTTTGGTTTTCTGTCCTTGCGATAGTTTGCTGAGAATGATGGTTTCCAGCTTCATCCATGTCCCTACAAAGGACATGAACTCATCCTTTTTTATTGCTGCATAGTATAGTATTCCATGGTGTATATGTGCCACATTTCCTTAATCCAGTCTATCATTGATGGACATTTGGGTTGGTTCCGAGTCTTTGCTATTGTGAATAGTGCTGCAATAAACATACGTGTGCATATGTCTTTATAGAAGCATGATTTATAATCCTTTGGGTATATGCCCAGTAATGAGATGGCTGGGTCAAATGTATGGCGATTCCTCAAGGTTATAGAACTAGTTTGCTATTTTCAAGAGTTCCTTTAGCCCAGACTGTTCTGGCACCATCAGATAGCATCACGATTTGTTTGTTTGTTTTTGGCAGAGCTGGTGTTCTTTGTGGGTTTCTTCCTTCCTTCCTTTCTTTCTTTCACTCTTGTATCAGATCTTCCAAAACCTCCTCCTAGCTTTGGTTGCCATTCCAGTGAGGATGTACTGCTTCTTGAGTATTCTTCTATTACAGGATCGTTAAAAATTTTTACTGTCTGTCTGCTTTCCCTTTATATGTATACTCTGCCCTTCACCCCACCACAACATTGCTGTTGTCATGCTCTCATGATTTTATAGTTGTTGGATGCTGGTGAAACCTTGCCGTCTAGTTCTGTTGTAGATGTTGTATCTGATGGTTTTATTTTGCTATCCTAGTTACTCTGTCTGGGACATGCGTTTCTCTTGTGGCCAAAGTCAGGAAAAAAAGATGGCAATCCAAACTATGCAATTATATTTAAATTACACCTGCTCCTATTCCATTGACTAGCATATTGTATGGTGAAACCCAACTTCACAGATGCAGAGGACGACACTTTTCCTTATCATGGGGCAAGGAAATATTCATATTTGTGAACAATAATACAAACTACTACAGTTCTTATATGTATTCTGTTAAATTCTTGGTCCTATGCTCCCCCGAAAGAGGGTTGAGCACCTATTATTGCAGTAACCACATGGAAAGGGAAGAGAGTAAGAGAAAAGCACCTTTAATTCAAAAGGATAAGGTGCAGAAAACTAAAAAAACTGAGCCATTTGAGATAGGGAATTGTAATGTCTTCACACAGTATTCAATTCTAGGAATACACTAAGGTGAAACAAATTAATGCGAACATGCTTCCCATTGCAAAGATTTAGAAATACAAAAATACTTTATATGTACATGATTTAGTAGGGAAGAAACGTAGCTCCTTGGCATTAGACAAGAATTGGGAGTTGAAAGCCAATGTGGTAGACTTGAGAAGGTGATACTGTGGCAGCCCTGTACATTTAGAGAATCGAGAAATAGGCCCTGTGTGTTAAGGGGCTTGGGAGTTTAACATTCACAAAAAGGCAGAAAAAAAGACCTCAGCCCATCATGAGAGACAGTTAGAATTAGACACTTAATATATGTACCCTAAGAAGCTGGCTCAGCTCTCTCTGGAGAAGAGGACTGTGAAAACTTCCATCCACCACCATGGAGAGCATGAACCTTATTTCTTCTGATACCTTAGATGTGAAAAAAAAATGTCTTCTCTCAGCAATACAAACTCCAAGCTAGCAATGAGCAAGGGATTATATCTGAATTTACAATACACAAGTTGCAAATAAATCTCTAAACTGAAACTTTAACATAAAACTGATCCAAGCTTTGTGATATCCCTGGGGCCCAAAGCAGTAAGAAACAAACAGTGAACCTCTCAAGAAAGACATTTCTAGAAATAAAGCTATGTAGAATTCTTATTAGGAGGAACAATCCCTTGCATAAGATCTCTCTCTCTTCCCTGCCTCCCTCTGTCACACACACACACACACACACACAAGACTATACAATGATATAACTCAACTTGAATGTAGCCTGCAGACATAACAAGGAGGGTAATTATCTTAAGAACTTGAGATAATGGATAAAAAAACTAAAACCATAGTTATCCCCTACCTAACAAGAATAGTCTGAAAATACTGAAAAGCAGGTATTCTACCAAAAAGAGAGAAAAAAAACTAGAAACTGATTTTCCCATTATTTAAAATGGAAAAAATAATAATGTATAATGTATTACATGTTATTCCCAAACACCCAATTTCCTAAAATGTAGCTAAAATACTGTAAAACTTTTACATACGAGTTAAAAAATCTACTGTATATGTTAGTATGTAAAATGCTTAAAACATTGCTTCTTGATTATAAAACAATGTCATCTTTAATACTGTCCTATATACAGTGACATGGATGGTTTGCATGCTGTACTGTAAACACTGTGTTTGCATTATGACACAACAATAACAGAATGATAAGTAAATATGTCAGAAAAATGCACACAACATTTTTCTGTAATTAGCTATTGTTACTCAACAAGAGGAGTTAAAACCTGAAGCTTGAAGAGAGTAGAGAAGGGAATTGGGAAAGGCCATTGAAGTGATCACTGCAACCAATCGCAAAAGTTGATGGTGCACACAAAGTGAATGATAAAGGGGTAATTTCAGGTAGAATATCAGGTTCAGAGAAATATAAGTTAACCATCTGGTTCAGGTTCTAAACGAGGAAGCTCTGAAAAATCTTCAAGAAAGATGACAGAGTTCATGCTTCAGGATAATGATTCTTATAAGTTAGAGCTCTGCTTACATGCCCATTGTTTAGGTTGGTAAATATGTCTTCTATCTCCTAGTACCAGCAACATCCAAGACACACATTCTCTTTGTGGGATGCTCAGCAAGATTTTTCAAAACAGCTGATGCTAACTTTTAACATTTTAACAATTACTGTAGCTTGAGACTTTTCTCCAAATGTTACTTTTTTTAAAAAAAGAATTGTTGTATTGAGGTTTAAAAGCATAAATATAAAATTTTTCTATATAAGCTAGGTATGGTGGCTCATGTCTGTAATCTAAGTGCTTTAGGAGGCTGTGGCAGGAGGGTCACTTGAGGCCAGGAGTTCAAGAGCAGTCTGGGCAACATAGTGAGACCCTGTCACTACTGAAAAAAAAAAACAAAAAAATCCCCTGTAGATATCAGCCAAAACATATTGCATTGAGCACTGAGACAGGTATATTCTATGAAGTTTGAAAATAAAAATCATGATGCATACTAACAGAAAAATATGCTGTGAGGTATGTCTGTTTAATATGATTAAATAAATGAGAAGAATATAATCCATAAGGAAATAATACAATAAGAAAAGAAAGACTATGAGCAAAAGACCAAATTAAAACTTTTAAAAATAGAGTACAGAAGCATTGAAATAAAAACCTCAATGGATGGCTGGCCATGGTGGCTCACGCCTGTAATCCCACCACTTGGGGTGCTGAGGTGGGTGGATCACAAGGTCAGGAGTTCGAGACCAGCCTGGACAACGTAATGAAAACGCCGTCTCTACTAAAAATACAAAAATTAGCCAAGTGTGGTGACATGTGCCTGTAGCCCCAGCTACTCGGAAGGCTGAGGCGGGAGAATCACTTGAAGCCAGGAGGTGGATGTTGCAGTGAGCCAAGACCACGTCATTGCACTCCAGCCTGGGTGACAGGGTGAGACTCCGTCTCAGAAAACAAACAAACAAAAACTTTAATGGATGAGTTAAAGTGGATATCGGGAATAGCAGAAGAGATAATTAGAGAACTGAAAGCTATATCTAATGAAATTACTTAGAATGATCGCAAAGAGTAAATTAGATGAAAATTATTTTTTAAAGAGTTAGATATTTAACAAAGGTGCCAGGAAAACTCAGTGGAGGAAAGGAAAATCTCTTCAATAAATTATACTGAGACAACTGGATATCACATACAAAAGAATAAAATTAGACCCCATCTCACATCATTACATAAATCAAGTGGAAACGAATTAAAGACTTAAACATAGGATCTGAACCTATAAAGTTACGTCAAAAAAAGCTCCATGACACTGGTCTGAGCAATGATTTTTTGGATATGACCCCTGAAGCACAGTCAAGAATAGCAAAAATAGACAAATTGAATTATGTCAAATTTAGTAAGCTTCTGCACAGCCAAAGAAACAGTCAATGAAATTAAGAGACAACTTATGGAATGGTAGAAAATATTTGGAAACCATATATTGGATAAGGTGTTAATATCCAAAATACATAAGGTAATCAAACAACTCAACAGCAAGATAACCTGATTCAAAAATGAGCAACGAACTTGAATATACATTTCTCAAAAGAAGACATGCAGATGGCTAAACAAGTGTATGAAAAAATGCTCAACATTACTGATCATCAGAGAAATGCTAATTAAAATCACAATGGGATGCCACCTCACTCCTGCTCGAATGGCTTCTGTGAAAATAAAAGATAAATGCTGGCGAGGATGTGGATAAAAGAGAACACTTGCACGTTGTTGGTAGGAATGTAAATTAGTACAGCCGTTAAAGAAAATAGTATGGAGTTTCTTTAAAAAATTAGAAATAGAACCACAACATTATCCAGTATATATTGTAAGTAAATGAAATCAGTATATCAAAGGGACATCTGCACTCCCATGTTTATTCCAGCACTAGACACAGTAGCCAAGATATGAAATCAAGCTAAGTGTTCATCAACAGATAAATGGATGAATAAAATATAGCATGTATATACAATGGAATATGATTCAGCCACAAAAAAAGAAAGAAATCTTGTTTTTTGTGACAACATGACATTATGTTTGGTGAAATAAGTCAGGTACAGAAAAACAAATATTGCATGATCTCACTTATATGTAGAATCTAAAAAAATTGAACTCACAGAAGTAAAGAGTAGAATGGTGGTTACCAGGAACCAGAGATGAGCGTGAAGTTGGGGAGGGTTTGGTCAAAGAATACAAAACTGTAGTTAGGTGGAATAAATTCAAGAGATCTGTTGTACGATGTGATGACTATAGTTAATGACATTGTATTGTATTCTTGAAAATGCTAAAAGAGTAGATTTTAAGTGTTCTCATCACAAAAAATGTAAGTATGTGAGGTAAGGAATATGTTAATTAGCTAGAGTAGGCATTCCACAATGTATACATATTTTAAAATATGTTGTACACAACAAATATGTGCAATATTTATTAGTCAATTAAAATTTTTAAGAAAAAGGATAGAATTAGAAAGTTTCAGAGAGGACAATTGGCACACTAAAACTTGAAAGAAAACAGAAAAATCTTAAAATCCTTAAGAGGTGAATCCCACCTTCAAAATAAGAGTCATTAGGTGAAAAGCAAATTTTAAACAATAGAAATAAGATAATAGTAAAATAATATCTTGAAGAAGTGGAGAGAATGTAGCTACAAAATTATAGTTCTTTACTGGCTAAACAAAAATTTAAGATTGATGGTGAAATAGTTTTTTATCTACTAAATAAATACTTCTTTCATGAATAAGAAAACGACCTTAACAGCCAGGCACTGTGGCTCACTCCTGTAATTCCAGAACTTTGGGAGGTGGAAGCGGGTAAATCACTTGAGGTCAGGAGTTCGAGACCAGCCTGGCCAACCTGGTGAAACCCCGTCTCTAATAAAAATTCAAAAATTAGCTGGGCGTGGTGGTGGGTGCTTGTAATCCCATCTACTCAGGAGTCTGAGGCAGGAAAATCCCTTGAACCTGAGAGGCGGAGGTTGCAGTCAGCTGAGATCTCACCACTGCACTGCAGCGTGGGCAACAGAGTGAGACTCCGTTTAAAAAAAAAAAAAAAAGAGAAAGAAAACTGGACCTCAAAAAAAGTAGTAAGAAAGGAATTGGCTAACATTCTGGTAATTTAAAATAATAATTATTTATAAAAACTAATAGTAGTTCTAATGATACTTGAGTTTTTAATAACAAGACAATTAAAATACATGACAGAGAAGAATGCAGTCATTTGAGTTAAAGAATTATATCTAAATGCTTTTATTATGTTAGCTGAGAAAATATATTGTAATTTGTTCTAGACTTAAGTATGCATGCTAAAAACTAAATACCATTTGTTAGAAAAATAGCAATAACAATGTAACTTTCACAAAAGCTAAAGGGAAAAGGGGAGAATATAGCAATTCAATACCCAGTATAAGAGAAAGTAAAAAAAAATGAAAACAATACAAATAAGCAAAGAAAAAGGTTGATAAATAGAAGGCAGTAAGTAAAATCGTTAGCAATGTGTCCAAATGTATTAGTGATTAGAAGAAATATAAAATGTTTTATCAATTTATATAGAAGTATTTTCAGATTTAACTGAAGTAAAAAAAAGCTTTTTGCTACTTGCAAAAGACATCCTTAGTATATAAGAGCAGATAAAGCTTTATGCTACTTGCAAAAGACATGCTTAGTATATAAGAGCAGGTAAAGTTTTTAAGTAAAGTAATAAAACATACATGCCAGGTAAACAATAAACTGAATAAAGTTGATATAACTATAAGAAGAAATAGACATTAGGACAATAAACATTATTTAAGATAAATACATTAAATATTTAAGATAAATACATTAAATAAATTAATATAAATTATATATCTTTATAATTTATATATATAATTTAATTTATAATTAAAGAGATATAATATATAATAAATTATAAAGATATCTTAAATAAATTATTTAAGATAAATTACAATTACAAAAGGAACAACTTTTCAACAAGATACAACAATCCTAAACTTGTGTGTACCTGAAACATGACAAAATAAAAATAAAAATCTGATATAGTTACAAGGTGAAATAAACAAATCTGTAATCTTAGTGAGAGGATTACAGTTGATCTTTGAACAACAGTGGTTTAAACTCTGTGGGTTCATTTATACATGGATTTTTTCCAGAAAATATATTGGAAATCTTTTTGAAGATGTGTGACAATTTGAAAACACCGGGAGATAAACCACATAGAAATATCAAAAAAATTAATAAAAAATTAAGGCATGTCCTGAATGCATAAATATATATATGTACCATTTTATCATTTACTACAATATAATATATACACATTTATTATAAAAAGTTAAAATTTTTATTAAAACATGCACACAGACTGTACATGGAAAGATACAGTATTAAATCATAACTGTATAAAATTAACCATACTACATACTGTACTATGATAATAATTTTGTAGCCATCTCCTGTTGCTATTGCAGTGAGCTCAAGTGTTGTGAGGAATATGTACTTGAAATGCTTTGTGATGCTAGTCGTCTTCTCCTGAGCAGTTTGTCTCTCCAGTAAATTGTGTATTGCAATAAAAAGTAATCTCTGGAGGTTCTCACGTATTTTTCATCATGTTAGTGTGATACCATAAACCTTGAATAACACCATGGGACTCATACTAAATGCAACTAGTCATGCTGGAAGTGCTCCCAAGAAACAGAGAAAAGTCCTGACATTATATGAAAAAGTTAAATTGCTTGATATGTACCATAGATTAAGGTCTGCAGCTAAGGTTGCCCACCACTTCAAGAAAAATAAATTCAGCATAAAGACCACTTGGGAAAAAAGAAAATAAAATTTATAAACTTTGCACATTTTGGGAAAGACTTTTTATCTTATATTGAAAATGTAGCTTTTATGTGGGTGCAAGATTATTATAAGAAAGACATAGTTATAGACTTGAATAATTCAAGAAATAGTAAAGTCATTATATGACAACTTAAAGCAGAAGGAAAGTGAAGGATCTAAAGCTGGAGAAGTTAATGCCAGCAAAGGATAGCTTTATAATTTTAGAAAGTGGTCTGGCTGAAAAAATGTCAAGATAACCTTAACTTACACTATCAATTTAGTGAAAATAGCTAGACAAGAATCTTGTATGTATGGAGTGATTATGGTTTTTACTAATACACAAAGAATACTAGATAATGTAACAAAACTCAAAGATGGTTGTGCAACTGGAGTGCAATTATGATTAGTGATAATTACAAAAATTTTTATGTGATTATCAAGTTAATAATGAGACATTTATTTTTGCTGATAAAGGATCTCTGAACAAACTAATCTGATTCATCTACAGAGAGTAAGATTTTTATATGGCTTCTATGACAGTCAGATCTTCAGAAGATTGTCTTCTGATGTTCAGATAATTTACTTAAGGTATGTAATTGTGTGTGTGATTACCGTTCTATGAATTCATAAGTTGTACAAATCTAGTAGGTAAAGAAGAAGGCAGCACAAAGGGGAAAGAGAATAGGAAAAGACTACTGTCAATGGGAGAAAGTGTTACGTTAGAATGATAATCACTATGCCAGGTGAGTATTAAAACCAAGGGAACTTTGGCAGGTGGCCAGGCTAGCTGAACATGAGAACTATTGTGAGAAGAAATTCTTTTCACTACAGTTGGGATGATGAGACAGAATATGGAAAAGGAAGAGTTGTAGGTCTAGGATTGGACAGATTTTACCATGTATAAGATGCATGGCCTTGGGAAGTCACTTAACTCCAAGAGCCTTGCCTATTTTTTAACCCATAAAATGGATTTTTATTTATAAGAACTAACAATGTTAAAATGTTGTAAAAATGAAATATGACCAATTATGTAAAGCACCAAACCCTTAGCAATGGGTGCTAAATAAATGCTAGCTCAATTAACCCTTTCTTTGTGTTCCCATAATAACTTTTACATATTTAGTGATGGCCTTTTATTCATTTGAACACATTGTCATTTCCTATATTGATTAAGTCTAAGTGTACAAACTGTTAATGCTGTAGATATCAATAATAGAAGTTATTTAGTAGTATTCATGTTAATATAATTATATGAAAAAATGGTTATCTCATTCAATTCTTAAGTAATTTTTATTTTTGATCAGCTTCATTTTATGATTATATAAAGGCTACATTTATAGCTGCTCCAGCTGAAACTTCTTTCATTGAATATATAATTTTAGGGTTTATGAACACAGAATAATCAGTGATACTTTCATCATTGTGATTTTCATCTTTTCACTGGGAACTACTGAAGGAGATTAGGAATATTTGTTTTAACGAGAGACTCTGAACACCCTGAAATAAGCCACCTTCCTTCATAATGAACCTATTACCTACATTGTCTATCTAAGTTGCTATCTTACATTACTACCACTCTCAGTCTCAGATTTCTGAATAGTTCCTTAGTGGCGCCACATTTCCTCATTACCATGCTTAACCGTCATTTTTATGAGTATTATTTCATTTCCCTAGCCTTGAAGGGCAGGATTGAGCTTTGAATTCATTTAACTAAATTACAGGGTAAGACTGTGTAATGCTTGTGACTGTCAAAAGATTCCTAATAGGAAAAAAAAGAAAATTATATAACCAGCTGGAAAAGAACCAATGTTTACTAAGTAGTTTATATATGCAGTGAAATGCTGCATATGAAAATGATAGCGACTCTTAAGAACCACTAAGGGCTAAGATCAAAATGTTTTTCATTTTTTACAGTTGAATTTAGGCTTTAAAGTTTTAGAGGGTTGGTTGATAATCCTGGTGTCGAATATTTCAACTTACAAAAAGAGATATTTGAGTGGCATTGATGATTCTGCATGTTACATTTTCACTTTGCTGCTTGGCGCTCTGCTAGGTACCTCCAACTGGGCTGCTAGAGGAATATTGCAGGGCTGAGGGAGAAGATAGGGAAGTGTAAGATAACACCGAGTGGTAAGGCAGGTTGGCTAAGCGCAGGGTAGATGCCACAGGTAAAAGCCTTAATTCTCCCCTCTCCTCCCCCCTCGCTCCCCTCCCTTCTTCTTTCCTTCCCTTCTTCTTTCCTTTCCTTCCCCTTCCCTTTTCCCTTTCCCTTTCCCTTTTCTTTTTCTTTTCCACCTCCCCTCCCCTCCCCTCCCATCCCCTCTCCTACGCTCCTCTCCTCTCCTCTCCTTCTTCTTTTCTTTTTTATGAACACTGGCCACCCTAAACATCTTTACAGGGTTTGTCTGGCTAACTCCTTAAATCTGTGATCCTTGTTAAGGGAAAGAACTATATTATTAAGAGTCATGAAGCCCTGCTTTTGGAAACCTCTATAAAACAGCTGACAGTGAGCAGAGGAAAGAGCCTCTTCATTGGTCAGAGGAGAAGAGCACCACAGGCCAGCTGTCCAGAGGAAATGAGCTGCAGTGTAGGACACAGATCAACTTCCAACACTCTATCCCCCTCAGAACGTGAAGATTACTGGAAAATATTAGACTCCCTTCTTATCCAACATGAGGATGCTCAGAGCACTAGAATTGAGATACTGTCAATTTTGCAGTTTAACTAATCACCAATGAGGCTCCACTAATTTGTGATTTTTGTTTAAAATAAAATGAATGCTATAATATTAATGAATTTATATATCCACTATCTAGTTACTGAGTATTTATTAAAGATGTTAAATTTATTATCAGGCTACCTGCTACTCTACTCAAAAGCATAATATTTCCAGCAAATTCTATTTGTTGTAAATGACATGATAAAGGGACATAGGTACATAAATAATTTTGGTATATGCATTTATTGTATTTCCACAGAAAATTATTAAGAGTACTGTGAGGAATAGTGTATTAGTCAGGGTTGTCTAGAGGGACAGAACTAATAGGATATATGTATAAAAAGGGGAATTTATTAAGGAATATTAACTCACACGATCACGATCACGAGGTCTCACAATAGGCTGTCTGCAAGCTGAGGAGCAAAGAAGCCAGTCCGAGTCCCAAAAGAAGGAGTCCGATGTTTGAAGGCAGGAAGCATCCAGCATGGGAGAAAGATGTAGGCTTGGAGGCTAAGCCAGTCTGATCTCTCCATGTTCTTCTGCCTGCTTTTTATTCTGGTTGCACTGGCAGCTGATTAGATTGTGCCCACCTAGATTAAGGGTGGATCTGCCTTTCCCAGCCCACTGACTCAAATGTTAATCTCCTTTGGCAACACCCTCACAGACACAACCAGGATCAATACTTTGCATCCTTCAGTCCAATCAAGTTGACACTCAGTATTAACCATTGCAAACAGTAAATAGTGTATGGCTGATTAAGAAAAAAGAGAAAAGTAACTAACAGACTAAACATGCATATGGACAAAATATGCCAATCATCATCAGGAAATATTTATTGAAATCAGTGTTAATAAATTGTCATATGTATGTCTGGTGATAACACTGACATTTATTTAAGATGCTTGAATGAAATTTTATGTAAAAGAATCATGTGATTTTTGAAAATAAAAATTTCAATTCTTAATTTTAATTATCATTTTTTAAGCTTGTGCCATGTGACAAGTTGTCAAAGGTACCAGGTTACATTGCATTGAAATTAGGTTGAGTAAAATAGATACTTGAGTTCTCTCTATTCAATTATTTTAAGGTTTAATGCAAAAAGCATTTGATTTGGCTAAGGGGAAATCAATTAACCTACTGCACTTTTTAAACTTGTGGTAGAAATGAGTTGGAGATTTGGGAGGCTAGAGTAACTAGGTAGATGATTTGGAAATGAAAAGAGACTGAGAAAAAAATTAAAAAGGGAGTAAATGCAATGTGGAAATACTTTGGTGGTGAAAAATTGGCGAATGTAGCTCTAAACATTTCATTTTTTTATAAGGAATGGGGATGAGAGAAGAAAACAGTTTTTGACATTTTATTTTTTCTGGAAGTGACATTTCAATTTTAGAATAATTTTAAGACTTCTGGTAAATGGCATTTTAAATACTTAACGTTTTAGGATAAATGTAGATGATTATTATTTTGTGAAACATTTTTATGGTGCATTCTAGCTTTAATATACGAATTGGATTTAATTTTTGCCTCTTTAGCAAAACAATTATTTCAGCATATCAACCATTGGGAATATTCTTTTCCCTCTACAGTTTTCATTTGCAAATTTCATTATAGCATGATATGGTTACCATCTGGTGTTTCTTATATAACATTACTCAGGCTTTTCAGCTTTGAAATAATATTTCAAAGCAAATGGAAATCCTTTCTGAGGATATCATTTCATGTAAGTATCACATTTATAAAACATAGTGTAGTTTAAGTTTATACTTATTATATATATTGGAAATATGCAGATGGCATATTCATAGAAATTTAAAACCTTATTGGTATTTAATAGTTCACTATGCAATTTATCAGGTTCTTCAGATTGGCTTTTTTGCTTTATATTATATTATCATTTTAGTTGTCTTAGAACCTGTAATTTTTTAATAAATGGATTAAAAAATTTGTCAGGTTTTATAAAGTTTCTTTAAGCATCTCTGTTGAATAATTATTTTGTACCTATATCAAGTCTCTTTTCTGAAGCAATAATTAGTTTTCTGCCTCTCCCTCCTGCCCTCTCTCTCTCTTTAGTTCCCTGTGGTTTTGCTTTTGGAGTCTACTATAATCTTGGCAATAAATTTTCACAGTTAAATTAAAGTTTTGGATGTGTTTCAATTATAGATATCATTTTATTCATCCATCAAAAGACATATACACAAAGAAAGAATAATTTGTATTTTATTTCTCTTTATTTTCGAGGCAGGGTCTCATTTTGTTGCCCAAGCTGGAGTACAGTGGCACGATCATGACTTACTCAAGTTTTGACCTCCTGGTCTGAGGCAATCTTCCCACCTCAGCCTGCCAAGTAGCTGAGACAACAGGTGTGTGCCACTGTGTCCAGCTGACTTTTAATTATTTTGTTGAAACATGGTCTCGCTATATTGCCCAGGGTGGTCTTCAGCTCCTGGGCTCAAGTGATCCTTCCACCTTGGGATCACAAAGTGCTGGGATTACAAACGTGAGCCACTGCATCCAGCCTTATTTTATTTTTAAGGCAACTTGAGGTCCAGTGGCAAGAACAACGCTAGATACATGATTGGTATCAGTAAATTTTTGCCAAACTGTACTCAATCTGCATCATTTATTTTATAGGCTCATTTAACATTGTTGCTTTATATAGATCATAAATTTCTGTCTTTAGTTGAAACGGTCTGAATCTTTAAAAATAATTTTATGGAAATTGATCCACTTGTAATTTTTGTTTCTGACTGACTTATATTGACTTCATCAACAAACATTTACTATTTGGTAGACACTCAAAGACATAATTTCTGTTCTTTGATAGTATACATAAACAAGTATATGTTACAGCTAGCATCAAAAGATAGTTTTGCATACAACATAGTTTCCCAATGAACTATGCCTCCCAGAATTCATGTTCTTATATAGTTTTCTCCCGTTGAATTAGGACTGGCCTTGCAACCGATATATGGCAAAAGCAATGCTATATAACCTACAAGGCTAGGTCAGAAGAAGCCTTGCAGTCCTGCTTAAGTCCTTTGAAATGCTCCCATACCACTAGAAAGCAGTTGTCAAGTAGGAATCCAGCCTCCTGAGATGCCATTTTATGAGGAAGCCCAAGGTAGCTGCCTAGTGAGGCTGGGTGAAGAGAGAAAGGCCCAACCAGACCCCAGCTATTCTAGTCAACCTGGCCAGATATGTGACTGTAGAAGCCAAAAGATGTCTCCAGCTTAAATCACCATGTAAGGGAGCCTAAGTAAGAATGGCCCAGCTGAGCCACCAAGCTTTGAGATAGGTCGTTATGCAGCAATACATAATGCAACAGTAGCATACGGTGTGATGAGTAAAGAATGGAAGTCTCCATTCAAGGTGTGGAGGGTAGTGGTGTGGCAGAAAGACTAGAAGGAAGGAAAACACGAGGAATATGGATGATTTGAAAAACCAAGTCGCAAAGCAGTAAACGATGCTTCTTTCATGTTTTGAACTGCAAAGTAGTTTTCTAATCGAATCTTTCAAAGGCAGGAGAGTATGCTCAGAAATCATAGATGGAGTCTAGAGGAAGACGTTCACTAATTCATTTATTTACTTAAGAAATTTTGGTAAACTTCTACTAAGTCTAATGTTCTGGGCCATATGTAACCCATCGTTGAGGAAACTGGGCCAGGGAGTGCCATTTAAATTTCAGTGAGAATGATGGTAAAAGGAAGAAAAGAAAATGAGACAGCTGCTGAGGTGGATGCAAAGTGGAGGAAAATGAAACAGAATTGTAAGAAAGCAAATTATATAAAGGGAGTTAGTTACAGGAATATGTTTGGAAACTGAAGATCAGAGGCATAGACAGAGAAGAGGCATAGATGGAAAGAAAGCAGCATTTCTCCCTTTGAGGTAGGCAGAGAATAAGACGTAAGGATAAGGGGAAGACAACTAAGTTTTTAGTGGAGGAGAAATTTATATCAAATGGCATCCATAGTCCCTGTTGAGCAAAAGGTGAGTTAATTTGCTCAAAGTAGGACAGGGACCAAAGGGAAAGGAAAGTGATAACTATTATAGTTTATGTGCTAAGGAATGAGATACAGAGCCAACAAGTGATGATTAGAATTACTGTTAAGCTGCACTGAAGGCCCAGCTAAGGTTGGAAATCATGCTTGTCTTGCAGCCAGTCACCATGGTAATGTAAGTTTCTCAGACATGTAGTTCCCAGAAGCAGAAGGAAAGGAAATGAATGGCTGAGTTTGGTTAGAAAGAGTATTTTCAACACTTACCTTAGCAAGTAACATTGAGTGTGAAAGGCTGATGGAATAATACATAGAAATCTTGGGCTTGAGCTCTGACACTTGAAATTCCTGGCAGACCTTGGGAAAAATCATCTAGCCAGTTAGCATTTTTCCTCACACAGAACATGAGAATATTTACCTACTAGATTTCTTATGAGACAAAAACAAACAAAAATAAGTAAAGTACTTTATAAATTTCAAGGTGGATTTTATTGCAAGGTACTATTTTTCCTCTTTGATTGCAGGTAAGGACTCATTTGGTGGATGACTTCAGTTACATCTTGTCTGTTGCTGTTTGTCAATCTTTTTGAAAATCTGAATTTGTAGAAAATTGTGTTTCACAACTTACTCCTCATAGCGCTTTCTCTCTTTTCTCTCTTTTTTTTTCTGTCTTTCTCTGAAAGTCCTGGTTCTAATTTATTGATATCATTTCTGTAATTGCCTAGTGAACATATGGATACTTTAGTTCTTAAACAGGTTGATCCAATGATGAAGGATGCCTGGCATTTCTATGTCTAATATCTTAGATCACATATTCCTATAGTCAGCATTTCACCACATCCCTTTATTCACAGAATATTGCTTGTCATTTGTATAATTTTCTTAATTCTTCTCTATTTATATGTGACATCTTGTTGCTGTCATTACTTTTAAGACATAATCTTTAAGCAAGAAGTAACTATGCTTGTTCAACTTCTTTTCGCATGGTGTCCATAAAATTCTCAGATGAATGTTGAATTTTAAAGTTATTTTTCTTATTTAAATATCCCTTTAGGATGTGCTTTTTTCCCCTTTTCACATTTCAGTGAAAAAACGAGTTAGAATTTCTAATTTCCAAATGAAAATAGTAGCCAGACTGAGTAGGTGAGCTGTAAATTGAAAGAGGATATTGATGGCTTCATTCGATTGGAGTGATAATTTTCAGTTTATTCAAAGGAGGAATGCTGCATAAAAAAAGAGACTTTGCAGACAGCTTCCACAAAAAAGAGTCTGGCACAGTTCTGATAATTCTAATAGAAAAACTCTAAGGAAAATGATATATCTAATTGGGATGATTGAGATGATACACAAAGTTAACAGTGAAATTGCTCTAAAAGAATGAAAGAAGAAAAAAATACATTATTCTTTAAGTATTAATCTGATCAAATCCACCTGTAACAGATATGATTAGCTGTTCATGGGAATCAACAATAAAACTGTATTTTTACCTGAAGACTCTAATAACACTTAAAAATCAAATCCAAAAGATCTAGGTTTAGTCTCATAGAAGCATAACTGAAGTGTGGTTATGGCTTAATTAGCTGCAGCAATCATTTGGCTATGCCTTGTGGACCACTGTCAAGATTGCCAGTCATGATCAGAAAAGGGAAGCATCAGAACCAAAGAAGCTCTGCTTATCCAGCACTGATTTTAGCAGATAAAAAATATGTCCCAGGAGAGGTGTACTTTATTTTGCGTAGAACAGTTTATCCAGCTTTACCATGGTTAAAGAGATAAAATTGAAATTATTTGTGAAACTTTTGGTCTTACTCCAAAATCATCAAGATACATTATGATGAAAAATATATTTTTACAGGTAACAGAAAAGGTGCTCTACATATAATACTTGAGCAAACTGATAACTCAAAAGGAATGTCTTCCATTAGAAATTAATTAATTGCATTTCTAGCTCCTACCATTATGATTTGGTTGTCAGTTACTTTGGAGTCAGTTAACTTGAGTCCCTACTCGAAGTCTAGTTTCTGGTTCTGTGGGAATGAGAACCAGTGATCTAAGCTAGTTGTTCCCAAAGCATAGTCAGCTGACCCCTGGGATCTCCAACTTTTTGAGTAAATCCACAAAGTCAAACAGCTTTCATGATAACATTAAGATGTTATTTTCCCTTTTTACTCTATTGATTTTGCATTGAGAATGAAAGCAATTGTGATACCTTAGGAAGAATAAAGACAGTGGCATCCGACAGTGCTGCACTGTATTCTGCACTTTTATACATTTGTAAAAATTAATTTTGCTTAAAAATGTAATGAGGCAGTAAAGTTTATTAACTTTATTAAATCTTTGAATGACAAAATGGGAAGTAAATGTAAAGCAAATCTGTAGCATATGGAAGTACAACGGTTGCCCTGAGGAAAAACACGTGTGCAATTGTTTGAGTTGTGAGCTGAATTAGATTCTTTTTTCATAGAACACAGTTTTTACTTGAAAGAAAGACTGAGAGATAAACTGTGGTTATTTACACTTGGGTATTTTGCAGACATTTTTCATAAATGAACAAAATGAGTCCATTATTTTAAGGGAAACAGCTGGCAGTATTTGACTAATGCCAATGGTAAAATGTAAGCTTGGGAATAAAAATTAGAATTTTGGATAATATATCAGCCAGACTTTTCTAATGAGATCAGTAAATATATTAATATATGTTATTTAATATGTTATATTAAATTTTGTTCACAATAAAACATGTCAATTTTTGGAAGATCTGTAAAGCTCAGTGAAACAATATTTTCCAAATAATCAATACAAGATGTTACTAAATCATGCATGGGTAAAAGATTCATTCAAAATGCAAGATATATTAATAGATTTTAATGTAGTAGAGTGTGACAAGTTATTGATATGATTTCAGATTTTGTATTGTAATTGATCTTTTAAAAATACCGCTTAGCATCAAAGAAGAACATTCAAAATTGTCTGGAAAGGGTACTGAAATGCTACTTCTTTCTCCAGTTACATATCTATGTGAGTTCAGATTTTCTGCATGTTCTTCAGTAGAAACAATGTATCAAAACAGATTGTGTGAAGAAGCAGATATGATGTCTTCTCTTAAGCCAGACATTAAAGAGATTTTTGCAAAATAATGTAATGCCACTCTACTCATTATTTTTTTGTTTTGCAATATAGCTAATTTTTATAAAAATATGTTATCTATGTTAATAGGTAATGGGTATAATGAAAAATATCTAAGTTTTCAGTTTCTAATATGGTAAATTGTCAATAGATTTAACCTACAGAAACACAACCTTTTTGGGATCCTCAATACTTCTTAAGATTGTATAGTGAGAACAGATGGACACATAGAAGAGAACAACACATACTGGGGCCTTTCCAAGGCCAAGCAGGGAATGTAAAAGTATGCAGGGAGAATGTAGGCCACAGAAGAGTAGAAACTGGAACAAACTACAGAGCACAGAGTTAGTACAGAGGGAGCAACTCGCCTCTTAGCTCCTGATGATTTTTACCCTAAGGAAATGCAGACTCATTACAAGAGCTTTTGCTTTGTCTAAAGAAGTGGAAAACACAGAATCTTATGTGAAACATCCCACTTTTTCAATATTGGCAACTAATTTGATTAAAAACGTGAGAAATAAAAATACTACACAAGCCAAATAAAACACCTCTGGAAGCAGTTTTGGACTATAGGCTGTTCATTTGTGAACACTCCATAGGATCGACGTGGGTGGTGGTGAATTCACTAAGGTAGCACCTCGTTGTGAGATGGTTGGCAATGAGCCAGTAACTACATCCTCTGTGTGACTCAATAAAACCAAAAGAGATTGCTTTGGAGAAACATTCTCTGTGGGCCTTGATATTTGTGTCTAAAGACACAAGTAAAGCAGTATCCTTTATTTATAAAGGATCTAAATCATTACTCCAACCATGCACTAAGAATTTCATGACAAGGCTGATAAAATAAGCCTTCAATGCTGCATTAGCCAATGGCAATATGTCACACTGTGGAACTTCTCTTGCTTTACTTGTGGTGTTTTAAATGATTCGTGATTGGTGTAATAAAATACTTCTGTAGAGAACTACCTAGTATACAACAGGCTATGACCCTGCCAATTGTTTCATTTATATAATAAAAAGTTATTTTGGACCTAAGAAAATAGATATCAAAATAACAACCAAAATTGTTGAAAATGTAAATTATCTTTATAACAAAATTAGTAGGCTAGCTATGATTTCATATACATATTTAGGGGACTAAAACTTAGCTTTTTGATATAAAGTATCATTTCCTAATTCTGTTTTTAACTGAACGCTTATACTTATAAATCGATCATTTAAGTGAAGGCAATCAATGACACCAATTTTAATAATTAATTTTTGTACAGGGCTATACAGTTTACATGAGAAACTTATGAATAGAGTATTGTAAAACTATAAAATTGTTAAATAGAATTTGTTAAAAATTCAGTTAAGTACCCTCTTTACTCAATTTTAACTCAAGAGATAATTCTTCAAAACAGGTTCATGACAAAAATGCCGTGATAGGACTAGAAAAAAACTTATCCATATCTGTAGGACACAGCCATGGATAGGGGGAAGATGGTAAGAATCTCTTTCTCTTTTGATTTTCCTATTTTTCCCATCATGTGGATGGTGTGGTAGGTGTTTTCTGCTTGGAAAATGCCCTTATTCTTAGAAGACCAAAGCAGTGTTAGAACAGGACAGAGGAGACAGGAAGCATGAAATGATTACTTGGGATTGGTTTTGCTCTAGATTTCAGTGGAGAATGGTAAAGATCATAAACTTGCTTCTACAATTTTTATGTCATCCAATTCACTCCACTGAGGCAGGAGACATTATGGAATATGGAACAGCAGCACTAGCTGGGAGGGGCATTGTGCTGCACTGTATGGCATTGTGCAAGTCACTGGGCATATCTCATAACTGAATTAGTTACTGACTTTCAAGAATCAAATTTCAAGTAAAAGTCCACACTTCCACTTCCCTTGATGAAAATGAACCAATCTGGCCACTCTGGGCAGTAAGCTCCCATTAGAAGTAACTGATGGCAATAAATAGCTGCAGCTTCATTTAATTTAGACATGATCTCTCCAGTTACCCACAGTCTCCACTTTGCCCACATCACTTATTTATATGCCTGGTTTATGTAAACATTTAAGTTTGTAATTCCTATCCTGGAACTTTAATGTCTAAACCTTTTATTATAACATGTTAGTGTTAAATAATTTTAGAATCTCCTATGTGATAATGGCTATATTTTTAGTTTAAATGACAGAAAATTCAAGATGACACATAGATTTCAGGACAATTTGTATTACAGTTTTAGTGCTTCTATAGTCCTTATTCATAGAACAGATATATATTAGACCTACTATGTGCCAGCCACTAGAACCAGGTATACACATGTGACAAAAACTAAAAAAAGAGTCCCTGCCTTTAAGGAGCTTATGCTCTGGTGGTAGAAGATAAATGAATAAAATATGAAAAATTATAATTAGTGGCAAAAAGAATAATAAATCAAGGAATGGAGATAATGAGTGCTGGGAGTGTGTGGCGGGGACAGAAAGAAGAGTGCAATTATAGGTAACAAAGCCAGAGAAGCCTTCATAGAGAAGGAGACTCTTGAGTAAGAACTTGAATTAGGATTAATAGAGTATTTCAGGCTCAGGATACATCATTTGCG
Organism: Hylobates moloch; assembly: GCF_009828535.3. Lineage (NCBI taxonomy): Eukaryota > Metazoa > Chordata > Mammalia > Primates > Hylobatidae > Hylobates > Hylobates moloch. The sequence goes on from NW_026652284.1 coordinate 90,283,555, forward strand.
ATGGTCCTGGGGTGTGAGCAATCCTAGCGTGCTTAAGAACTATACAGAAGCTGGGTGTAGTGGCTCACGCCTGTAATCCCAGCACTTTGAGAGGCCGAGGTGGGTAGATCACCTGATATCAGAAGTTCGAGACAAGCCAGGCCAAATGATGGTGTAACCTTGTCTCTACTAAAAATACAAAAATAAGCTGAATGTGATAGCAGGCACCTGGAATCCCAGCTACTTGGTAGGCTGAGGTAGGAAAATCACTGGAACCTGGGAGGCAGAGGTTGTGGTGAGCCAAGATTGCACCACTGCACTCCAGCCTGGGTGACAGAGCGAAACTCTACCTCAAAAAAAAAGTAGCTGGGATCAAAGAGAGAGGGAATTACACAAAAGATCAGATGGCCTAGGGCAAGGTTTCTTAACCTTTACAATATTTAAATGTTAGGGTGGGTAATTATTTGCCTTTCAGGGCTGTCCTGTGCATTGTGGGATGTTCAGCATCTCTGATATTTACCCACTAGATGATGGTGAGAGTTGTTCCTATTTGTTCCAGTTGTGACAATCAAAAATGCCTCCACAATTTCAAAATGTCCCTGGGGGGGACAAAGTTCACCACTGGTTGAGAGCCACTGCTCCTGGGGCATTATTAGTTATTTTAAGTACTTTGGCTTTTTCTAAGAGTGACAGGAGAAATCATTAGCGGTTTTAGCAGCAAAATAACCTGACCGGACTAATGTTTAAACATGCTCTCTTGCTGCAGTGTTGAGGTGAGCAAGTTCTACAGCAGGCAGATCAGCAAGTGGATGAGGAATGGTGGTGCCTTAGACCAGCCTGATAACAGGAGAAGTGTTTGCATACCAGATATATGTTGAAGGTAAGCTAATGGATTGTATATGGGGTATGAGAGAGAGAGAAGAATTAAGAATGCTGAGTCTTGGAGTTGAGATGGGAAGAGTGTAGGTAGAAAATATGGAGTAGATGTTTGGCTATGTTGAAAATTTTGAGATGACTATTAGAAATTTAAACAGATCTGTTGGAAAGGTAATTAGACATACAAAACTGGAATTCATGGGAAAGATCTAGGATGAATATATAAATTTGAGAGCATATGTAAAATCATGAGACTGGATTAAGAGGGTAAATACACATGGTAAAGAGAAAAAAATGAATAATTTTTTAGCTTGGGAGACGTTGGGATAGACAATTCAGTAGAGATAGGATCCTGGGTTGAATGCAGGTGCAGTAGAATAAATATTGGGAAATGTTAATTTCTCAAGAGAGCAGCCTAAAAATTTTCTTGTTTGGTACTCAGGACTTTCCTGTGATAGGAGCAGAACAATGATTATTATCTGTATTCTATAAGAGAAAAACTGAGATTGAGAGGTCAACTTGATCATATCTCATGGGTATTTGGTAACAAAAGTGGGATTAAGAACCCAGATTTCCACACTTCTACCTTGCTTCCTCAAGGAATTGCCTCACAGGATTTGTCCAACCCTACCTTGGTGACATCATCAGAAACCTTTCATTCTGCCATTTGCCATTCTTTTTTTCTTTTTCTTTCTTTCTTTTTTTTTTTTTTTTTTTTTTTTTTGGAGACAGTGTCTTGCTCTGTTGCCCCAACTGGAGTGCAGTGGTGGGATCTTGGCTCACTGCAGCCTCCACCTCCTGGGTTCAAGCAATTCTCCTGCCTCAGCCTCCCAAGTAGCTGAGACTGCAGGCATGCACCACCACCCCAGGCTAATTTTTGTATTTTTAGTAGAGACGGGGTTTCACCATGTTGGGTAGGCTGGTCTTGAACTCCTGACCTCAGGTGATCTGCCCACCTCAGCCTCCCAAAGTGCTGGGATTACAGGCTTAAGCCACCGCACCCAGCCCTTTCATCCTGCCATTCCAACTGGAGGTTTACATCACAGCTGTACAAAGATTATAACTAAGATTTTTATAGCCTTCATAGCAATAATGGGACACAAGCAATTTCACTCATTAATGAAAGAAGTCAGACTTAACACACCATGAAATTCTCTTAAGTTATCTCATCTATTTTGCATTTAGTGCAAGTTATATCCCATTGGGAAAACTAGTTGCTTGTCAAGCATAAATGTTGTAATTTTCTTAGTTATATCTTCCCACTGTTGAATATCCCTTAGAGACAAGAACTTTCTTGATATTCAAATAAAAGATGTTGATTTTAATCTACGCTGCTAGTCTTTTAATAATACTGTTTCCACAACCAGATCATTTTAATCTGTATAAGCTCCTGGCTACCTGACTAGAGTCAAAAGACTTAAATTAGGGTCAGAAATACTGTGTTACACCTGCGTTCATGTTCTTTTTGCATCCTGAAATATGACTGATTGAAAAAATACAAACCAAAACAATCAGTGTTTGGTCTGTTTTAGTGAAGATAATCTTCTACTTGGTAGTGCCCAGTCTAGTTCCCTGAAACAACTATATCTGCCTCTATGTTAAGCATTAGGAGCCATCTGAAAGAAAAATTCAAACACCTTTGTCAGTGTTCATGGCCATGAAAGTAGGAACTCGATTCCATTAATCCTTCGTTCCAAATTCCATCCTTTCTCAATCTTCTAGATTTTGGATCATATTTCTGTCTCTCATTTCACCTTACCACATATTGGATAAGTGGTGCCCAAACTTGGTTGCACGCAGTACCTGAAAGATCAGATTATGTGATGATCAGGCCCAGAAATGTGCATATTTAACAAGAGCCTCTGCTGATTCTATTGTAGCCACTCTGGTACTAATCTTTAGCCTGGCGCTTGGGAACCACTAATCTAGGATCTTTCATTATCAAAATTCTTCACCAGTCTGGCTTAAACTATGTTGGACACATACCCCTTCCAATTTTACAGAAATGGTTAAGATCAGTTGTGGAGTCAGAATTCTGGGTTTACATCTTGGCTTCAATATTACCAACTTTGGGTAAATACTTTGGGTTTCCTGATCTGTAATTTTTATAATGAGATTGTTGGCATTACAAAAATTAAAGTGTGCATATTACCTGCATAGTGCCAAGAACATAAAATGTTCAATAAATATTAATTTTTGGTGCTCATATTGGTTTTGAGATTACAACTTGCATGCTGGAAGCCTGATGGGATGGCCCTCTCTGGGCCTTCTCTAATCCCAGAGATGAAATCCGATAGATAAAGATGATTTTGTCATCATAGAGGAGACTTAGGATCTTACAAACTTGTCTGAACATTCACATTATACAACAGTATTCAGAAGTTAAGCGTGGTCCCAAGACATTTGCCAAGTTGAAGGCTAGACTTCCTGCTGACAGTATAATTTTATATTTGGATTCTGTGGCTTTAGAATTAAAGCTGTTTCTAGCTTTAGAATTAAGTAATCGATGGGCACTAACCTCATTAAAATTTTTCATTAGATTCTTCTGGTGTCATTCTAAACTAAATTTTCTAAAAATATTCTAAAATAAGTTTCTGTTGCTTTCCTCTTGAAGTCATTTCTGTTGCAGTGGTATTTGAAACTCTGGTCTTTTCTCAGGGTTGCATATATTGGAAGCAACCCTGCCCCTCCTGCCATCCTCAAATACTCTTGTAAGAATGGATTAATGTCAAGGATTTTACTCTTTACTATTCTTATTTAGGTATTAATACACTTGGAAAATTTATACATTGAAGGAATAGTTGGAGGCCTGAAATCTTACTCATGATCAGACCACTGCTACTCATTTGGTTCTCTTTTCTTTTGTTAATAACAAATATGGAGTTATTAACTTCTATTGGTGGAGACATAAATATTATTTGCCTATTTACATAATTTTGATATTTTAGCTTTTGAACGCCACCATTATTACATGTGTGTTCTTTGATGGTTATGATTCAAAGCTGTCCTCCTAAGATCTGTATATTTCTTATTTATTTCTAATTTATTCAAATGAAACCATTTCCAGTGGCGACTGACGGTGATGTCCATAGTTCTGATAGCTGTAGATGGTTATCAACAATGAAATAAATTTTGCATATTTTCCTGCATTAATTACAAAATAACATTTATGAATGAAAAAATGAATGGAAAAATAATTGAATTTCTATTAGCTCTTTAATTTTTTCTTAAATTTTGATTTCCAATATATGTGTTTATTTTCTTGAGAAAAAGGCAAAATATGCAAAAATTAAATCTAGAGGCTGATATTACCATTTTATAAGTTAAAAAATAATTTTCAGGATGCCAGTAGTAAACAAACTAAATAAAGACTTGTTCTCGGGCCAGGAGCAGTGCTCATGCCTGCAATCCGAGCACTTTGGGAGGCCAAGGTGGGTGGATCATCTGAGGTCAGGAGTTCGAGACCAGCCTAGACAACATGGTGAAACCCCATCTCTGCTAAAAATACAAAAATTAACAGGGTGTGGTGGGACACGCCTGTAATCCCAGCTACTGGGGAGGCTGAGGCAGGAGAATCTTTTGAACCTGGGAGGTGAAGATTGCGGTGAGCCAAGATTGCACCACTTCACTCCAGCCTGGGTGACAGAGCAAGACTCCATCTCAAAACAAACAAACAAACAAACAATAAAGGACTTATCCCCAGGTGGTCCTGGCCATTATAATGATCAAAGACTTTTTAGTTTGAGAGACAATGAAAATACCAGTTTTTTTTAAAAAAAGTATTCTGTAGAGTATGGAAGAGAGAGAAGTCACCTCTTTACTAGGAAAAAGTAGGAAATGAGATTGGTATTTTAAAACTATTGTTTACGTGTACATATTTCATCAAAATATGAGTCTTAATTTGTCATGATAAAGAGAGATAAGGTTACAACTTCCTCCAAAGCAAGTAGAACAAAGTGTTTAAGACAACTATAACAGTAATTTGCAGACTGGCAGAGAATGAAAAAGTATTTCGGTTATTTTTCCATCTTTTTAATTTCCGTTCTTCCATGGAGTTTCATTTCCCTTCTCAATTTCTCCCCTGAAGCTCTCACAAATAAAGATAAATAATGAGAGAATGCTTTGTTATAAAAACGAAAACAAAAATAGATATCATGGAAATATGTTAGTTAAGACCACATTCACTTTTTCCAAAAGTATAATTATTTGCATTTTTTTCACCTGACCAGAGCACTTTAAAAGGCAAAAGAGATATATGATGTGAAGAGAAACCAGAGTACCGACCAGAGCATTTTAAAAGATATGTTCAAAATCACCTTTGTGCGTACCTTTTAACAGCTGAATTAGAGCAAGGATATCAGTCACCCAAAGCAAATTAATAATAACAGGAATTTGTGCCAAATCAGAGCAGAATGTCAACTTTTCTGTGGGAAAGATGATTCAGCTATTTAGCCCTATATTTTTTATAATGACAATTTTTTTTTATTGGCAATTCCCGTAGACCAGTGCATTAGTCTCAAATTTAACCATTGGATTAAAATATTTTTTATTTTGTTTCTGCAGAAAGCATTTTTTTCAGAACATCAAATGAGCATGAATAATAGTATGAAATGAAAGTCAGGAGGATAAAAGAAACAAGGCAAAGGAAATAACTGAAATTCAGCACACCTTACAGGGAAAAGTGTATTTTTTTAAGAAGAGATTTTATTTAATCAGGGCAGTATAGCAGTCAAATTTCTTGGTTCTCAGATTATTGATATTCAAGGACTACTTTGAACTCCATAGGTTTATTCACCAGAATTTGGTGCAATTACAGACTGTGTCTTACAGTGAATGAAGAGCACAGAAGAACCTGACCCCAAAGCTATTGATAAATACATTTCTGATTAGTTGGGTTTAGTGTTTTGATAGAAATTTCCCTTTTTTGTCTAGAAAGAAACTTTCTTTTAAAATTTAGATATTTGATACTAAATATTATATAGATAAATAGAACTTAACTAAAACACAATAAGCACCAGATACATAAATTGTTCAAAATACAATTTTGCAATAGTACGTTTTATTAAAGCAAATGACCATGTGATAAGAGTTACTTTATCTTAAAAAGGAATGTAAAAGTATTATCCACTATTTATTAGCATTTAGAAAATTTATTTCATTTTAATAGTTTTCAGGGAAGTCTTTGCTCTCCTTTCAGGGTTCTTTCACTTTCACTCAACATTGTGTTCAAGTTAAACACGTGTTAAAAATATCACAGAAATATGTGAAGACAAGGTTCTTAGTTACCTCTGTTAAAAAATGTACTTTCAACAGGTCTATTTTTTAAATATTTTGTTAAAGTATAATTTCCAAATGCTAAAAGCATGACTCCCATAAAACTAAAAAATGAACACATGTCAAAGATTTTATTTAGCTTACTTAATCATAGGAGAATTTGAAGTTTGAAATATATATATATATATATATTTCAGGTATATATATATGCATTTCATATATATTTATAAATATATTTCATATATATGGGTGTGTATGTGAGTGTGTGTGTGTGTCTAATCTTCAGGAATATATAAATAAATTTGCTAATTCATACAAAAATGGTTACTACCTCATAAGGTAATACCATACACTGTTTGGGTCACCTTTTCTATAGAATAGGAATAAATTTTATCTCTATTAGAAAAAAAATCACTCATTTGCATTACTATGAATGTAAATTATTTGCATTACTATTAGTTTTCTGCAATTTAACTTATATCTGCAGAGTTGCAAAATGGCCTTGTTAATAGACAATCAAAGGAGAAGACTCTTATATGAAAAGATAATTCCTGGGGGAATCTTTAAACAATTTCTGGGCCTATTTGCTTCTTTATCTTGCTTTCTTGTTCCTCTGGGGTGGTTTCTGGAACTCTAATATCATCTTTCTCTAACTTAATTTCTTTCTTTATTTTTTTAGACGGTGCCTATAAAGTTGCCCAGGCTGGAGAGCAGTGGAACGATCTTGGCTCACTGCAATCTCCACCTCCCAGGTTCAAGTGATTCTCCTGCCTCAGCCTCCTCAGCAGCTGTGATTACAGGCACATGCCACCACATCCAGCTAGTTTTTGTATTTTTGTAGAGACAGGGCTTCACCATGTTGGCCAGGCTGGTCTCGAACTCCTAACCTCAAGTAATCCACCTGCCTCAGTGTCCCAAAGTGCTAGGATTACAGGCATGAGCCACTGTGCCTACCTCTAATAATTTCTAATCTCTGTTCCAGGTCTACATTTGTTATTTGAATGCATTAATGTACTTCATGGAACAAAAGAGTCTTTCATTTAATTTGAAAGCAGTTGGGTGTTAAAAATAATTTTCTTCCATTCATTTCATATGTATTAAAAATCTCTATAGATATCTGAAAACCTTTCAGGTAATCCGTGGCCAAAATTACTAAATGTTTTCTCTCTGTGCCTTAGATATTTGCTCTGCCTGCTGCTACAACCCTGGCTCCCAAAAAATGAATTTCAAAACTTTCCTATAAGTTGATAACATATTTCTATGTAAAATGCTAATGAGGATCTTAAGAACAGGACTCTTGGAAGGAGGACTTGTTACTGGAAATGTAGGAATCCTGGGTTCTTGTCTAGCTTGGAAGAAAGGATTTAGCCAAGCGATGCATAGCAAGGGTTAAGTAAGAGTTTATTGAAGGAAGATGAAGTACATTTCTAGAGAGGAGTGGAAAACAGCTCCAGACTGACCCAGTTGGAAAAATAGCAGCAGCAGTGTTTATTTAAAGAGACAGTACACTCTGAGAGATGAGACAGAGTGGGCTGCTCAAAAGAATGAGCCAGCAGCAGCTTGTGCTGGGGGACTCTATGAGAATCTTACATGATTATTCCTGAAGGGGGGTGAGGGGGTGTCACTCGCAAGCATGTTTTGAGACGTCCCTTTGGGCGCTCATGCTCTGTGGTTATACATGGTAGTAGACATGTTGCCTATCTCATTAGCATCTAAAATATCCATCCAGGGGTGTGTTTGGTACTATTATAATGAGCAAAAGGCTACTCTGGGGCAAGTTTTTGGAGGAGCGTGCATGGGCATCAACAGGAAAAATCCCTAGCATTGTTATATCTGGTTAGGGCCTGGTAAGTCTTCTTCAGGGCCAGAGGAGCTCAGCCACAAGCACACATGTAGCCAATGTAGCCATTGTCCTTTTTGCTGACTGTCAGTTGGCAGTGCTATCAGTGGGCAGCATCTCTAGAACTTTTAAAAAAATTCCAGGGTGGCCAGGCATGGTGGCTCACACCTGTAATCACAAATCTCAGCACTTTGGGAGGCAGAGGTGGGCGGATCACCTGAAGTCAGGAGTTCGAGACCTGCCTGACCAACATGGTGAAACCCCATTTCTACTAAAAATGCAAAATTAGCCAGGTGTGGTGGCACATGCCTGTAATCCCAGCTACTTGGGAGGCTGAGGCAGGAGAATAGTATGAACCTGGGAGGCAGAGTTTGTGGTGAGCCGAGATCGCAACATTGCACTCCAGCCTGGGCAACAAGAGTAAAACTCTGTGTCAAAAACAAACAAAAACAAAACAAAAAACAAAAACAAAAACAAAAACAAACAAAAAATTCCAGGGGCTCCCTTTCCTGCTCATTTCTGGCTGTCTGCCTACTCAGACTCACCAGTTAGTCTAGCCTAGGCAATTGGTTCTCTTGGAAACCATGCTTGCTTTTTTACTAAACTACAAAGATCATTCTTTCTTTACATCAAAATAAAAAATATTATGGTTTTAGTTTTAGAAAAACTTCATATTAATTAGTCATATCGTGTCCGGAATTGGTGGGTTCTTGGTCTCACTGACTTCAAGAATGAAGCCGCGGACCCTCGCAGTGAGTGCTACAGCTCTTAAGGCAGTGCATCTGGAGCTGTTCGTTCCTCCGGGTGAGCTCGTGGTCTCGCTGGCTTCAGGATTGAAGCTGCAGACCTTCATGGTGAGTGTTACAGCTCATAAAAGCAGTGTGGACCCAAACAGTGAGCAGTAGCAAGATCTATTGCAAAAAGTGAAAGATCAAACCTTCCACAGTGTGGAAGGGGACCCGAGTGGGTTGCCACTGCTGGCTCGGGCAGCCTGCTTTTATTCTCTTATCTGGCCCCACCCACATCCTGCTGATTGGTAGAGCTGAGTGGTCTGTTCTGATAGGGCGCTGATTGGTGCATTTACCATCCCTGAGCTAGACATAAAAGTTCTCTACGTCCCCATCAGATCAGTTAGATACAGAGTATCCACACAAAGGTTCTCCAAGGCCCAACCAGAGCAGCCAGACACAGAGTGTCGATTGGTGCATCCACAAACCTCAAGCTAGACACAGGGTGCCGATTGGTGCGTTTACAATCCCTGAGCTAGACATAAAGGTTCTCCACATCTCCACCAGACTCAGGAGCCCAGCTGGCTTCACCCAGTGGATCCTGCACCGGGGCTGCAGGTGGAGCTGCCTGCCAGTCCTGCGCCGTGTGCTCGCACTCTTCAGCCCTTGGGTGGTCGATGGGACTGGGGGCTGTGGAGCAGGGGGTGGTGCTCCTCGGGGAGGCTCCGGCGGCACAGGAGCCCATGGAGGGGCTGGGAGGCTCAGGCATGGCGGGCTGCAGGTCCCGAGCCTTGCCCCGCGGGAAGACAGCTAAGGTCCGGTGAGAAATCGAGCGCAGTGCCGGTGGGTCGGCACTGCTGGGGGACCCAGTACACCCTCCGCAGCCGCTGGCCTGGGTGCTAAGCCCCTCATTGCCCGGCCGGCCCCTGCTCCGAGTGCGGGGCCCGCCAAGTCCACGCCCACCCGGAACTCCAGCTGGCCCTCAAGCGCCGTGCGCAGCCCGGGTTCCCGCTCGCGCCTCTCCCTCCACACCTCCCTGCAAGCTGAGGGAGCCGGCTCCCGCCTTGGCCAGACCAGAAAGGGGCTCCCACAGTGCAGCAGTGGGCTGAAGGGCTCCTCAAGTGCGGCCAAAGTGGGAGCCCAGGCAGAGGAGGCGCAGAGAACAAGCGAGGTCTGTGAGGACTGCCAGCATGCTGTCACCTCTCAATATTAGGTTTGCTTAGTCATTGGTCATATGTTAGGTTAGCTTTAAGAAGTGTTTGATGCATTTTTGTGGGAAATATATGAGGGCTATCCATGTTCATTGATGTAAAACTTGAGGGCTTTGGTCAGACAGAAATATCTTTCTCTTTCCTTCCTACCCTTTTACCTTCTAATCTTCCTTTTGGTTCTTATGAAGGTGCATTTTTGTATGGATAGTTGTTTAATTCTGTGTTCCTGCCAGGGTGTAATCCATGGAGGGTTCTCTATAGCTACACTTGCTCTGCCTCCTTCCTCAAGATCCCTAACTTTCTTTCTCTTCCTTTTTACCACATGTATTCATTTAGCGTCTACTAAGTGACAGTCAAGTGCAAAGCCCAGGTTTATAATTGTAAATGAAAGAGAAAATCTGTTCTCAAATAGCTTTAAGTAGGTGGAAACAAATACATCTATTTATTATAAAATGGAATTATAATAAAGTGTCATGACAAGGGAAGTACTAGTACTACAGGTGGACATAGTAAGGGTATTGTATTAGTTATCTATTTCTGTGTAACAAAGTTAGTGACTTAAAACAATAATAAGCATTTATTATCTTCAGTTTCTATCTGTCGGAAATAAGGAAGCGCTTCGGTGCATGGTTCTGCCTCAGAGTCTCTCACAAGGTTGCAGTCAAAATGTAGAACAGGGCTGGAGTCATCTGAAGGCTGAAGTGGATCTGGAGAATCCACATTCAAGATGGTTCACTCACACAACTGGAAAGTTGGTTCTGACTGTTGGCAAGAGGCATCAGAGGTACTGACCTCTCTATAGGTCTGCTTAAGCTTTCTTATAATATGGTGGCTCACTCTGGCTTTTCCCAGAGTGAGTGATTTAAGAGAGGACAAAGAGGAAGTTTTTAATATATTTTATCACCTTTCCTTGAAAGCCCCACACCACCAACTCTTAAAATATTCTGTTGGTTTCCTAGGTCACCCCTATGCATTATGAATGGATGGAGGAAATATACAACAGTGTGAATACTCAAGAGGTGAGAATCATTGGTGGCCATATGAGAAACTGGCTACCACAGAAACCCAGCCTAATTTTGGCAGGGAGAGTGGTTTAAACATCTAGTCATGGAAATGAAATTTAGATCATAGAAGATTTAAAATACTGGGAAAAATAACTGATTTTGTGGCTCTAGTTATTTTAATAATCAATTGGATTGATTATATGGATGACAGATTGTGCAATGTCATAACTGAAATGCCTAAAGATCTTTGCTTGGAAATAGCTGACTGTAAGTTGCATAGCTGTATCTAATGCCACTGTTATGTTTTCTAAACCTCATTGCCTGTATTGTTATCAGTATTATCAGTGTAAAGTTATCAGTATTAAAATGTTCAAGAGAGCTGGCAATGAATGACATTTTTTACTAGTTGACTTCCAAGTACACCAAATCTAAATTGGTTGTATGTTCTTTCTTCTTTCTTCTTCATAAAGGAAATGTTTTCCACTCCTTTCCCTTCACATTCTCTCCACCATATTTTGACTCTTTTTCTTTGAATTATTTTTTAAAAATATTTTGAATGTCGTTGGTATACTCTCCCTAGAGCCAACTCTGGGAAAAAAGTAGACTTTCATTTTGAGAAAAGAATGTCAAGGGTCACTCACTATTACCATTGCCATTTAATATTGAGCAAGAGTTCCTAGCCAGGGCAGTGCAGTAAAGAAAGAAAGATATACAGATTGAAAAGGAAGAAGTGAAAATGTAGTTTATGGTGGTAATATTAATTGTGTATGTAGAATTTACAGATAATGTATATAGAAAATGAAAAATAAATAAATTACTAAGTAAGCTTAGGAAGATTTCTGGACAGAAGGTCAACAAGCATTTAAAAATACATCAGATACATAAAATACCTAAGAATGTGTCTAATAAAACACCTCTACATAGAAAACAGTAAAACAAATTGAGAGAATTAAAAAGATTCAAATATTTGGTGGGCTTGTGCAAGAGTTAGAAAACCCAATATTTTAAATATATCTCTCCCTAAATGAATAAATTAAATCAATGAAGTAATAAATATTAGAAGTTTTTAAAATGAAATTGATAAGCCGATTTCAAAATGCCAACAATATCCTGGAGAAGCTTGAGTAAGAACGAGATGGGAGGACTTGCTCTAGCTGTTACTAAGAATTATTAGAAACCTGTAATTAACACAAGATGGCACAAGATGGCCAACTTAGACTCACAGGTTGAATGAGGGATCTGAGAAGAAGAATCACGCTTATATGAACACTGAAAGTTCAACTAATGTGGTACTACAGAGCAGAGAAGTTTTTCTAATAATGATTTTGAATTGTTGTTTTTTTTTTTTAATTAAAAATAAGGAAACCAACTACATCCACCCTACTTCACACCATATAAAAAATAACTCCAGGTAGATTGTAAATCTGTGTCAAAAGAACATTTTTTCTAATAAAACTTTTAGAAAAAAATCAGGCCGGGTGCCGTGGCTTATGCCTGTAATCCCAGCACTTTGGGAGGCCTAGGTGCGTGGCTCACCTGAAGTCAGGAGTTCGAGACCAGCCTGGCCAACACGATGAAACCCTGTCTCTACTAAAAATACAAAAGATTATCCTGGTATGGTGGCGGGTGCCTTTAATCCCAGCTGCTCAGGAGGCTGAGGCAGGAGAATTGCTTGAACCCAGGAGGTGGAGGTTGCAGTGAGCCAGGATCGTGGCACTGCACTCCAGCCTAGGCAACAACAGTGAAAACTCAGTCTCAAAAAAAAAAAAAAAAAAATTCATATCCTATTGTGTGCCATAGTAAAGCAACTCAAATGATAATAAGCAAAAAAAGTCCTTTAGTTGTTAATGTATGTAATTAGAAAATCTGTGAGCCTCGGTATCTGAAAATTGTGAGCCTCGGTATCTGAAACACTGTGTTTCTTTCCATCACTTGGCTCTCCTAACTCCTGCTTGGTTTTGTTTTATGTATTGGCCCTCTTTCAGGTGGACAGTAGCCACCTGTGGTGTCAGAGTCACATCTTCTGACACTGGCATCTCCACTAAAGAGATTATCTTCTCACTTACTGACTTTTCCTAGCCTTGGTTCGCATACTCATGGCAAATAGAGCACAGTGATCGCTGAGGGTAGTGGCCGTCTCCTAGTTGATTGCCTCAGCCTTGACTGTGCTCCAACAGTGAGGCAGGACAGGACTGCTCCCCTAAAGTGGCATAAAGTGGTAGAGCGGTTCTTAATTTAATTAAATTATTTATTTATTTATTAATGAGATGATGCTGACAATTTAGGTTTAAGATGACAATTGCAAAAATAAAATTTTGGCCTTAAACTTATAAATCATATGTGAGTATAATGTAACAGAAAAATGACAATAAAATGTTTCATGCAGTTTTTAAATACTGCACATGTATTTTTCCATGAATATAATAAAATGTATTGTGTATTAAGCATATAATAAGTGCCCTGCTTTTTATATACATCATCTCTACTCTTTACAAAAAACATAAATTATTCTATTTTTATTCCCATTTGAAGAGGAGGAAAAATGTCAACATGGCAAGATTGTGATTAGACTCCAAATTTGTCTTGAGTCCAAAAACTGTTGCTTTTCAGTGTATAATATTGCAGTTCAGTTGAAGATTTGCTATCTCAAATAACAGTCAATAGCTAGTATAATCAGCAAAGGTCAATAGGTAGCTCCTTGTGAAACAGACTTAGACATAAATTTGAAAAATAATTAAGCCTTAATACAATTTTTAATTGTAGGGAGGACAATTTTTACATACTAAATTTAGAGTTAGATTGCATATAGATTAGGAACAACAAGGGTAAAGCCAGAAATATTAAAAACAGCATACATTGTTTTCCCTGTGACTAATACAATATTATTTGCAGGTTTAGTTGCTGTGGTGATGGACTCATATGCTCATCTTCATCCAGAAACCTAGCAGATATTTTTCTAATAGTGTAAATAAATTCCAAATTAAAAATTTTACTTTAAGATATCACCTAATTTTCATAAATACAGAAAACATTCAATTATATAATTATATTATATCACATTATTAGAGTAATACATTTAAAGATGTATTAAAATCTGTAGACTTCTAAGATTAGATTTGGAAAACAGGATTCATTCCCTCCTGATATATACTTTGTTTACATATTCTGAAAATGATGTAACTTCTTGTTGTTATTGTTAAGCCTGGGAAATTTGTAACCTTTCACAAAGCTAATAGTGCAGTTGTAACCAGTAACTTTTCTGTTTGATTTTTTTAATACAAAGTCCATATATATATATATATATATATATATATATGGCATATATATATGGCTATATGAAATGTCCACATATAAATAAATAAATAAATATATTTATATATATATAGGCTATATGAAATGTTCAGCCATTTGGAGGAAAAATATTTTCCTGCATGATCTCAAACTTTCATTCTTGTGGGGACACAGTTCCTGTTTTCATCACATATAGATATTTGATGTAGAACTTTCCTATTGAGTATTGAACATTTATGGTATTTAAAATCCATGGTCATGTTAATTAGATTTTCTTTTCTTTTCTTTTCTGAGATGGAGACTCACTCTGTCACCCAAGCTGGAGTGTAGTGGCACAATCTCAGCTCATTGCAACCTCCGCCTCCCAGGTTCAAGTGATTGTCCTGTCTCAGCCTCCTGAGTAGCTGGGACCACAGGTGTGTGCCACCACGCCTGGCTAATTTGTTGTATTTTTAGTAGAGATGGGGTTTCACCATGTTGGCTAGGCTGGTCTCGAACTCCTGACCTCAAGTGATCTACCTGCCTTGGCCTCCCAAAGTACTTGGGATTACAGGCGTGATTTCCATAATTCCTTGGGATTACAGGCATGATCGTCATCCGGCCAGCTTTTCTTCCTTTGCTACCCTCTTCCAATGTCCTTACATTGATTTGAGAGCTAGATCATTTAATTTTGCCATTCATAGCCAACTGAATGACTAATTGACTATTTTTTGTATGTTTCTGGATGTTGGGGTAATCTGTATAGAGTATTTATTTATTTTGACAGGTTAATAATTTTTCTTTGTTTTCTTTTTTCGATATCAGTATTTAATTTACCCTTGTCAGAGATTAAATTTTTTGTCCCAATTGCTGTCAGTACCTGGACATTTTGAAATGATCAACCTGCATGTAGATTAACATTAACTGTCTGATAATTATCTACGAATTGGTTCTAAAGGCTTATGATAGATAGTTTAATTGCTGAGGGAGTAAGGCATTTCTAATTATGTATGAACACAGCTTTTATTTCTGCATAAAGTGGATTACTAGTGGAAGTCAATTTAATGTAATCCTAGGTGATGATATTGATGAAATTACAGCATTAATGTGCTGATTATATTTTCCTAATATACACTGAAATAATCATTAGGATTATAAGACTGTAATATCTCACACAGAATGTTCAGCATACCATCAGTAGTATGTTTATTACATTTTGCGGTACACTGGCTTAAAAAGTAAAGCCAAGATTCCCTGATTTCAAAACATGTTATATTCTTTATAATCTCATCTCAGCTAGTTTCTAATTCTATCTTTAGTTTCCCCCATTATATACACATTTTTTCTAGCTTTCTTTATAAAAAGAACCCCTTCTTTTTGTTATTTCTTCTAAAAAGAACCCCTTCCTTTCAACTTCTCCAGTTAGAAAACTCACATGATTTTCTGTATGCTTCTCTTGGAGCAATTATTACATTACATTTTATCGATTTATTTGCTAACAATGTATTACTGCTCATAGACACGCTTCTTATAGACAATTTGTCTCTGGCTTTAATGAATCAAACCTCAAAAATTACTGGCTACTATAAATAATGTTTCCAAACATCAGTGATTATGTTTTTCTTTTTAGAGACAGAGTCTTGCTATGTTTTCCAGGCCGGAGTGCAGTGACTATTCGTGGGCCAGATCATAGGGCACTGCAGCCTTGGACTCCTGTCCTCAAGTGATCCTCTCCCCTCAGCTTCCCAAGTACTGGAACTACAGCTCATCACTGTGCCCGGCCATCAGTTATTTTTGATGTTTTACGTATTAAATTCATTTCTTGATAATATAATTATCACATATTAATTGGAAAATAATTGGAAACGTATTAGAAATTCCTTTCTGCTAGACTGATTTAGAACCTGGGTTGGCTTTAATGTTGAGCCAGGCTTGTGGGTTCATTTTCAATGCAATTTTCTTAAAAACTTGGCACATTGGTCAGTGTGGTGTCTCAGGCCTGTAATCCCAATGTGGGAGGATCACTTGAGCCTGGGAGTTTGAGACCAGCCTGGATAACATGGTGAAAACTTGTCTCTACAAAAAATACAAAAAATTAGCTGAACTTGAAGGTGTGCACCTGTAGTTCCTGCTACTTTGGAGGCTGAGGTGGGAAGATCACCTGAGCCTGAAAAGTCAAGGCTGCAATGAGCCGTGATGGCACCACTGCACTCCAGCCTGGGTGACAGAGTGAGACCCTGTCTCACAAAAACCAACCAACCAACAAACAAAAAACCAACAAATGCAAACAAACAAACAAATACCACTTTGCATATCCAGTCTATGTGGTTCTTGTCAGTTATTTGAAAAAGTAACCACAGTCAAAGATCTTGTCTGATTATAGTTGGTTAACCTGAAGAATCTTTATTTTCTGTGACCTCTATGCAGGACCCATCACTCTTTCCTTTAAATGGTGAAATAATTTAGAATTAGTTATCAGCCTAGTTTTCACTCTCTAACAGAGAAGTCTGAATGTGAGATTCTTAAGAAACATCACCCTGGCCCGAGCACGGTGGCTCATGCCTGCAATTCAAGCAAGCACTTTGGGAGGCCAAGGCAGGTGGATCACCTGAGGTCAGGAGTTGTAGACGAACTTGGACAACACAGTGAAACCCCATCTCTACTAAAAATACAAAAAATTAGCCAGGAATATTGGCGGGCGCCTGTAATCCCAGCTACTCAGGAGGCTGAGGCAGAAGAATCGCTTGAACCCATGAGGCGGAGGTTGCAGTGAGCTGAGGTCATGCCATCCATTGCACTCCAGCCTGAACAAGAGCAAAACTCCATCAAAGAAAGAGAAAGAAAGAGAGAGAGAGAGGGAGGGAGGGAGGAAGGAAGGAAGGAATGAAGGAAGGAAGGAAGGAAGGAAGGAAGGAAGGAAACATCACCCTGAAGTCTCATCTTCTCCTTAAGCTATAGATGCAGTTGACTTTTTCTTTCTTTCTTTCTTTCTTTTTTTTTTTTGAGACGGAATCTCACTCTGTCACCCAGGCTGGCAATGTTTACCATTGATGGAAATGTTTATTTAAATAGAAGTGAAAAAATAGTAATGACATAATAATGCTGATATAATACTATTTATATGATATATTCAGGTTACCACTTTGCCTAAAAAAACGAAAGCTATCTTCTAGAATGGCACAGAAAGGAATAGCTTAAAAGAGACATTCTGAATAAGAGTCCTCTTTCAGATAAGCCAGTGCTTCCTACAGGAATAACATGGAAATCCATCTATTATGTACAGTCAATGGGATTGCAATACCCACATCTTCCTCTCAAGGAAAGTAGATGAGGAGATTTCTTGGTCATAATCAGAGATTGCAATGGTGTTGAATAGGCAACATAATATGAATATTCTCTTAAATATAAAGGCCAAACTAAACTGATCTGTTTTTATCCATGCAACTATTTCTTAGCATCTTTGCAGGAGGTAAGTCTCTCTCTACTTTTTTTAGACAAGGTCTTGCTCTGTTGTCCAGGGTGGAGTGCAGTGTCAAGATGCAGCCATGACTTCCCAGGCTGAAGTGATCCTCCCACCTCAGCCTCCCAAGTAACTGGGACTACAGGCATGTGCCACCATGCTAGGCTAAATATTTACTTTTTTTTTTTTTTTTTTGTAGAGAACAGGCCTCACTATGTTGCCCAGGCTAGTCTTGAATTCCTGGGCTCAAGCAAACCGCCTGCCTTAGCCTCCCAAAGTGCTGTGATTACAGATGTGAGCCACTGTGCCCAGCCTGGAGGTAAGTGTCTTCTAATACAAGCAAATAAATAACTAGTGCCCTTATAATTATGCTGAGGTAAAATAAGCCTGAGAGAGAAAATAATCTATCCAGAATCAAATGATTACATGCAGTGTGGACAGTGTGGATGTAGAATTTGATTAAACATTTAAATGAGCATTTAAAAAAATAACTAAAATGTAATTTTGAAGGAAATTTTAAACAACCCCATATTTCACTGGAATTATTAATTCTCCTGTCTTCACAGTTTAAAGGCTGAATTATTAAACATTATAATAATATCTTGGTCACCTTAAGCATCAAATGAATTATTTAGAGAAGTGATCTGAGACTTTGTGAGTCATTAAAGACTCCTTTTTTTGTGACTTAGTCCCTTCTCTCTGGAACAAAACACATATTTTGATACAACACAATGTGAAAGACAAAAAATTGTTTGAAGTTTCTTCAATTTTTGAATAGATTTTATTTGAAGTAGTTTTTGAGTTACAAAAACATTAGGAAGATATTAGAGAGTTCCCATATACTACTCTACAAAGTTCCTTCCATTATTAACATCGTGCATGTTAGCATTGCATCGTTACAATTAATTGACACAATAACTAATATAATATTAAATAAAGTTTATAATTTATTCAGATGTCCTTAGTATTTACCTAATACCCTTTTCTGCCCTAGTTTTCTATCCAAGATACCACTAATTACATTTAGTTATCGTATCTCTTTATGATCTGCTTGGATGTGAGAGTTTCTCACACTTTCTTTGTTTTTGATGTCCTTGAAAATTGTGGGAAATACTGGTCAGCCATACAGTAGGAGTCTTCTCTCTGGAAATATTGCAGACTATTGTAGGATTCTACTCTCTTAAAATGTGCCCATTGTTTTTCTCATGATTAGACTGGGGTTAGGGGTTTTGGAAGGAAGATCACAGAGGTAAAATTTCATTTTCAAAAAATCATATCAGAGGTATTGTATTAGAGTTCTCTAGAGGAACAAGACTAATAGGATATATATAGATAGGTATATATAGATATATATCTTATATATAAAACACTATATATAATATAGTGTTTAGGTTTAAAATAAAAATTACAAAAATGAAATTTTGGCCTAAAACTTATAAATTATATGTGAGTATAATGTAACAGAAAAATGACAATAAAATGTTTCGTGCAATTTTTAAATACTGCATACATATTTTTCCATAAATATAAGAAAATGTATTGTGTATTGAGCATATAATAAGTTCCCTACTTTTCATATACATCATCTCTACTCTTATGACAAACATAAATTATTCTCTTTTTATTCCCATTTGAAAAGAAGGAAAAATGTCAACATGGCAAGACTGTGATTAGACTCCAAATTTGTCTTGAGTCCAAAAACTGTTGCTTTTCAGTGTATGATATTGAAGTTCAGTTGAAGATTTGCTATCTCAAATAACAGTCAATAACTAGTATAATCAGCAAAGGTCAATAGGTAGCTCCTTGTGAAACAGACTTAGACATAAATTTGAAAAAAATGATTGAGCCTTGATACAATTTTTAATTATAGGGTGGACAAGGTCCCACAATAGGCTGTTTGCAAGCTTGAGGAGAAAGGAGAGCCAGTCCGAGTCTCAAAACTGAAGAACTTGGAGTCCAATATTAGAGGGCAGAAAGCATCCAGCAGGGAGAAAGATGTAGGTTGGGAGGGTAGGCCAGTCTCTCTCTTTTTCACGTTTTTCTGCCTGCTTTATATTTGCTGGCAGCTGATTAGATTGTGCCCACCAGATTCAGAGTGGGTCTGCTTTTTCCAACCCACTGACTCAAATATTAACCTCCTTTGGCAACACCCTCACAGACACACCCCAGGATCAATATTTTGCATGCTTCAATCCAATCAAGTTGACAGTATTAACCATCACAAGTCCACCCCTTTTCAACTTGAACCCATACACATCTCCTAAGATAATACATAATTTTCAAATAAAGACAATAATAAGGTCATAATTACACCTAATATAATACAACTATCTTTCGTACAACCAGAAACACCCAATCCCAACCCAAATACTGTTACATAAAGTTAATAATACTTAAATGCTAATATGAAGTCAAATGAATTTTATGTCACATGATAAAGGAAAATGAAATAAAATGAAGAGATTTTCTTAGTACAAGTGTATACATGCACAAACATGCTTTTAACAATAGAAAGAGGAAATACTCATGACAGTTACAATCCTCATTTCTGCAGCTGGTCACGTGGTCGTAGCTGGTATTGATGACTACCTTCTTCTACTACCCATTCTGTATTCCCTTTGCCTTCAGCAAGCACCTCAGCAGGTTATGGTTTTTTTCCTGGTGGAGTGACTCAAGCCTTCATTCCTAAGGGGTCTGGACCATTTGTAGTCTGGCCTGGATTGGGCTGTTGTAGTTTTCCACTGACCTTAATCAGGGCAGGGTAATACTAAGAGAGGCCCTAATAGATCTCCTGTATTAAATGCATACTCTTTCCTACCTTCGCTATGGAGTAGTAGACTGATTTCATTTTAGCAGTCTGGGTCAATCACCCCAGCCAACACTGTAACTCCCTTCTTAGCCTGTTGACTTAAAGGTAGGAGGAGCCCAAAGTGTCCAGGTGGCAATGCTAACTTCCAGTTTAATGGAATCATTGTTGTGTCCCCTGGTGGCAGCATTCCTTCCTCTGGAACTAAGACTTCTAGGTCAGTAGAAAATAATGTTGCGGGAACAAGAAGAAAAATTTTGCTAGTGGATCAGTAGGGGTGATGGTGAGTGGTGCCACTTCCACTTCCACCTCTTGATTCCTGGACCTGTGAATCTTGGCTATGGGAAAAACAGTACCATATGTTGGATGCTGACTATTCAGAACATACACGGCCTTCTGGAGAACTGCAAACTATTGTCATGTAGTTGGCATTGTGATTGTTACTTCAAAAGGCCATTCCACTGTTCTGTCAATCCAGCTGCTTCAGGATGATGGAGAAGTGGTATGACCAGCGAATTCCATGAGCATGAGCCCACTGCCGTACTTCTTAAGCTGTAAAGTGAGTGTCTTGGTCAGAGGCAGTTCTGTGTGGAATGCTATGATGGCGGATAAGACATTCCGTGAGTCCACAGTCTTGGCAGAAGCATTGCATGCAGGATAGGCAAGCCCATATCTAGAGTTAAGTGTCTATTCCAGTGAGGACAAACCTCTGTTCTTTCCATGATGGAAGAGGTCCAACATAATCAACCTGCCACCAGGTAGCTGGCTGATCACCCTGAGGAATGGTGCTGTATTGAGGGCTCAGTGTTGGTCTCTGCTAATGGAAAATTGAGCACTCAGCAGTAGCTGCAGTCAGGTCAGCCTTAGTGAGTGGAAATCCAGGTTGCTGAGCCCATGTGTAACCTTCATCCCTGCCACAATGGACACTTTGTTCATGGGCCCATTGGGCAATGACAGGGGTGGCTTGGTAAATAGGCTGAGTGGTATCCACAAAATAGGTCATCCTATCCATTTGGTTATTAAAATCCTCCTCTGCTGAGGCCACTTGTTGGTAAGCACTCACATGGGATACAAATATCTTCACGGTTTTTGACCACTCAGAGAGGTCCATCCGCATGCATTCCTCTTCCCCACATTTCTTTGTCACCTATTTTCCAATCATGCTTTCTCTAAATCCCTGACCATCCAGCCAAACCACTGGGTACGGCCTATGAGTCACTATATAATTATACACCCGGCCATTTCTCCTTCCATGCAAAGTGCACAGCCAGGTGCATGGCTCAAAGTTCTGCCCACTGGGAAGATTTCCCTTCACTGCTGTCCTTCAGGGATGTTCTAGAAAGGGGCTGTAGTGCTGCAGCTGTTCACTTTTGAGTGGTGCCTACATATCGTGCAGAACCATCTGTGAACCAGGCCCTAGTCTTCTCTTCCTCTGTCAGCTGATCTTAGGAAACTCCCCATGAGCCCATTGGTGCAGTCTGGGGAAGAGAAGGCAGGGTGGCAGGAGTGGAGACCATGGGCATTTGAACCACTTCCTCATGTAACTTACTTGTGTCTTCAGGACCTGCTTGAGCCCTATCATGTATATACCACTTCCATTTAATGATGAAATGCTGCTGTGCACAACCAACTTTATGGCTAGATGGGTCAGAAAGCACCCAGTTCATGATAGGCAGTTCAGCTGTAATGGTGACTTGATGATCCATAGTCAAACATTCAGTTTCCACCAAAGCCCAGTAAGAGGCCAAGAGCTGTCTCTCAAAAGGAAAATAGTTATCTGAAGAAGATTGCAGGGCCTTGCTCCAAAATCCTAGGGGCCTCCGCTGTGATTCACCTATGGGGACCTTCCAAAGGCTCCAAACAGCATCCCTATCTGCCACTGACACCTCATGCACCATTGGATCTGCTGGGCCATATGGCCCAAGTGACAGAGCAGCTTGCACAGCAGCCTGGACCTGTTGCAGAGCTTTCTCCTATTCTGGGCCCCACTCAAAACTGTCAGCCTTTCAGGTTACTTGATAAATGGGCCAGAGTAACATACTCAAATGAGGAAGGTGTTACCTCCAAAATCCAAATAGGCTTACTAGGCATTGTGCCTCTTTGTTGGTTATAGGAGGGGCCAAATTCAGTAATTTATTCTTCACCTTTGAAGGAATATCTTGACAGGTCCTACACTACTGGACTCCTGGAAATTTTACTGAGGTAGAAGGTCCCTAAATTTCAGTCAGATTTATTTCCTGTCGTCTGGTATGCAAATATCTCACCAATAAGTCCAGCGTGTTTGCTACTTCTTGTTCACTGGATCCAATCAGCATAATGTCATCAATGTAATGGACCAGTGTGATATCTTGCAGAAGTGAAAAGCGATCAAGGTCTTTCTGAATAAGATCATGACACAAAGCTGGAGAGTTGTTATATTCCTGAGGTAGGACATTAAAGATATATTGCTGGCCTTGCCAGCTGAAGGCAGATTCCTTCTAGTGGGCCTTATGAACAGGAATGGAGAAAAAGGCATTTGCCAAGTCAATGGCTGCAAACCAGGTACCAGGAGATGTGTTAATTGGCTCAAGCAATGAAACCACATCTGATACAGCAGCTGCAATTGGAGTCACCACTTGGTTAAGCTTAAGATAATCCACTGTCATTCTGCAAGATCCATCTGTCTTCTTCACAGGCCAAATGGGAGACTTGAATGGGGATGTGGTGGGAATCATCACCCCTGCGTCTTTCAAGTTCTTGATGGTGGTGCTAATCTCTGTAATCCCTCTAGGGATGTGATATTGTTTTTGATTTACTATTTTTTTAGGTATAGGTAGCTCTAATGGCTTCCATTTGGCCTTTCTCACCTAAATAGCTCTCACTCTACCAATCAGGGAACCAATATGGGGGTTCTTCCAGCTGCTAAGTATGTCCATGCCAATTATACATTCTGACACTGGAGAGATGGCCACGGGATGGGTCTGGGGACCCACTGAACCTACTGTATGTCAGATCTAGCTAAAACTCCATTAATTACCTGAGCTCCATAAGCCCCTACTTTAACTGGAGGATGACAATGACGTTTTGGGTCGCCTGGAATCAATGTCAGCTCAGAACCAGTATCCAGTAGTCACTGAAATGTCTGATCATTTTCCTTTCCCCAATGCACAATTACCCTGGTAAAATCCTGGAGGTCTCCTTCAAGAAGGATGGGAGAGAGATTCACTGCATAAATTGTCAGTAATGTAGTGGAGTCCTTCCTCAAGGGGACCTGGCTTCCTCTTCATTCAAGGGGTTCTGGTCTGTAAACTGGCCCAAGTCTGGAAATTGATTGAGGGGCCCTGATTCTCTGTTTTTATAATTCGAATTAGTCTTTTGTCCATTTGACCTAGAAGTTTTCTCCTTGTATGAGTTAAGTAGGAATGTGGTAGGCTTCCTATCAATTTCACTTCTAGGAACACTGTGATTAATTAGCCAATACCAGAGCTCTACACGAGTCAGACTATTCTGATTGCTCTTTTGTCTCTGCTGTCCATTACGGTAGTCACGCCCACCTTGCTTCTGATAGTTGAGTGCCACCACTAGGCTTCTGCTACCTCATGATCCAATTTTTCCCATTGTATTTAGATTTTGTAATTGAGTGATTGTGGTTCCCACTGTTAGATCTGACACACAGAAAAGAGCTTATCCCATATCCTTAATATTCATTCCCATGCCTGTTTTCCAGATTTCTGTTTATATAAATTATAGAACTCAAGCAGTTCTTTTCTAATGTAGCACACCTTCTCATGGGTCAACCTCATCTCTAGAAGCCCACTGGGACTTGAGTCTAGTTATAGGTCTAGAAGGAAACAGGGGTATTAGGGTGGCTCCTGGGGAAAATCAACATTATTTTGCCTGGCAACTGCCTCAGGGGAGGCCATCACTGTTGCTTCAGGCAGCACAGAGTTTATCTCCTCAGGCAAAGGTGGAAAGATTGGTGGCAGGATGAGTCAGGGAGGAGATGCTGCCTCTACTGGGGATGGGGAAGGTGTTCCTGCTGGCAAAAAAGGTTCATCAGAGTTTACAAACTCAGTGTCCCCAGGTCCATCAGGGTCCTCCCACACATCCCCATTCCAAGTTGTAGGGTCCCATTCTTTTCCAATCAATTCCCTCACTTTAACAATAGACACCTGGCAAGGCCGTGCATGCATCTTTCATTGCTGGTCAGCCACTCACATAATAAGAGCTTGAGTCTGTTTTTCCACAATTTCAGCCCTTTCTCTACAGGAGATAAGACTCTCACTCAGGGCAATCTTAGCAGATTTGAGGCTCAGTATCTGCTTCTGAAGCTGGGAGACAGAATCCTCAAGTTCATCAATTTTCTTTCATCACTTTGTTCACTGAACTTAGGAGCAACCAACCAGCTACATTATATTCCTTGGTTCTCCACATATGGTCAAAAGTATTATGTATAGAGTCACTAAACACTAAATTTCTTGCCTCTCATGAGCAGTGAATCAGAAGTGTCAAATGCATTTATTTTGCATAATTCTCTAAACAGTTTATGCCAAGTACTATCAGTGTTCTCTATACTATTAGAAGTAGAGTCCTTAGTATTTTTGGGTCTATTCATAAGCAGCCAAGTCCAGAAACCCCAAAACCAATGAAAGAACTTTATCCTTAATATTCTGTTCCTCTAGAACTACTCCTAGTGCCAAAATCTGTATTAGTCAGGGTTCCCTAGACAGAAAGAACTAATAGGAGAATATATTTTATATATACATATATATAAGTATGAGTTTATTAAGTATTTACTTACACAATCACAAGATCCCACAGTAGCTGTCTGCAAGCTTAAGGAGCAAGGATAGCCAGCCTGAGTCTCAAAACTGAAGAACTTGGAGTCCAATGTTTGAGGGCAGGAGGTATTCTATGCAGAAATATGTAGGCTAGTAGGCTAGGCCAGTCTCTCTCTCTTTCATGTTTTTCTCCCTGCTTTATATTCGCTGGCAGCTGATTAGATTGTGCCCACCAGATTAAGGGTGGATCTGCCTTCCCCAGCCCACTGACTCAAATGTTAATCTCCTTTGGCAACACCCTCACAGACACATCAAGGATCAATACTTTGCATTCTTCAATTCAATCAAGTTGACATTCAGTATTAACCATCACAGGTATATACTATCAATGTGATTTATGATTATTGGTATTGACCCTGGACACATAGCTAAAACAGTGTTTGTTATGTTTCCTTACTGTAATCTGTTTTCTTTTCCATTGTCTATGCTGTAAACTTTCTGTGAAAATCCCTATGAAAAGCCAACATTTATGGAGTGGGAAGCTAGGCTTCCCATTTTATGGGATGGATTATCTTAATAAATTATTTGGATTGTTTTCTGCAGGAAAGATTTGTCTTTTCTCTGACATTTATTAATTTATTCAAACATTTATGCCAATATGGACTGATATTTATTTTATACTGTGAGTTATGATACAACACTCTTTGATATATTGTTGCTCAGATTGTTTCAGCTTCAGCTATTGGGAACTTTTATAGCAGTTGGCTTCCTTTGACATAGATCTACAATGTATATAGCGTTTCTGGTTTGGGTTTTTAAGAATTCTTTTTGCATGCACTTTTTACTCTCTGGCATTACAAAATGCTCCAGGCTTATCTTGTATATTTCCTCCCCTGGCCTAGAATTAGCCATTTATCCAAGTATCTCTATTTATTTTTAGAGAATGGTTTTAGAAACCAAGATCTGGACACTACCTGTGCTCAGTTACTGGACTGCTGTTTCTTCTAGGCCCTCTGATGTGGTTTATCTGTATCCCCACCCAAATCTCAACTTGAATTGTATATCCCAGAATTTCCATTTGTTGTGGGAGGGACCCAGGTGAAGGTCAGTGAATAAGTCTCATGAGATCTGATGAGTTTATCAGGGGTTTCTGCTTTTTCTTCTTCCTCATTTTCTCTTGCTGCCACCATGTAAGAAGTTCCTTTAACCTCTCACCATGATTCTGAGGCCTCCCCAACCATGGGGAATTGTAAGTCAAATTAAACCTCTTTTTCTTCCCAGTCTTGGATATGTCTTTATCAGCAGCATAAAAATAGACTATTATGGTAAATTGGTACTGGTAGAGTGAGACATTGCTGAAAAGATACCCAAAAATGTGGAAGTGACTTTGGAACTGGGTAACAGGCAGAGGTTGGAACAGTTTGGAGGGCTCAGAAAAAGAAAGGAAAATGTGGGATTTGTTGAATGGCTTTGACAATAATGCTGATAGTGATATGAACAATAAGGTCCAGCCTGACGTGGTCTCAGATGGAGATGAGGAACTTGTTGGGAACTGGAGCAAAGGTGATTCTTGTTATGTTTTAGCAAAGAGACTGGTGGCATTTTGCCCCTGTCCTAGAGATTTGTGGAACTTTTAACTTGAGAGAGATGATTTAGGGTATCTGGCAGAAGAAATTTCTAAGCAGCAAAGCATTTGAAAGGTGACTTGGGTGCTGTTAAAAGCATTCCATTTTAAAAGGGAAGCGGAGAATAAAAGTTCAGAAAATTTGCAGCCTGACAATGCAGTAGAAAAGAAAAACCCATTATTTTGAGGGGAAATTCAAGTCACTGCAGACATTTGGATAAGTAGCAAGGAGCCTAATGTTAACCCCCAGGACCATGGGGAAAATATGTCCAGGCCATGTTAGAGACCTTCATGGCAGCCCCTCCCATCACTGGCCTGAAGACCCAGGAGGAAAAAGTGGTTTTGTGGGCCAGGCCCAGGGTTCCCATGCTGTGTGCAGCCTAGGGACTTGGTGCGCTGTGTCCCAGCCACTCCAGTCGTGGTTAAAACCAGCCAATGTAGAGCTCAGGCTATGGCTTCAGAAAATGGAAGCCCCAAGCCTCGGCAGCTTTCACGTGGTGTTGAGCCTGTGGGTCCACGAAAGTCAAGAATTGAGGTTTGGGAACCTCTACCTAGATTTCAGAAGACATGCGGAAGTGCATGGATGCCCAAGGGAAAGTTAGCTGCAGGGGTGGGGCCCTCATGGAGAACCTCAGCTAGGGCAGCGTGGAAGGGAAATGTGGGGTTGGAGACCCCACACAGAGTCCGTACTGGAGCACTGCCTAGTGGAGCTGTGAGAAGAGGGCCACCATCCTCCAGACTCCAGAATGGTGGATCCACCGACAGTTTGCACCATGTGCCTGGAAAAGCTACAAACACTCAATGCCATACCATGAAAGCAGTCGGGAGGGAGGCTGTACCCTGCAAAGCCACAGGGGTGGAGCTGCCCAAGATCATGAGAACCCACGTCTTGCATCAGTGTGACCTGGACGTGAGACCTGGAGTCAAAAGAGATCATTTTGGAGCTTTAAAATTTGACTGCCCCACTGGATTTCAGACTTGCATGGGGCCTGTAACCCCTTTGTTTTAGTCAATTTCTCCCATTTGGAATGGCTGTATTTACCCAATACCTATATCTGCATTGTGTCTAGGAAGTAACTAGCTTGCTTTTGATTTTATAGGCTCATACGTGGAAGGGGCTTGCCTTCTCTCAGATGAGAGTTTGTACTGTGAACTTTTGGATTAATGCTGAAATGAGTTAAGACTTTGCAGGGCTGTTGGGAAGGCATGATTGGTTTTGAAACATAAGGACATGAGATTGGGAGGGGTCAGGGGTGGAATAATATGGTTTGGCTGTGTCCCCATGTAAATCTCAACTTGAATTGTATCTCTCATATCTCTCAGAATTACCACGTTGCGGGAGAAACCCAGGGTGAGGTAATTTAATCATGGAGGCCGGTCTTTCCTATGCTATTCTTGTGATAGTGAATAAGTCTCATGAGATGTGATGGGTTTATCAGGCATTTCCGCTTTTGCTTCTTCCTCATTTTCTCTTGCCGCTGCCATGTAAGAAGTGCCTTTTACCTCCTGCCATGATTCTGAAGCCTCCCCA
The DNA here is from genome assembly GCF_009828535.3 of Hylobates moloch. NCBI lineage: Eukaryota > Metazoa > Chordata > Mammalia > Primates > Hylobatidae > Hylobates > Hylobates moloch. The sequence continues at coordinate 90,311,918 of NW_026652284.1, forward strand.
GCCATGTGCAGCTGTAAGTCCAATTAAACCTTTTTTTCTTCCCAGTCTTGTGTACGTCTTTATCAGCAGCATGAAAATGAACTAATACACCCTCTCAGCTGACAAAGCATAGATATATATGAGTATGTGCTAAGTCATTTATTTATATATGTATCCATAAATATTACACTATGTAACCATCTTTTAGTATACTCAGATTAAACTGATATGTTTAACTCTAATCAATTACCACATAGATTATTCTAGCCTCCTCCCCTTGTTTCCTCCAACACTGAGAAACCTGCAGCCATCCACCAGGCTTTTACTTAATTGTTCAAAGTCAATGTAGATATGTAGCAGTATTAAAATTGTTAACACCTACTTTCATGGGGAACAGGTTTATCTACTAGAGCCCCATCCTTATGTCCAGTTCTTTTTGCTTTTAGTCTTATGAAATCCTCTTATTTCTAAAGTTACTTAAGTCAGCACTTTTACCTCTATCTTCAGAGTTTCATACATTTGTAGTATACTTAGATTCATTTGTCAGTTTGCATTCCTTCCTAATAACCTTCTAAATTTTTATTTTTTTAATTTGCAAAAATTATAGTTTTTTTGTTTTGTAAATCTTTATGAGTATCGACAAGTGCATAATGTCATATATACACCATTATAATATACAGAAATATTTCACTGCTGTAGAAAACCCCTGCGCTTCACATATTTATCCCTTCCCGTGCCACCAAGCCCTGGTGTCTTTTTAATGGCTTTTTATTGACGCTATAGTTTTTGCTTTTTCCAGGATGTCATATAATTGGAATCATGCCGTATGTGTCCTTTTCAGATTTGATTGCTTCACTTAGAAATCTGCATTTCAGGTTCCCCCAAATCTTTTTGTGTTTTGATAGCTCATTGTATGTATGTGTCACAGTTTGTTTATACCTTAACCTATTAAAGGATATCTTGGATGCTTCTAGGTTTTGGTCATTATCAATAAAGCTGCTATGCATATTTGCATGCAAATTTTTATGTAGACATAAGTTTTCAAATCAATTTGGTAAGTACCTAACAGCGTGATTTTTAGATCATATGTCAGTCTGCGTTTAGCTTTTTAAGCCAAGAAACTGCCAAATTGTCTTCCAAAGTGGCTGTTTCATTTTGTAATCCCACAAACAAAGAATAAGAATTCCTGTTGCTCTGCATCCTTTATGGCATTGGGCATTGTCAGATTTTAAGTATGTAGTGATATCTTGTTGTTGTTTTAATTTGAAATCCCTTAGTAACAAATTATATTGAATATTTTTTTCATAGAAAAATGTGATGATCAATTTTATATGTCAGCTTGGCTAAGCCACAGTACCCAGATATTTGGTCAAACAATATTCTAGATGTTTCTCTGAAGATATTTTTTTAAATAAAATCAACATTTAAATCAGTACACTTTGAGTAAAACATGTCCTCCATAATGTGGATGCACCTCATGCAATCAGCTGAAGACCTTAAGAAAAAGACTGAGGTCCCCAAGGAAGAGGAAATTCTGCCAGCAGACTACCTTCAGATTTGAACTGCAACTGTTCTCTGGGTCTCCAGCCTCCTAGGCTGCCTTGCAGATTTTGGACTTGCCAGCCTCTGTAATAGTGTGAGGCTATTACACACGTACACACACACACACACACACACACACACACACACATATCCTATTGGTTCTGTTTCTCTGGAGAATACTGACTAATATAATAATTAGCTATCTGTCCCAGTGATTAACATGAAAAATAATGTAATAATTTATTGGTAAACCTGGGTCAGTTTGAGTGACAATGACACTTAGACATTCATTATAGCACATTTTTTCCTTATCAGTGTTAATAGCTCTTGTTTTATCTTTGTTTTTTAGTATCTGACACTCATATTCATCTTGGTTTCAACTCAGATATTCACAGACTCCTATCACAGTTTTAGAGAAAGAATATCCTTGGTGGTTCTTAATTTATGGGGCTTGTAATTTTCTTTAGCGATCCCAGAAGTAATTACTATAAAGTTCAAGAGCAATTTTTTATTAGGAAAAATGTTTTGGGACATTACCTAATGCTGTCCATTAATATAATACTGCAAAATACCTAATTCCATTTGACTTTAAGGCAGAATGATGAAAAGGAAGAATTAGGAGCTTTGAGAAGTAAACCAGAGAATGTCTCTTGGATCCCTATTTTATGGTGTGGCCTTGGGTAAATTTCTGTATCTATGGGTATTCCAGCTTCTTCACTTGTTTACATGTTATAATGGTTATTTTTATGCAAATGGGTGCCCATATATTTGCCTAAACATTATTCTTGGTATGTCTGTATAAGGTCTGTTTCTAAATTTGTTTATTTGCTTGTGGATACATAGTTGTTGCAGCACCATTTATTGAAAAATACTCTATTTTCTTTATTATGTTGCCTTTGCTTCTTTGTCAAAGATTAGTTGATTATATTTATGTGAGTCCATTTCTGGGCTCAAATTCTGTCCCACTGACAGCTTTCTTTATTCTTTTGCCAATACCACATTGTCTTGATTACTGTAAGTCTTGAAGTCACATAATGTCAGTCCTTTAACTTAGTTCTTCTCATTCAATACTGTGTTGGCTATTCATCTCTTGTCCCCCTATATAAACTTTGGAATCAGATTTTTGATATCTACGTAATAACTTGCTGGGATTTTTATTAAGATTGTGTCAAGTCTATAGATCAAGTTGGGAAAAATGGACCATTTGTCAATATTATCTTTGAATCTATGAACATAGTATATCTCTCCACTTATTTAGTTCTTCTTTGATTCTTTTTCATCAGTTTATGACCTTAAATGTATTTTGTATAAATATATATTAGATCTTATACATATTTTGTTAGATTTGTACCTAAGCATTTCATTTTTGTGGGTGCTAATGTAAATTACATTGTGTTTTAATTTCAAATTTCATTTGTTCCTTGCTTATCTGTTTTCCTGTTTAGAAAAAAAAAAAATGCAGCTCACTGCCAGTGCTCATTTAATTCTATATAAACACACTCTTTGAGGCTGAAACAAATCTGACTGATTTTCAATATGAAAATAAAATATAAAACCTGTTCTTGGATTTATTTCCAATCAGAGCTAATATCAGAATTGTCTGAATTATCAGAATTGTCTATTTCACAAAAATCAGATTCATCAAATTAATCTTTGGCAAACTACAACTCAAGAACGATGTTAATATCCTGTGTAGGAATGCTATATTTTCTAGGATTTGACATTTTCAGTGATCAAGATATACTATATTTTGTAAGTGGAAATACCACTACTAAAAAGAGAATGCAATAAATAGAATGACGTCTTTTGTTTCCAAAGTTGATATACTCGAATGATGTGAAAATAATAAAAGCGAGATACTTTGTGGCAAAGTTAGCTTGGAGTCAATGCTGCAGCTGCAAACCCCACTGGTGAATATTCTTTGGGCAAATGGGAAAAGGGTTTTATATATAGGAAAGTGATTGACATTTGTATCTTAATCTTGTGTCCTGCAACTTTGTTATAAACACTTATTTGTTCCAGGAGTTTTAAAAGATACATTTAGATTTCCTATGGAAATGATCGTGTCTTCTGTGAACAAAGACAGTTTTATTCTTCTTTCTCAATCTGTGTACCTTTTTTAGAAAAAGAAAATTTTGATTCAGGGATTACATGTGCAAGTTTGTTATGTAGGTATATTGTGTGATTATTTCTGTCATTGTGGAGCTAATGGTAGTTCTGTTTTAAGTTCTTAAAGAATTCTTTAAACTTCTTTCCTAGATTATTGACAGAAATAATTTACATCCCCACCAACAGTATATAAATGTTTCCTTTCTCCACAGCCTCACCAGTATCTGTTATTGCTTGACTTTTTTATGATAGCTATTCTGACTGGTGTGAGATATTATTCCATTGTGGTTTTGATTTGCATTTCTCTGATGATTAGTAATGCGGAGAACTTTTTCATATGTTTGTTGGCCATGTGCGTATCTTCTTTTGAGAAGTGTCTACTCATGCCTTTTGTCCATTTTGAAATAGGATTTTTTTTTTGTTTTTTGATTTGTTTAGTTCCTTATAGATTCTGGATATTAGGCCTTTGTCGGATGCATAGTTTGCAAATACTTTCTCCTATTCTGTTGGTTGTCTGTTTGCTCTGTTGATAGTCTCTTTTGCTATGAAGAAGCTATTTAGTTTCATTAGTTAAATGGGAGTCACTCTTGCTCAATATTCTGGAACAGTTTTACTAGCATTGGCACAAGTTCTTCTTTGTATGTCTACTAGAATTCAGCTGTGAGTCTATCTGGTCCAGGGCTTCTTTTGGTTGGTAGGTTTTTTTGTTTGTTTGTTTTTTATTACTGATTCAATATCAGTGCTTGTTATTGGTCTTTTCCAATTTTCACTTTCTTCCTGGTTCAGTCTTGGGAGTTTGTTTCAAGAAATTTATCCATTTCATCTAGATTTTGTTATTTCTGATTGTGTTTATTTGGATCTTTTTTTTTCTTTGTTAATCTAGCCAGCTGCCTATCAATCTTGTTTATTCCTTTAAATAACCAACTCTTGGTTTCATTGATCTGTTTTGTGGACTCAATTTCATTAAGTTCTTCTCTAATTTTAGTTATTTATTTTCATCTTTTAGCTTTGAGGTTGGTTTGCTCTGTTGTGTTTTCTAGTTCCTCTAGGTGTCATGTATGTTGATATTATTCTAACTTCTTTATGAAGGTGTTTAGCACTATAAACTTTCATCTCAACACGGATGGTCATCTTGTATCATATCTTGCAGGGGTTCTCTGTAGTTCTTTAATGTGCATGTCAATCTCTCAATCTCTAGTGAGATTGGGAAAATTTTCATGTACTATACTCAAATGTTTTTCAAAGTGCCTACTCTCCTTCTCTCTCTGGAATGCCAATGAGTTGTAGATTTGGTCTCTTTACATAATCTCATATTTCTCAAAGATTTTGTTTATTTTCTAAAAATTCTTTTTTCTTTGTTTTTGTCTAACTGAATTGATTGAATGAACCCATCTTTGAACACTCAGATTCTTTCATCAGCTTGGTCTCTTCTGATGTTAATGCTTCTGACTGTATTTTAAAATTCTTTTAGAGAATTCTTTAATTACAGAATTTCACTTTGGTTCTTTCTTAAAATGGATTTTTTTTTTCTTTTGGATAGTTTTACTTGACTCCTTGGATTCCTTGGATTGGGTTTCAACTTTCTCCTGCATCTCAATGAGCTTCCTTACCATCCAGATTCTGAATTCTATGTATATCCTTTCAGTCATTTCAATCTGGTTAAGAACCGTTGCTTGGGGATATTGTGTTCATTGGGAGGTAAAGTGACATTCTGGCTTTTTAAATTGTAAAGAATTGTTGTACTGATTCTTTCTGATCTGAGAGGGCTGGTGTTCCTTTATGATGTAAGATGAATTAGAATCAGTTAGCTTTGTTTGTGGGTGTTTTCAGTTTGCTAAATCACTGTACAGGATCCTTTATATATGGCTGGATTTTTGCGACAGGTTTCACAGGCTTTGTACGCTGCCAAAATATGTTATTATTTTTTTTAATTGAAGTAACACTTATTTTACTTAATAGCGAAATATTTTTGGTGTTGTAATTTGGGCTGAAATCCAGTAGATGGTGCTTACGAGTAATGGCTGGCAGTTCTTAGGCAGCAATTTTGTATTTCAGCACATCCATAGTGGTGCTTTGCTTTGCGGTAGTGGGAAGAGAGAGATGATGCCCTCACCAGATCCACTACTGGGCATCAGAGGAGCCCCTCCCCAATCACTGTTGCCATACCCGTGTTTCCTTTGTTATGTGTTCCAGCCTGGGGACTTTCTCAGGCAGAGGTCACAGCTGGCAGACAGGCTATTCCCTTCCTGAGAAAGGAGGCATGCCCTGTTCCCTGGCCAGCCCACAAACGAGGTCATCTCACTTCTCTGTGTTCTGAGAGTGGAGGCTCCTCCCCTGCATGGGCACCACCCAAATGGGCAAATCTTGCCTGCTAGGAGCAGTGGCAGGGTGAGGTGGAGGGCAGTCACACAATCTGCTTCCTGGGTGTTTCCCAGGGGAACACAGAGCTGTGCCCACCTGCAGAGTTCAAGCAGGGGCAGGGCCACTGTGCTGGAAGCCCAAGCCTGTGAGTCTGTCCCAGCTAGTTAGCAGTAGCAGGAGTGGCTGGAGTGGCACAGACTGACCTCCAGGTCTTTCCTGGGGGAACAGAGAGCTGTGCCTGTTGGCAGAGTTCAAGAAGGGGTGGGGCTACTTTACTGGAAGCAGAAGCTGAGCCTTGTCTGGCAAGAAGTCTTGCAGTCTGACTGCTTCCTGTCACTGTGACTATGGTCTCCATCAGGGCCATGGCAGCTGGTTTTGGGCTGCCCAGGGATCTAAGACCTGTGAGGCTTCCTGTGATTTTGAGTGGTGCCTCTGCAAAAAACTCCATGTGGATCTCTGTATCTGTCTGGAGGTCCAGGGGGCTAAAACTGGTTCGCTCATTCCCAGGATTACACAGGTCCCTGTAGGGCATGTGAATCATCTGGGAATTCTTACTCCCTCACCCTTTCCCTGTGTCAGAGAGCTTCTCTTGGCTCTATGCTGGTCCCAGGTGGGTGACTGCCCAACTTCGGTCTTCTCTGTTGTCTATGTCCCCTGGCTCCCTTGATCAATCCTAACATGATTTCTTAAGTGATCTACTTTAAGAGTTGGTATTTACTTTCCAGTTTGTTTCCTCTCCATGAGAGTGGCACACAGTAGCTGCTTCTAGTCAGCCATTTTGAACTTCCCCTGTGTGTTTGAACTTTACTGTGTGTGCCTTATTTTCTTGTCTTATTACATGAACTAGTACTTTCCAGTCCTTGTTCTCTTTGCTTTTCAGTTTTTGAACATTCTATTGATATATGCTGAAGTTCAAAGATTCTTTTCTGAGCTATATCCAGTCTACTAATCAGTCCATCAATGGCATTTTAAAATTTTTGGTTACACTGTTTTTGATCCCTAGCATTTCCTTTTGGTTCATTCGTAGATTTCCATCTGTCTGCTAACATCACCCATCTGTTCTTGTATGCTATCTACTTTATCTGTTCGAGTCCTTAGAATGTTAATCATACTTGTTTAAATTACTGGCCTGATAGTTCCAACATCCTTTTCATGTTTGGTTTTGATGCTTGCTATGTCTCTTCAAATTGCTTTTTTTGTCTGTTTGTTTTTTGTATTTTGGTATGCATTGTAGTTTTATCTTGATAGCCAGATGTCGTGTACTGGGTAAAAGGAACAACAGTAAATAGGCCTTTAGTAATGTGGTGTTATGATGTGGGGGAGGGGAATCATTGTACTGTGCTATGATTATGTATTAGTCTTTTAGTAACCTTATGCCTCTGACTGTTATCTTCACAAGTGTTTCTCAGCTTGCCACCCATCCTAACCCAACCCTTAGGTGGAACAGGATTACTAGAGTGGACTAGAGTTGGGTATTTCCCTTCTCACTGGTAAGTTAGGCTCTAAGAATAGCCCAGCAAATCAGGCTCTGGTAAACTAATTCTCTTGAGGTCAGGCCTTGTTAAGAACAGAGTGCTCTGATGTATTAGCATTTAAACATGGTTTCATTTTTCCTCTCCGTGCCCAAAGCATAAGGGGATTGTTCCCTGACATTTACTGTGAGAGTTTGATTTCTCTCCTGGAGTTAAATCTTACAGCACTGTGTTCCCCTTCCCACCATGACAGGGTCCCCCTGGAGTTTTTGTTTGTTTGTTTTGTTTTTTCTCTTTAATTATACTTTAAGTTCTAAGGTACATGTGCACAACTTGCAGGTTTATTACATATGTATACATGTGCCATGTTGGTGTGCTGCACCCATTAACTCGTCATTTACATTAAGTATATCTCCTAATGCTATCCCTCTCCCCTCCCCCTACTCAGATGTGTCCACATTGAGTCTTCAGCAATTTATCAATTACAGTTCAGATTTTCCTACCCCAGGACTGTTTTCTGCAGTAGTTTCCACTGAGGAGTCTTTGCTCCAGTAGGATGTGACTGCCTGTTTTTGCCTGTCTCTTCAATTTTGGGAGCAGCAGTTAGCCCTGTGTCCTTGCCTCTCTTACAAATGCAAGGAGAATTGTTGATTTTTCTGTACATTCAGCTTTTTATTTGTTGTTGGGACACAGTGGTGACTTCCAAGCTCCTTACATGCTGAATCAGAAATTGTAAGTCTCATTATAATTGTTTAGGATAATAAAGCAATCTATTTTATGGGTAATTTGTTTCAATTAAATTAACATATTTCTATTACCATAAATATAAAGACTGTTGTATCAGATATCCTTTTTTTTTTTTTTTTTTTTTTTTTTGGCCAATAGCAGGTTAAATTTACTTATCCTACCTCAGAACCCACTGCAATATGTTGATATAAAATTGAACTGTGAAATCTGAACACCCCAGTTATAATGACAGTCAAAATCATATACCATATAATCAATAAATAAGATCAAGTTATCCCCTCCTAGCCAATATGTGCTTTGAGCACATCCCCTTCCTGTCCCTTTCCAAATCCCTTCACAAACTTACTACAATGCTTTTTGCAATGTGTTCAATTTTTGCTTAGAAGTTGTGAGGTGCAAATTGATATCTTCTATTGTATGTTATGCTATACTATGCTATGCTATACAGCCTATTCCATCCCATCCTATCCCATTCTATGCTATTCTGCTCTATTCTACCCATTCCATTTTATTTCAGCTCCATTTTTTAAAAGCAGTAGTCACAACTCAAATATATCTTATAGCCCATTAATTGCTTTTGATTTACAGTTTTAAAAATAACATGCTGTGTATGCTAAAATAATTCAAGCTGTTTCCAAATCTTGGAGTAAAAGCCATGTAATTACTTCTAATAGGAACTTTTCTTTATTATTAAAATAACACAGAATTATACCTTTACTATACAGGTATCAAAACAGCTCCAGTGTTTGTTTTATAAAAACTACTTTTATATGACTCCAATATGTATGATTGCTTCATTTCATTATACATTCTTTGACCCACAAAATTTTTCTTCGAAATTTAAAAGAAGATAGAAAAAAGACTGTTATTATACTGTCCTTGCCAGTTCTAATATGAATTGGACACATTATGCCATAATTCTTTTTTTCTAGATCATGTATTATCTTATTCATATCTGTACCAATTAACTAGCCCCTCTCTTTGAACATGTACAATGTTCTTAAAAGGGTGTCATATAAAATTAAAAGAAAAAGTCTTGCTCTGTGCTCTGAAGAACAGTTCTGGGAAATAAATGTCAGCATGTGAGAAATGATTTTTCTAACTGAATTATAAGATACACTTGCTGAAAGTTCTCTGAAGATTTATTTACAATATAAGAAGATAGATGCTTAGTGAAGAGATAGGACCTATTTGTCTATAGATTGCAGATTTTGAGATCAAACAAACTGGTTTATTTAGGTTATTTCCTTAGCATATTTTATTAGCCTGTGTAAAAAATAATATAGGATATTTTATTGAAAAGGGAGAGTTGAGGCATACTAAATTAAAAGGATTTGTTAAATGTCTTTTGATAATACTTTTATTAAAATTATTATCACAAAATTAGATATTCTATCATTAAAATTATATAACAAATTGTACTGTTATACTTAGAGGTTTTTTTCAGGGAGTAGTTACTTTCTATGGTTAAAATCTTAAAGAAAACTAACTAAATAAATAATAAAGCTTATATGAGGAAAGAAGCTATGAGTTCAGCTAATAGTGGAAGAATTACTTTATTTTTACATTTTTCATTCATTTTTTTTTTCTTTTCCTGACAGCTTGTGGTCAGAGTTGTACTATTGTTTGTAAATGTTTTTTTTTTTTAATTTTAGAAGCAAGACTTGTTGAAATAAATTTCCTACGAAGTATAGTTTCCATGGCAACTGTAACTGTCTTTTATTTTCACATGTACCGTTTAGAATTAGTTGACAATAATTATAGACCACTTAAGCTAAAACATTTTCTGTACAACAGAGACGTGTATAAAGACAGGGTTTCAGAAAAATCGTTCTGGTTTAGAGAAACTTAAATTACTTGTTAAGAAAGACTTGATTTTCTTACTTAGGTAGATGACTGAAATTCTATCTAAATATCCAGTGTGAAGTTTGAGATGACTGTGTCAAGGGACATTTTCCCTACTACAATTTTAAAATTCCATTTGTTACCAAAACTTTTAATTTCTCTTGTGCTGGGTATGTTTACATGCACGTTCCTGACTTCTCAAATCTTCTTTAGTTCAATTAGTTCTTCTTTGAAACAATTTAGGTATTGGGCAACAGAATAATGTAGAAAGTATATGCATTAAAATTAACTTTTTTATTTACCAAACCTCTTAGACCATAGTTTTCTAAAGAAGGTAAAGCAAGGTTTCATGTAATTGGAAGAATTGCCAATTAACTTGACAAGGAAATCCATAAGTTAATCAATTAAGTTGCATCATGCTATCGAAAGTGAATATATTTATTTATCTCAGTGGCCTTACAGAAGTTAATTTGTAAACATGAAATTATTTTTCAGTCCTTGGACTATTAATAGTGTCCATTAAAACAGTATTTCTCTGGGTGAGATGTTACTAGTTTAGAAAAGAAAAAAATCAGATTTAGATGGTTGTAAAATCTCCCCCTGAAATACCTTTACTCATGCCATTTCTTCGTTCAATAATAAAGGTAAATAGCATGACAATGACAATTTTGTGCAGGAAAACTATGCTGTGATTTAGTACACAATAAAAAGTGTGTTCTAGCATGTAAAATTATTCTCTGAGGTTAATAATGGCAGGCTAAAATTTTCTTTATAACTTTTCTATGATGCTGGGGTATAGTGGAAGCAATTTTGTGCTTTGATGGGGTACTGTGGACAGTGGAAGAAGGAGCAAATGACCACAAGCTGCTGTCCAGAGACTAACTGCAACAGTGAGGGTTCTAGTTTATTTCACAAGCTCTTTTACTAAGTTTCCTCTCAGAAGAGGCCATGGGATTCATGGTGGGGCTACTTCTGAACCTGCATTAGCTCTATGGATTACCTGTGGTGGCAATAAAAAGGTACTTTTCATATCTCCTGCTGAATGAAGTATAATTGACTGATGGCTTGAGCTGTAGACCTTTTGGAGTATTAATGTAGAGGCATACCTCATTTTATTGCACTTTCCTTTATTGATATGTCAGCAGCATGTGATCACATCAGGTCTCAGTGTCCAATTTTGGTAACCCTCACGATATTTCAATTTTTTAAATTATTATTATATCTAATACAGTGATCTCTGATAAGTGACTTTTGATGTTATTATTGTAATTGTTTTGAGGTTCCACAGACCTCATCCATATAAGATGGCAAACTTAATAAATGTGTGTGTTCTGACTGCTCCACCGACCAGCCGTTCTTCTCCTTAGGCCTGAGGAAATGACAATATTAAAATTAGGTCTATTAATAACCCTAAAAGGGCCTCTTTAAGTGTTCATCTCTCACTTTAAGTCAAAAGCTAGAGATGATTAAGTTTAATGAAGAAGGCATGTTAAAAGCTGTGATGGGCCAATAGCTAGGCCTTGTGTGCCAAAAAGTTAGCCAGTTGTGAACGTGACGAAAAAACTATTGAAGGAAATTAAAAATTATATCCCTGTGAACACACACATGATAAGAAAGTTAAACAGCCTATTGATGATACAGAGAAAGTTTTAGTGGTCTAGGTAGATCAAACCAGCCACAACATTCCCTTAAGCCAGAGCCTAATCCAGTGCAAGGCTCTCTCTCTTTTCAATTCTATCAAGGCTGAGAAAGGTGAGGAAGCTGCAGAAGAAGAATTTGAAGCTAACAGAGTTTGGCTGATGAGGTTTAAGGAAAAAAACTATCTCCAGAAACTTTAAAAACTTTAATATAAAAGTTGAAGGTGAAGCATCAAGTGCTGATATAGAAGCTGCAGTAATTAGCTAGAAGGTCTAGTGAAGATAATTGATGAAAGTAGCTACACTAAACAATAGATTTTCAATGTATGTGAAATAGGCATGCATTGGAAAAAGATGCTATCTAGGACTTTCATAGCTAAAGAGAATAAATTAATGCCTGCCTTCAAAGCTTCTAAAAACAGTCTGTCATTTTAGAAGTGAATGTAGCTGATGATCTTCAGTTGAAGCCAGTACATATTTACCATATGAAAAATTGTAGGGCCCTTAAGAATTACGCTGTATTTATTCTTGTCGTGCTTTATAAGTGAAACAAAAAAGCCTGGATGACAACATGTCTGCTTGTAGCATGGCTTACTGAATATTTTAAGCCCACTGTTGAGACCCACTGCTCAGGACAAAAAAATCCTTTCAAAATATTATTTCTCATTAACAATGCATCTAGTCACCCAAGAACTCTGCTGGAGATGTACAAAGAGTTTAATGTTGTGTTTATTCTTGCTAACACAACACTCATTCTATATCCCATGGATCAAGGAGTAATTTTAACTTTCAAGTCTTATTACTTTAGAAATACATTTTATAAGATTATAGCTGTTATAGTAATTCCTGTAATGGGTCTGAGCAAAGTAATTTGAAAACCTAGAAAAAAGTCACAACTTTAGATGCCACTAAGAACATTTGTGATTCATAGGAGGAGGTCAAACTATCAATTTTAATGGGAGACTGGAAGAAGTTGATTCAAAACCTAATAGATGACTTTAAGGGGTTCAAGATTTTAGTGGAGGAACTAACTGCAGATGGGGTGGAAATAGCTGGAGAATTCAAATTAGAAGTGATATCTGAAGATGTGACTGAGTTGCTGCAATCTCATGACACAGCTTGAATTGATGAGGAGTTGCTTCTAATGGATGAGAAGCAAAGAAAGTGGTTTCTTGAGATGTAATTTACTCTTGGCAAAGACGCTGTGAATATTGTTGAAATGACAACAAATGATTCAGAATATTACAAAGATATAGGACAAAGCAGCAGCAGGGTTTGAAAGGATTGACTCAAATTTTGAAAGAAGATCTACTGTGGGTAAAATGCTATCACACAGCATTTCATGCTATGGAGAATTCTTTGTGAAAGAAAATGTCAATTATCGATGTACATACTTCATTGTTTTCTTATTTAAAGAAATAGCCACAGCCACCCCAAGCTTCAGTAACCACCACCCTAATCAGTCAGCAGCCATCAATATTAAAGCAAGACCTTTTATCAGTAAAAAGATTACAACTTGCTGAGGTTCAGATGATTATTAGCATTTCTTAGCAATAAAGTATTTTTAAATTGTTAATACATTGTTTTTTAGACCTAGAGCTATTGCACACTTAATATGGTATAATATAGTGTAAACACAATTATATATGCAATGGAAAATCAAAACAATTTGTGTGACTCACTTTATTGTGATAATCACTTTATTGTGGGTGGTCTGGAAATTAACCTGTAATATCTCCAAGATATGCCAATAGTCCCATTTCTAAAAAAAGTAGGACTCCTTAATGGGCTACTTTTTCTCAAGTATTCTCCATCAAACTGGCTGAAGTTTCTTAGGAATGGGATGTAATCAGTGCCTTTTTTTTCCCCCCAATTGTCCTCCTTCTCCCTCTTCTTCATAGCTGTCAGACCTGCATCGTGGTTTGAAGATTCTTCCCACCTTCTCTAGATTCCTTCTTTTTATTATTCATAAGCATTTTTCCCCAAGTAAATATCTTGTACATAATCAATATTGTAAAAATCACCTGTCTTGGCATCTGCTTCTCAGAGGACTTGAACTTAGAGTTTGGGGAAAAGATAAATAATTTGATATTGGATGTGTAAATTGTGAGATGTTTATTAGACATCTTTTGAATAGGCAGTTAGTTCACAAATCTGGAAATACAGTAAGTGAGAGGAAAGTTCTAATCTGGATGTAGGAATTTGGGAATTGACCAAAAATCATGATACGTAAGCCATGAAATCAGATGATTTTTGTCAAGGGAGCAGAATAAACAAAGCATAGAAGAGGACTGATGATTAAGCTCTGATTTATGACCTCAATTAGAAAAGATGACTGAACAGTGAAGTGGGGATTAAATTAGGAAGGCATGAAGGGCTGGAAGTCAAGTAAAGGAAGTGTTTTAAGGAAGAATCTGTAATTAATCTTGCAAAATGCTGTTGATGAATCTGGCAATATTAGTTCTAAGAAATGATTGGATTTGGCAATGATGGACTCACTGCTGACCTTAAGGAAAAGTTTTGCAGGAGTTGTAGGGGTGGTAGACTTATGTGAATTTTCCAGAAAGAATGAGAAGATAAACAGTGAATACACAAAGGGAGAGAGTGAGTATGGATACTGCTGTCAAAGAGTTTTGCCATAAAAAAGAGAAGAGAATTCTATGTTTTCTAGAGGATGAAATAGATTCAAGGAATTTTGACAGCTTGTTTTTTTTTTTTTAAATTTTAAGATGGGAAAAAAATGTTTGTGTGCTGACAGGAAGTAGGGAGCGGAAAATTTGATAACATAGTAAGAAGAGGGGAAAAGCTCTCTGTAGCAACGTCCTGGAGTTGGAGATAAAGTGTGGATGGACGATCCAACCCTCGTAAAGTGAGGAAAGGCAGAGTTAATAGGCACAGATGGAGGTAGGTGGATAAATGTGGGTGATGACTCTTTTTAAAAAAATCCCTTCTGATTCTATTTTCTGAGTAAAAGCGGAATCCAAGGGAGGTGTTAGAGGTTTTTACTTGTCTCCAGAGAGTGAATGGACTCAGGAATTGCTGTATGAGATTGCCTGGAAGCTTTAAGAACCCATTTGGGATTGTAGGCATGAATGTAAAGTGAGAGCAGTCTGCAGGCATTGTGTTTTTCTCCGTAGGGCATGATCTGCTCTACAAGGGCAGGCACAAGAAGGCATTGGATTGAATTTAATTAGGGTCAGGGTATTGCCAATTTAATACCAGGAAGGAAGAAAGGGGTACTAGAGTTGGGAGGGCAAGCAAGGGAGTGATTATAATATAATACAATGCAATATAATATAATATAATATAATATAATATAATATAATATAAGCACAGTGAGAACATAAGGATGGTGAGTATCCAGGTTTTCCTATCATTCCTAAAAATGTACCATGTAAGCAACTGCCTGTTGATGAGTAAAGCTCTCCCTGTGTGACATTTGTCTTCCTTATATGAGTATGGCTTGGAGAGAGTTCTGGGGTGGTGATGCTTTGCAAAGAAAAATCATGAAATCATCAGAACATATCATTTGCCTGCTATCCAATATCTTGTTGGATCTGAATTGAAGGATTCATAAGACAGTTATTAATGGCTAATATTTCAAAAGAAGAGACTTTTCTTGTTAACATAATGTATCAATAAAAATATTTCTCAAAGTAGTAAGCTTATCCAATGACAATGTTTTGCTTAGATAAATTGGGTCAGCATATGTATTTTCTGCAACAGCTAATCAAAATATTTTAATAAGCATAAGAATTCCACATTAAAACACAGAACTGAGATTCCTACCTCAGTTATTTGTGCATCTAATCCATTATAGTTGATACTACATTGCATTAAAATGATAAATGCAATAATTTCTTGTATGTTATAGAAATAATATATACATAAAATAAAATATGAATATGTCACTCTTAATAGAGATACTTCAGTAATTTCTTAAAATTGCTTTTTTAGGTACTTAAGCATTGCCTATATGCATTTAAATGTCTGAAAGTGGTGTTTTCTAACAGGCAAAGATTTCATGATGAAGACACAAAAGGTGTTGCAACGAAAGCAAAAATTGACAAATGGGATCTAATTAAACTCTAGAGCTTTGTCAGAGCAAAGGAACCTATCAACAGAGTGAGCAGACAACCTACAGATTGGGGGGAAATATTTGCAAACTATACATCTACAAAGGTCTAATATTCCAGCATCTATAAGAAACTTGAACAAATTTTCAAGAAAAAAACAAATAATCCCATTAAAAAGTAGGCAAAGGATATGAACAGACACTTTTCAAAAGAAAACATACATGCAGCCAACAATGATATGAAAAAAAGCCTCAATATCACTGATCATTAGAGAAATGCAAATCAAAACCACAGTGAGATGCCATCTCACACTAGTCAGAATGGCTATTACTAAAAAGTAAAAAAAAAAAAAAATGCAGATGCTGGCGAAGTTGTGGAGCAATTGAAATGCATATACACTGTTACTGGGACTGTAAATTAGTTCAACCATGTGAGAGTGTGGCAATTCCTCAAAGACCTAAAAACAGAAATACCATTGGATCCAGCAATCCCATTAATGGGTATATACCCAAGGGATATAAATTGTTTTATTTTAAAGATACATGCACACGTATGTTCATTGCAGCATTATTCACAGTAGCAAAGACATGGAATAAACCTAAATGCCCATCAATTGTAGACTGGATAAAGAAAATGTATGTATACACCATGACGTACTATCCAGCTATATGAAAGAATGAGATCATGTCATTTGCAGGGACATGGATGGAGCTGGAGGCTATTATCCTTAGCAAACTAATGCAGGAAGAGAAAACCAAATACCACATGTTCTCACTTATAAGTGGGAGCTAAATAATGAGAACACACGAACACATAGAGGGAAACAACACACATTGGGGCCTATCAGAGGGTGCTGGGTAGGAGGAGGGAGAGAATCAGGAAAAATACCTGACGGGTACTAAGTTTAATACCTGGGCGATGAAATAATCCATGCAAAAAAGCTCTCATGACACAAGTTTACCTGTATAACAAATCCACACATGTATCCCTGAACTTAAAATAACAGTTAAATTAACAAAGAAAGTGGTTAATACGGTGAAAACCGTGTAAAAATACAAAAAATTAGCCAGGCGTGGTGGCGGGTGCCTGTAATCCCAGCTACTTGGGAGGCTGATGCAGGAGAATGGCATGAACCCAAGAGGCAGAGCTTGCAGTGAGCCGAGATCGCGCCACTGGCACTCCAGCCTGGGCGACAGAGCGAGACTCCGTCTCAAAAAAACAAACCAAAACAAAAAAAGTAGTGTTCTCTAAATAGCTTAGAGAAAGACAATAATTCAATTATTTTATATTTAAAAAAATTAAATATTGTTTTATAACAATAATTCTTAGATGTTTAAGAAGTGTTAACTGTTTTAAAATAATGGAATATAAAATTGGCAGATTTCCTGCCTTGATTTTTTTACTGAAATGAAGTTTGGTTTGCTTATATATACATTCATTGAATAAATAAACTGATATTTTATTTAAAAGCAAAATTGAGTAAGCAATGATATTTTAAAACTTCTTTCTGAATACCTACATCTTGACAACATTTATATAGCTAACAGCACATTTGTAGAGAAGATGTTTAGGATCCTCCATGATAAAAACATATATACATAAGTATACACATAGTTTTTAATTTTTTTTATTTTCCAACTACTATTTACTCTAAAGATAATATATTTTTAATCTAATAATGACTATAAGGTGTCACCACAGCCTTTTCTTAAAAGCACCATTCCACCTCTGAGAATAAGCTGATATTTTACTTAAGGCATGTTGAACTTCTCCATGCACAAGAAGTTGGCTTGCCTGCTTAAAAAATAAATTTCTATGCAGAGCTTGTGTGGGAAGAATGAAATCTGCAATTTGACTTTTAGGAGTGTCATTTTCAGGGTCAGGCAGATTGGTGTTCAGTGCTGGCTCTGCCGTCTATAGCCTGTGTGAATTTAGACAAGTTTATACCTTTTAATGTTTCGGTTTCGCTGTCTTTCCCTCACACACCTTTGAACAGAATATTAATTACAAGAAAACAGGACCTAGTCTTGTTTAAGAAAGACTCCCTAGTCCCCGGCACACCAAAGATCCTTAATAAATATTTGTTCAGTTAATAAATATATAAAATATGTATTTTGAAGAGTATAAGAATAGTAATTATATAATAGGGATATTTTGAGGATAAAATGGCATAATACATGATGAATACAGAGCATAGTCCTGGATCAGAGTAACTATTTTTATTAGAGAAAGTTCTAGAAAAGCTGGAGTAAGTTTACCTTCTGCGTCTAACTTCTACTTTCCCTTCAGATTGTGGAAGGGATTTATACTACGACTAGTGGCCCTGTGCCACAATCTAGCACCCATGTATGTGTGTAAGAAGGAAAATATTTATCTTATTAATATTCATATCTCCTGAACCTTTTATAATATTTAGGAGAAGTGGAAACAAGTTAAATGAATTAAAGTACTTTAGCACGCAATCTAAAACTCATGCCATCAGTGAAAATGTTTTCAGAGCTTAACCATGCATACCAGAAAACAGGAGGTAGTACATGCGATATTTCATTGATTTTAAGGTGCTTATTTTAAATTTTTACATATCTGAAATCCGGATGCATTTTACAGTTAATGGCATCTTACAATTGACTGGCATCTTTCTTTCTTAGTAGTGCATAGCATAATAGGATGTCTTAAATAGAGTTTATGAAATACGTTATAGCTATATATTAAAGCAGTCCTCAATGTTTATTTCTTATCAGCATTCACCCCTGGCAAAGAGCCTTCTAGGCTTTTTTCCCTAACATCTCGCCCCCATGAAATGTTAATACCACAGATATACTCAATATGCTTATCTGTGTTTTGTAAATGAAGTGATAAGATTTTTTTTCCTCAAGAACCAATTTTCTTCCCCTTGGGGGCTCTATTATATTGGAAATGTAGGTATTAAAGCGATGCATTCCTTGTTATTCTTAGGTTGTAGAATCTCGTTTACTAAAATAATGGGAATCATGAGCTAGTTCTTAGCTTTAGAGGTTTTGGCTTTAATTATATAATACAATGTCTAGGAATTGTGTTATTATCATAAATGTCAAAATGCCTGCAAAGTTTGAACATTTGCTATTTACCCCAACAATCAGAAAGCTGTTCATAATTTTTTTTTGTTAACAAATAAAAGATCTTCAAGTTCATCCAGTGATGTCATTTAACATATATTTCCCATTTTATGAAATAAGATTATTTAATAATTTCAGTGTAGAAATTTAGGATGTTCACTACCTCACTTTTACATATTCATTATTTTAAAGCCATAACGTGAACAATACATCCATAAAGAGACATTTAAAGACCATCTGATATTCATAAAATACTAAGAAAAATGCTGTTTTATGCTCCACATATTACACTGAGTTGGGAGAATGAAGATGTGCAATTGTTGAAGTGTTTGTGTAGACTCATGTACTGCAATCTAAGCAGTTTTGGGATTCCCACCTCTTACAGTAATAATGGAATACAGAGATCAGTTCACTTGTGACCAGTGGTTTACATGAAAAAGAAGATAGGGATACAATCTCTGCCCATCAGTAATGATTTTCTCTTGTAAAGCTAAGTATTATATTCAATAGCTTTAAATGATAGAGAAAGGAGTAATTTATGTACTTGGATAAAATCTTTAAATAGCAAAGTTGTTCAATATGTTCTTAAATATTTACTTATCTTTCTTTGGGCTATGCAGTTTGCCTTCCATTTTTAAAAAATTAGTGGTGCAAAAAAACTTGTAATATTGGTGATACATAAAATCTTTAACTTTTTTGTATGTATTGCAATAACATTATTTTATATTTGACAATTCAAACATGTTTATATTGGCCCAGTTGTATTTGGTTGTGTTAATTGGCTATTTTGGACACTCAAATGTGTCAGAACACTGTGCAGTTGTTATAGGTGATGTGAAATATTCTAGTAGACGAAGCAATGTATCAGCAAAAATTAATTAAGATGAGCAGTACTCTGAAGAGACTCATCATCAGAATACAGAAATCCACATCACTGCTTTATCATTTTAGTTAATTGTACATAGCTTTTGTAAATAAATTGAAAATTAATTCAAAACCAGAAATCATCTCCCCCGCTGCTCCTAGTACTTGCTCTTTCTCTGCCTTTCAGTCGCAGCATCTCCATGATACTCCGGGCATAGACATCTCTCAAGTTAACACTGATATATGAGTCAGTGGCTATATTCTTGGTAAGCTTCTTTAGGGCTTCACGCTGTCTAACAGCTGCTTCCTTGAGTTTCAAGGTGAAGTAGCAAGCAGAGAAGCGATCGTTAATAATAGCAATAGGCAAGGCCAAGACAAGAATTCCCGATAATATACACATGAAGGCCACGATTTTGCCTGTGGTGGTGTCTGGTCTAATGTCCCCATATCCCACAGTAGTCATAGAGGTGGTGGCCCACCACCATGCACAAGGGACACTTGTGAAGGTTGTGTCAGGAATGCTTTGCTCAGCAAAGTATTCTACAGTTGAAAATATAGAGATTCCCACGGATAGAAATAGGAGTAGTAAGCCGACTTCTTCATAACACTGGGTGATTGTCATCCCAAGGGAACGTAATCCTGCAATAGAACAAACGCTGTCAGTCATTGGCATCCATCTTCTCTCTCTTCCTTCCCTCCTTCCCCTCTCTCTCCTTGCTCTCCCACCCACAAACTGCACTGCACACTTAAATGTCCCCAGCACTGGGCAATGTTCTGGGCATACAAAGTTGATTAAATCATAATCCTGTGCTCAGGAAGTTCACAGTGTAGTTGATGGGGCCAGGTTGAGAAGGCTAGAGAGAAATATAATTAGATTCATTAATTCACCTGTAGAATTATTGAACTTCTACTATTAAAAAGAAGGCGAGAGGTAAGACTGAAGGCAGGCAGGGGTGGTATGATAGGAGTTTTGTACTTTAGTCTGTACAATAAGAGGCCTTTGCAGTGTTGCATGTGGAGGGCATATTTGGTCACACCTGCATTTCAATGCATCATTTTAGCACTTGTTTCAAATGCCAATTTTATGTTATCTTGTATTTTATGTGTCTGTTTTTCTCACCTTCCTTGTAAAGTTTAACACAATCAGCAACCTGATTACCGGAAAGCCAGAAAAAGTAAACAATGGGCACCATAGCAACAAAGTGAAGCAGCAGAAGCAAGTTAGGCATTGGTGATAAAATTGACATGAGAACATCACATGTCTATTCAGGGGACATTCTCACGGTATGTCAGGAGAAGGTCTGAACTCCCAAGACACCCACTGAAACCCTAGTCCTTAATACCAAAGCTGTAGGAAATTATTTCCCTGAGTACATAAAATTTCTGCTTTCCTGTAATAACATAGACCTGAATACAGAATATTCCTCCATTGCAAAAAGGTATGGGAAATGGAACCACTAGAGAATTTACTCTTTATGAAGCATTGGCTGCTTTTCCATTCCTAGATCTGAGGATTTATTAAACCCCAGGGAGACAGACCCACGATAGTCCAATTCTGTCTCTGAAGACACTAGGCCTAAGGCGAGTAAGAGCCCATTATGGGCCGGGCACAGTGGCTCACGCCTATAATCTCAGCACTTTGGGAGGCCGAGGCAGGCAGATCGTGAGGTCAGGAGTTTGAGACCAGCCTGGCCAACATGGTGAAACCCTATCTCTACTAAAAATACCAAAATCAGCCCAGCGTGGTGGTGCGCGCCTGTAATCCTAGTTACTTGGGAGGCTGAGGCTGGAGAATAACTTGAACCTGGGAGGCGAAGGTTGCAGTGAGCCAAGATCACGCCATTGCAATCCAGCCTGGGCAATAGAATGATATTCCATCTCAAAAAAAGAAAAAAAAGAAAGAGAGAGAGAGAGAGAGAAAGAAAGAAAAGAAAGAAAGAAAGGAAAGAAAGAAAGAAAGAAAGAAAGAAAGAAAGAAAGAAAGAAAGAAAGAAAGAAAGAAAGAAAGAAAAGCCCATTATGGAACCAGGCTTTGAATGAACCATAAGATTTATTCCCTAATACTAGAGAGGTGGTTATTAAAGTTTGTCCATATTTTGAAATTATATCAACATGATATCAAAATGATATTGCCCCAGAAGTCCAAAACAATACCTCTTAGAATCATTTTTTGTTTTTATTCACTCACTAGAGACTATTTCAAATGTATTAGCATACTAATCATACTCTTAGGATTTTGAATTTTGCTCTTCAAATTTTGAGATATTCTTGAATTATTAACCAGCTATTTTTAAAGATCATTGAGTATTTTGAAGTTTAACTTCAAAAGAATATCTTTCAGAATACCTTTATAATACCTTTACTTTTATAAAAAACTGGCCTTGATGTGTCTACATAGAATTATGTTCCTTAAATAAATTCACAACATATGAGGAGATGCATAGCATTTATCTGGGAACACTGTTTTAATTTAAAGGCAAAATGTTCAAAACAATTTTGTAAAGGAAAACAAATTGGGTGGAATTTCTAGCATGTTATCTCTATTAACTCAGAGAATCCTCAAAAGAAAGGATATAAGAGGGACATGTTAATTGTTCTGCCATTATACAGATGAGGAGGCTGAGGCATAAAGAGATAGCTTATCTAGTAGAAAGCTACAGAGCCAGGATTTAAACCTAGTTGTCTGGCCAAAATCCCATTATCCTATAACATCTCTCAATTTGAATTTATAATTAATACATGGGGAAATAGGTCATCTATGTTTACATTTTAATAAATGTAGTGTTGAGGCAAAATTGTCAAATATGCAAGTCGTATATTTTTTAATAATTAAGGGTTTACTAAAACTTTATACTTATTTTAGAATGGAGAAAATCTTTGAAGAGGTGACATTGTGGAAATTACTGTTATTTTCCTTTTCCTTTCTTTTGGAAAAAAATGTAGTTTTTACTGGGTGTTTTTAAATTGAGTCTTGTGAAGAGTTTATAAATACTTGAAGAAAGCATCCCATTATCTGTGTCAGAAAACAAAGAGTGGTACTTGTAAAAGTTGTTGGAAACCCCGTTATCAAATTCCTGGTATGTGAGACTAGCTAGGAAAATACACTACCAAAATTATATTATAATAAGTTCTAATTACCAGAGAAATATTGAAGAAAAACATATCAGAAGTTAATTTCACCCAACATTTATAGGAAGGACAACTACCATCAACCTTTTTTAGGTGGTCAGTCCAGGCATATATCTAGGGAAATGAAATAAGGATAGTGATCTCTAGCCAATTTGTTTGTGCTAATACGTATTTGTATCAACATATATAAAATTAATATGACATCATACTCCAGTGTTTCTCAAGGTTTGGTCCAAGAACCACCTATATCAAAGTCATTGGTGAACTTATTATTTATAAAATGTGTGCTCCTAGATCTGATCTCAAGCTTTCTGCGGGTTGGAGCCAGAAGTTGTATTTCAACAAGCTTGCCTGGGGATTCTTATTTTCATTAAGCTATGTCGTAAGGAGACTCATATACTCCAGAACATCTGACAGCTGCAGGGCCAGCCACTGATAACTACTACTGTTGGGGGTGCAAGAATCATTTTTAATCAGTTCCTGTGATTTTCACTGATATTGATTATAATTTTCACGTACCTTATGTGTTTGTGTGTGTGTTATATGGAGACACTTCTAGGAAAATATTAATTAGATTTTCAAAGGCTCTATGACACACAAAAAACTAAGGGATTTCTGTATTCCCCTCTCTCATGCATCCCAGGTTAGGGACAAGAAAACCTTCAGATACTAGATAAAGCATTTAATTAGTTTATTTTGCTTTCTCCCAAAGCAAAATATTTTCATTGCTTCTTCGAAAATTTTGGAAAGGCCACCTGCACCTAGTCATTTCTCTTTCTGCATGGCCAGAGACGGCTCTGAAGGGCCGACTTTCCCTTCTGCCAAGGAGCATATGTGGCAAGCACTTCTTGGATACTGAAGAGATATTGGCTTATGTCCCTATATATCATATATAATTTATGTGTATCTTTTTATGTGTCATTTATGCCTGTTTTGTCTAGAATCTTGAAGAGGCAGAGTGCCTTTAATTTTTGTATATCTTCTGGGCAATGGTTTCAAATAAACTGAGGTTAGCAAATGGTCAAATTTTCTCTCAACATTTCTCTTATGGAGAGGAAGTATGGGAGAGCTCACTTCTCTATACCTGTGAAAACAACTTCAAGGTTTTGCTTCCCAGTGTCTCCTTAGAGGTCATGATTAGGTAAAGTATGGGAGTTGGTAATTCTGAATATCAGTTCAGCATTATTTTCCTTGTACTGTGGTCAAATAACGAATGCTTACATGCAATGGCAAATTAAAAGGCATCAGTGAAATCTGAATACCTGTGGAATGTCTGCCCAGCTTTAGCATGCGCAGAGCCCTGAGCAGCCTCAACACCTGGACGATGCGCCCCACGTTCTCCAGCTCCTGCGTGGTCTGGCTCCCACTTAGGCTCTCTACCAGGAGAGTGATGTAGAAGGGCAAGATGGCAAGGAGGTCTATGATGTTTGGCACCTTTCTTAGGAAGCGACACCTATCGCGCACACACAGGAAGCGGAGGATAAACTCCCCGGTGAACCAGCTAATGCACACATACTCCAGGATTTCCAGCAGCTGCAGGTCCAGCCAGCTTAACTCAGCTGACATCAGGGCCATGTTAATGATGGACACCACCACGAAGATAATGGAGATGACCCCAAAGATACGGGCAGCTGTGGAAGATCCAGGTTTCTCCAGGATATTCCAGAGCTTCTGGCGAACAGTGGGACAAGGTCCTTGGGAGAAGTCCTGTTCACTCTCATGTTGACTTTCCTGGTCTTCTGTGTCCTTCTTGAAGTCTAAAGTTTCACTCAGCTCTTTTCTTCTGAAGTATCTTTTAGAGAAAACAATTTGGTGATTAGTCTAACTTTATTAAAATACAGAAGTATAAGATAATTAAACATGACAGGGAGGTCAGACTTTTTCGTTCAACAAAATGCAGAAAAATGTCTATTCATATTTTACTTAGGTTGTGTCTTACCCACAGTATTCGGAATTTCTCCCTTTGGATGATTTTTTTTTTTTTTTTTTTTTTTTTTTTTTTTTTTGAGACGGAGTCTCTCTCTGTCGCCCGGGCTGGAGTGCAGCGGAGTGATCTCGGCTTACTGTAGCCTCCGCTTCCCAGGTTCAAGCGATTCTCCTGCCCCAGCCTCCTGAGTACCTGGGATTACAGGTACGCACCACCACCCCCAGGTAATTTTTGTATTTTTAGTAGAGACAGGGTTTAGCCATGTTGTCCAGGGGGGTCTCGAACTCTTGGCCTCAAGTGATCCACCCGCCTCGGCCTCCCAAAGTGCTGGGATTACAGGCATGAGCCACCACGACCGGCCTGGATTATAATTTTTAAAATGACACTTTCTTAGTAGAAGTTTATACATAGTAAAGCTACTTTGGATTAATACATTTTATTACCCATTTTCTGGTAACAAGAACAGATGTTTGGCAGATGGAACTTTTTTGTGTGTGTAAAGGACATGTATTCATGAAGAAATGGTAGTAATAGCAAGGTAAACTCAGAGTTCCACAATCATTAAATCAAAGGACCAACCTTTTATCTTCTATATTTAAAACAATTCTCTATTCAAGTTTTTCAAAGTCAATGTTCTAGGTTTGATAAATGATAATGCTGCGTGCCAAATCTTTTATCCCTATGCATGCATTTTTGGAGCATGGCTTTTGTGATTCATTTATTCAGTCACCAAATATTTATTGTGGGCCTGAAGTCCCTTGCCTTATACGTTAAATTAGCATACTCAAAAAAGGGAACAAAGAGATTCAAAAAGTTCTATTCAAAAGTTGGCGTTGATGCTTTCCAGTCCCCCACCCCCACCCCACCTGTAAGCCCAGAAGTGGCCACACCTTATTGCTAGGCCTGGCTCCAGCGAAGCTTGCGTAAAGCCTGAAATCTACCTGTGCCTTCCTCTCTTTCTCTGCCGCGCCCGCCTCCCCGCCCAGCCGCCGCGTGCCTCCGGGGTACCTGTCCCTGCAGCAGGAATCGATGCTGAGCTCATCGATGCCCCAGTACTGGATCTCCTGCAGGAAGGAGAGCGCGCACAGCTGCTCCATGACATGCAGGCGGCCGGTGCGGTAGTAGTGCAGGACATATCGGAACGCCTGCGAGCTGCGGTCGAAGAAGTACTCGTTGTCCACGGGGTTGGCATCGTCGCAAAGCTCCAGAGGGCTGGGCACGGCGGCCAGGGCCCCGGGGCGGCGGTAGGAAGCCACCACCACGGCCAGCTTGCCAAGGCGCGTGTGCGGAAAGCAGGACAGCGCCTGCTGCGAGAGCACGAAGCGGCTGCCGCCCACGTTGACCGTGAAGCAGTCCCCGAGCGCCAAGGGCTCCCCTTCACCCTCGCTGCAGAAGACACTAGAGTCCAGGGAGGTCAGGGAGCCGCTGTCCAGCGGCGAGTCCAGTAGCGCTCTGCCGCTGGAAGGCATCTCTATCCCAGTCGCCGCGGCCTGAGGGCGCCACAAAGTTGGGGACACGCCGGAAGCGTTGGTCCCGCGAGGGCGGTGGCACGGCCCCTGGTGGCGGCCGGGATTCCCCGGGCTCCCGAAGGGGTTACCTCTCCCTGGCGCACTCTCTCCGCCCGCTGTGCGTCTTCCTCCTCCTGCCGCTAGGGAGCCGCGAGTGCGCGGAAGCAGCGCACAAGTGGCAGAGAGAGGAGACTGGGAGCAGAGGAAGGGTCGCGCTAAGAGAAAGGATCAGGTGAGGTCCAAGCCCGACACAGTCCCTGTGCACACTGCTGGTCGCCCTGTCCCTTCCCTAACGTTGTCACCCCGCCTCCCAACTTCGCAATTGCGATTCCCAGCCCAGGAGGTGTACAGATTGAATGACTCGCTACTTGGTGGGTGGAGGGGTTGGGGAAGGGAGGAAGGAGGGAGATGTGGGGCGGAGGAGGAGGAAGAGGAGAGAAGATGACTCTTAGCTGAACGCAAGCAAGCAAGCAAGCAAGGGGGATGGCGAGACTCACTCCTGCCTGCAGGAGACCAAAACAAAAAGTTCAGAAAGCAAAGGAAGTGGTAACCGGGTCCCTTCCAACTTGAGAATTTATATTCCTCCCTTTTCTTTTACTGCCGCTTCATAGGCCTCCCCGGGGGTGTTCGCTGGAGGTGTGAGCAGGTGGGGGAGGGTTCTCTGGGTGAGGGGGCCGCACCATTTTCTCCCAATTCACTCTCATTCTAGTCTGATGATCACTGACGCTCCATTTTCTTCTCCCGTCTCCCTTGGGTTCTGACCTCCTGGTTGAGAAACAAGAATAATGAATGATGACTTTTTATTGAAGACCCAGTGGGTCACTAAGAACCAGGAGTGTCACTGTCAGCTCCCACCCTGTCGAGGGTCCACCTCGCGTTGAGGCACTTTTTTGAGGCACCCTTCCTTTTAGCCATTTCTGTCCCTACAAGTTTCCCGGAGAGCAGGTGTTCTGAGCACAGCGGAGCTCTCATTTTAGAAGGAAAGGCAAAAAGACAAGGAATAGAACAAGCGTGGGCTGGGGCAGGAATTTAAATAGTAACGACGGCCTCCCTCGGTAAAGGCAGAAGCCGAGGCCAGCGCCCAGGTGAGACTAGAAGTGTACCCACGGGGCCCCTGGAAGCTGCGCTCGAGCCAACCTGTTGGACTCGAGGCGAGGAGGTGGGGGCGGGAGGGAAGAGCAAGTGACTCACCTGCAGCTCCCGGCACATCTGGTCTGCGCACAACCGGCGCCGCAGGTAACGTACTCTTCCTTTGATTCTCTTGGTCTACACGTGAGGTCTGACTCGACCGGTCCAGGAGGGAAACTGTGTTCCCGCTGAGCTCTACCCAGCGCCTGCTGCCTTGCCTCGCCTCCACCTCCCTCCGGGCTCCTGGCCCCTGGGCTTAGGCTAAGCGTGTCCGCCCCGCCCGCTCTAGCTCTGAGAGCCACTCGCCCAGTGCTTCCAGCACCAGCAGAGGGGAGTGGCAGGATCTAAGGGAGGGAGGTGAGGAGGCGGGGGTGGGGGCGGGGGGTAGTGAGGTGCCCGGTGACACTCAATATTATATTCATCCTGAACATACTTGTAGAATTACTGCATTTGATTCCCGTTTCCCTGGATCTGTGCCTTTGCAAATGCTCCAGAACAAAATTTCCAACTGGATCAGTGTGCTAAACTTGAGGTTAGGGCAGTTATATTAACTGCTTCGTTTGGCATGGTTCAAGGTTTTCACATTTTCAGCAAGCATCTCAGAATCATGCATTTTTCAAGTCTTTGCCAGAGAGAGTGAACCACACTCATCTTCGTTGTTTTCTAGTACGTATATATAGAATACATATTGGAAAGCGTATATTATGGATACACTTACATATATAAGTATATATTAGAAAGCATACACACACACACACATATTAGGTAGTATATATAAAGACATAAGCAGGCAGCCTGATGTAGTAGAATAAGCTTTTTCATAGATTGGACGGAAACGTGACTGTTTAGGTCTAGCTTTGCTAACTGGCTGTGGGACGTCTGGCTATATCATTTACTTCCGAGGGTCTCAGTGCCTTCCTCAGTGAAATTTCAAGTTTTAATAAAAACACCCAACATTTAATGGGTGCTTACTTTATGCCAGGAAATTTGTAGACTCTTTATTCATGCAGTACCTTATTTAATCATAATGACAACACTATGAGGTAGCATATATCCATTTGACAGAAAGGAAAAGTGAGGCACAGGGAAATTAAGTGATTTACAAAGCGCCACACGGTTCAAATCAAACCCAGGATTACATGTCAGAGGCTGCCTTCATAAACAAAATGCTAGAAACGTTATTTTTTGTTGACAAATCAGTGTGATTGTTTTTATTTTCTTTGCAAGTTTCTAATGAAGGACAGGAGTTTAATGAGGTATTTTCATTACTCTTTCAACAACAGTTTACTGAGCATTCACTATATACTGGCACTATTCAAGGTACTTGCGATATATCAATGAAGAACAGACAAGATCTCTGTTGTTGTGGAGCTTATAGTAATCCTCTGAGAATAAATGGGGGACTTCAAGAAACTTTTTTAAACTATAATATTTATAAGCATGGTTCTTTTGACAGCCATCCATTTGGTTAACTTCTCTCCGTAAAGAACTCTTCCATACAGTAAATACAGAGATGCTAGAATTATCCCAGTCAATAGTTCGCCATTCTGTATAGGTACCGCATTGTTATTATTTTTTAATGTAGCAGAGCTTTCCCCTGCACAGCAAGAAAACTCCTCCAGCATCTCAATTATAGACTATTTAAGTATTGAAAAAAAGGAAAATGCCATAGTTCTGTTAAGGCTTATTCATACCATGATTAGCAATGAAAGTCTATACTAGCTTTACAGATTATGGTGAGGAAAGAGGAAAGCGTTCAAAGGAGAATGACAGGTTTAGGTGAGGAGAGAGATCTTGGACAGGTAACCAGAGGTTAGTGAAAGATGACTGAGGCTTCCATGTCTCCTCCCCTGCCGCTAAGCCACTGAACCTCAGTTATGATGAACGTTGTCCTGTAGAAGTAGTTGTAATAACCTCTCCTGAAGAGTCAGGCTCTCTGCTACACATCTGACTTCTCACAATGATCCTATGAAGTAAGCATTGTAATCCTTAGTTATAGATTTCAGCTTGGATGCTCACAGGCACTAAGAAAGTAACTTTCTACCTTACATAGTGAATACGTGAAGGGGTATGTGAAAGGCTTGAAACAGGCCCTTTCTGACTCCTGACTCTATCTCGACTGCTAACAGCCTAAATGTTTCAATTGGGCATTGATTGTAGTTATAGCAATTTACACTAATCAAGGCAATCATAACTAGAGGGATGATTAGTCAACATGGACTATATAAATATAAATGACCCCTTTTTAAAATATAGAGTCTTGAGTAATACAAATCCCCACTTGTGCTCTGTGCCTTTCCCTTAAGTCTGTTGATTTTCCTTCCTTGATGGCCCAGGTTTTAGTAAGAGACTCCAAGGAAGAGCATACCATAGAAGGGAAATGTGTCCACTTGAAAGATACTTCTTTTAGCCCTAATCCTGACCTGAGGTATAACCTGAGGTATGTCAAAGGAGAACTGCTGATAAGTAGTTGGGGGTGGTGAGGTCTTGCTTTCCATTTCATTTCTACATAGCATAGGAGGAATGTGATTGTCATGTGGGAGGTTGCTCAGTACTGCAATGTGAAAACTCGACAGTCTAAAGGCTTTGGGTATATTTCCTAGTCATCAGATGTTATATTCGAGTGATTTTCCATTAAGACTCTTGTTATGAAATACTCTACTTGCTTTTGGCTTCATCTATCAATTCTACATGTATTGACTTGAATATGGAATCTCCAGTGACAACTAGTATTTTTAATTCTTTCCATTTTTATGAGTATTTTAAGTTTATTAATGAACAGTGTATATTCTTAAAAGTTACAAATAAGATCAAAAGAAAAATCATGGCATACTTTAAATGTCTAACTCAATAACAGTTATGAAAATAAAAGTTAAAAGTCATTTTAAGCTTATTAGAAAGTCCTACTGTTAAAAATATGTAACACTTCATTTAGATTTTGAAGAAATCATGAGAATATTTTTGTTAACATCATATTCTGTTTAACTGTGATACTTTTGAACAATATATTATAATATTTCTGTGAAATCGTTAATGCTTATCTCTAATATGAATGTTTAAAACAATTATACAGATATAAGTCATTAAAATTTTTTAGGAAAATGTACATTCATTATTAATTTATATCCAAAATACTGCAACTTTTTTTTATAATTAGATAGACATGGGAAATATAATGAATGGATAATCTTGAATAAACAGCTTTATAAAATTCAACTTAAATAAAATCTAGATTTTCATTTTTAATTCCTTCACTGTAGTTTCATACATTTACACTAAATTCCTTTAATTTTTATCATTCATCAACAATGCAGACAATGTTTTGTGTGAAGTATGCATATCTTTGGCTCTGTCTTTGATTTCTCAGGAACTGACAACCAGATAGATGAACCAATTGTGATGATGTTTAAAAATGTCTTTGTGTGTGAACAAAATGGCTTTATCTTTTTTTCCTTCATTGCATTGGGATATGTTTAAAGGTAAAAGAAAATCTGACAAATTCTATCTATTCATCTTTCATGTGCCTTCTAGGTGCTTGGAATAAATCCTTCCAACTGTATGACAGCCCACTCTAATGCAGAATTTAGCTTAATGTGGGCTTGTTCTGGATTTCTTCCAAGGGAAGGCAATTATCTTTGGAAGTACCCAAGAAATCATTTTTATAGCCTAGTCTGCTACAGAGATATAGCATGATGGGTTGATGACGGTGGTGGTGAGGATAATAATATGATAATAATAGCTGTTGCCTTTATGTATTTAGTCCCTGTTCTGCCTTCTATAGGCTGCATGACCTTAACAAGTTTCTTAAACCCTGTAAGTCTCATTTTCCTCATCTGTAAAATGGGGATAACAATAGTACTTTATGTTATTGTTTTAAACTTAAATGAGATAATCCATGTAAAATGTATAGTGCAGTGTCATTCTTATCACTTTTATTATTGTTATGTTTCAGGAATTTTTTTGTACTTCCCCCTACCCCCAAGGTCCTAACTAAAAACCTGCGAGATGATAGGCATTATGTTAAGAACTTTACAAACATTATCTCATTTCCTTTATATTTTACATAACCCAACAATGAAGGTAATATTATGATTTTGGTTTTCCAGATGAGAAACCAGGATCAGAGTGTTAAAATAATTTTCCAAGTGTCAAACAGATAGTAGATGTAGATTTGAACACATTTGTTTGACTCAAAGCCTTTATTCATTGAAGGGCATTGATATAAAAATAATGTGATGATGAGAAATCACTGTTGGACATTTTCCTATCTTCTTTACAAATAATTTTGAGAAATGAACATTTCTATTATATGCTCCAAATAATTAAGAAATGACTATACTTATCAGCAATAATCAACATATGACTGTGATTTCACATTTAAATAATTTGATTTTTTTATCATCATTCTCCAAAGGAGATAGGCGACTGGATTGATCATTAAATGATTTTTCACTTTGTCACTACTATATACCAAAGACATTTTGAATTTTTCTTGAATTATCAAGAAGTGCATAGACTCAGGATACATATTGTTCACCAGATTAGTTATTATAATTATGTTGAAATTAAACTTTTATAAACAATATCTAGAAGCAGTGGAGCAAAAGCATCTCAAGTTCTCTGCTCATCATGTTCTGGGAGCTGTTATGTGAACCCAATATTGAAGTTGAAAATTCCAATTAAACACCTTTTACTCAGCTCTATAGAATTCCCTTGTGTTGACAGAGAAAGGTTGAGTCATATGGAACTATTAAAAACTGTGCCTCTCATTTGAGTGTATATGATTCATTAATACTAGAAATAAAATTGCCTTTAGACTTATTCCTTATTCTATTTAGTACTTTCCTTCATTATTAAGGAACTCATTAAACTTGAACTTCATCTTTTAATTGGAAGAAAGGCAACCTTTGCACTCCACTGTTATGAGGTTTTTGTAGTTGTTGTTTTGAGACGGAGTTTCATTCTTGTCGCCCAGGCTGGAGTGCAATGGCGCGATCTCAGCTCACCGCAACCTCCACCTCCCAGGTTCAAATGATTCTACTCGCGAGTAGCTGGGATTACAGGTGCCCGACACCATGCCCGGCTAATTTTTTGTATTTTTTAGTAGAGACAAGGTTTCACTATGTTGGCCAGGCTGGTTTTGAACTCCTGACCTCAGGATCCGCTCGCCTCAGCCTCCCAAAGCGCTGGGATTACAGGCGTGAGCGACCGCACCCGGCCTGCGAGGTTTTTAATGTTAATTTTCTTTGGTTTTCGCTATGAGAAGTAAATATTTATGGACATGTACTTTTACAATATTCAGGGGGTAGTTATGAGAATACACAGATAAAATATGTGTATAAAGTATCATATATCATATATACAATACATATGAATATACACATTCAACACACATGAAAAACTAACACTGCAGTTTATAATGAATACTAGTTTGGTTGATTACATTTTCTTACTCTATGCAAGAAGAGTAATGAGCAATCATTGACAATGTAAGGAAAATAGTAAAGATAAGCAAGAGGAAAGGCAATTTTTCTCTGCAGAATGGTTCTTAGTTATATGGTATAGTCCTTTTAAATATCATCCTCATGGCATTTTAAACATATAATCTAATAAAAGAAAAAACATGAAGTAACTTTTTAGGACACATATGCTAAAATCTGTGCCGAAATATTTTTGTTAAACGAATTGTGAAACTGTATAGAATACCTATTATTCTAATCTCAGTTTAAGCACATAGAACACTAATGTAAATATTGTACATATTAAATCATTGCACACAAATGGGATAACCTTAATTCTGTTTTAACTCCCAAGTCAATGCTTTTTAAACTTAGCAGCATGTTCTACTTTCTTACAGTTTTCTCTTTGGTACCAAAAAAAAAAAAAAAAAAAAAAAAAAAAAGGAATGTGCACATGAATTTTGTTTTGTTGTTTTAAAAAAGAGCCCAGAATCAGTGCATGTATTCCAGAATATATTTTCTCTACGCCATATAATTATATTGATGGCAAGTGAATATACAAATTTGTCATTCTTGCAACATGAAGAGTAGCAATGAGCCATATGGCTTCTCCTTTACACCACTGCATCTGATTGACATCTCAGTTAGAGACTCAGCCTCACAGTTCTCCCACAAACAGATTTCCCGGAAATCTAAACCAAATGAGAATCCAGAGGGAAGTCAAAACATAGTAAATTTGTCACAGGCCTGCTTTTTTGTTTGATTTCTATAAGGTCAAATTTATCCATTTTAGTACAAGCGAATGTTTTATTATTAAGGTGACAGCAAGAAATATCATTTTATACTTATAATTTTTTCAAAAATGGAAATAAATCTCAAATAATTTGTAAAAGAATAGAAAAACTAGATAAGACTTTTTAAATAAATTTAAGAAATCATCAACGTAGTCATAGGTTCAGTATTTATGATGACTCTGGGCCACTTTTAATAGCAGAAGCTTATGAAAAATTAAGAACAGATAATTACTGACTAAACAAGTAGAAAATTTGAGTATGTGTTTATATGTGTGTGGAGAGCAAGTATTTTAATTTGATTTTTAAAAATTAAGGCATTGCCAGGTGGAGTGACTCACACCTGTAATCCTAGCAATTTGAGAGGCTGAGGTGAGTGGATCACTTGAGCTTAGGCGTTCAAGACCAGCCTGGACAACATGGCAAAACCCTATCTCTAAAAAAAAAATTTAAAAATTACCTAGCCAGGCATTGTGGCATGTGCCTCTAGTCCCAGCTACTTAGGAACCTGAGGCTGGAGGATCACTTGAGCCCAGGGCGGTCAAGGCGGCAGTAAGCCATGATTGCACCACTGCACTACTGCCTGGGCAAAGAGCGAGACCCTGTCTCAAAAAATAAATAAATAAATAAATAAATAAATATAGGTATACTAAAATTGTGTTTTATCACTTAATATTGTTCAATAAATAGGAAAGTATCAAAACAATTTTAAGCATAAGTAAGAAAAAAACACTTCCTATTTGAAAATGGTTAACTTTTGGCCTGCTTCACTTTTTTTTCATAATAACGTGTTAATAGCTGGCAATGTAGCTGTTTGTAAAATATTTATTGATGACTAGATGTAAAACAAAAAGCAAGTTTGGGTGTATTTGAACATACAGGTGCTTGGATAAGACCGTGAGAAAGCAGCGTGTGGCCTCTGTCAATGTCAGCATGGACAATCATTGCCTGACATGGAAGCCATGTTTGCTTGTGAAATTATGATCCACTTTCATCATTTTTGAATCATATTTGAATCAGCACTTGTCCCTGGAGCAAGAAGACTCCTAAAGTAAGCGAGCCTCTCTCCCATAAAGTGATAGAGATCACTTTCTTATAGAAGAAAAACTGGATGAAAACAACCATTTTCTTAACATCAAAGACCCTTTAAAGGGTCTAATCAAACCCCAGGGTCTATAGAGCACACTTTGAAAGCTATTGTTATAGAGAATATACTTATTTTGACAATTTAAGTATAGGAATTATAATGTTTACGTTGTTCAGGAATGAAAGAAAGAAGTATAGAACTTGTGCTCTACTAAAAAAGTTGTTCTCATGGCTTTAGGTTTTGAAATTATGGTTGTTAATAGAAAGCAGCAGCGTTGGGACCCCTTTACCCTCTTAAAAATTATTGAGGGCCCCAAAAAGGTTTTATTCATGTGAGTTATATCTTAATATTAACTATATAAAAAATTAAAATATTCATGTATTAAATTATTTAAAAATAAGAGTAACAAAACCAATTCCTGTAAAGAAAACACATTTTTGAAAATAAATGTATTTGTCCCCCCTTAATTAGTGAGAAGAGTAACATTGTTTTACAATTTTTCATATCACTTTCATATTTGACTTAATGTCTGCTTCTGTATTCAAACTGTTGCAACTTGGTATTTTGGTTGAATCTTATGCAGAAAACCAGTGTCACACAGATATGCAGTTAAAAAAGAGAGGGTATTTTGATAACTTTGGCATATATTTTACATAAATTTCTCTTTGATACTACTCCAGAACCTGACAGATTAGTTACAATATGAAGTCTGAAACTGTATCAATGAATTTCTCATACCCATTTACATTAAAATCCATGATCTATCCTGTCCTTGGAATGACTTCTTTTGAATCCGTACGTGACTTTGTTATGTCATGCACTGGTCACTTAGAAAATGGTTGTTTCTTAGATATGCAGACCTTCCCAAAGGTGACATATTTTACTAAACAACAACAAAACAATCACTTTTGTTAATGTTATCACCAATTTAATCAGACAATTTTCTAATGATTGGGAAGTTATCAAGCATATGGTAGTACAAATGTGTTTTCCAAAACTCGAATTTTCACTTGGAAGCTCAAATTTTATCATCAGCAAAAAAAAATACTGTTAGGTTTCCTTGACAGTGACAGGTTCCATGCATTCATTTTTATGAAATTATTATAAACCTCTGAATAACCGTAGTTCATCTACCAGCCTTTTGTTTTTTCAAGTGAAAATGGTGATCCATGGAAACAGTGGCTAACTCATTGTGCAACCCAAAACAACCACAGTAATGCTTTGTCGGGAGATAAGCATGTTACCGAGATATGCTGCAGAAGGCCTCCAGTGTCCTTCCAATTTAGTCAAGTAAAACGTTAAAAAGACGTGTACTCCATTATGAAATGTAATAAAATTTATTTTTCTTATTGTTCATTGGTAATGTTGTTAAGTGAAACTGGAATTTTATTTCCTGAAAGTATATGAAGAACAGGGTGGCAGCTAGTGTAACTTGGTGCCACTGCTTTGAGGTGTGCTAAAACACAAGCAGTTGTACCAATCATTGATTTTCATCATCAGTGAAAACAGACTCAGTGAAAAACACAAATATTGTCTTAGAATAAAAAAAAACAACCATTTTCTTAACATCAAAGACCTCTCAAAGGGTCTAATCAAACCCCACGGTCTATAGAGCACACTTTGAAAACTATTGTTACAGAGAATATACTTATTTTTACAATTTAAGTATAGGATTTATAATGTTTACGTCATTCAGGAATGAAAGAAAGATGTATAGGACTTGTATGTTTTTCTTTGCATGGTTTCAACAAAATGTTTCTTGCATCTAATATATCTTATTTAGAGATACACAGAGAGAGAGAGAGAGAGGTGAACATATGAATATTTACATATTGTTAGGCAGGCAGAAAAAATATGATTAATTTTACCTCCAATTGATCAGCTATTTCTTATAAATTTCTTCACTCTAGATATCAGGTAAATCCTACATTTTTAGTATAATTAAATAAATATAATCTAATCCAATAATTTAAATATTTCCTTTAGGTAATGCACAGTCTTGTGGGAAAAAAATGTTCAGTCTCTCAGATTTTTGGAATCCTTTCTACCCTTCTCCAAATGGGCAGTGAGTGGCCCAAAGAGATAATGTTCTCCAGTCTAGTCTAAGTGGGGTCAGTTGGATCACCGGTTAACAGGACTATTAGTCCAGGCTTCCTGGACTAATAGCTACTGGGGTATTCATGGGTATGAAGTCCAGAGGCCATTAGCTTTTGGTCTCTACATTCTTCCTCACTTAGGCCTGTTCCCATCGGCTTCAGGTTATAAATGGTTTATCAGGCCTCTCCAGCACCTCAAATCTGTATCTCCTTAGCAGTGTAAAGGGCCACTTCTATCTATCTTAGGTTTATCTATCTGTAATCTACTATTGCTTCCACAAAATGACAACCGCTTCATTGTGGCAGGGTATGGAGCATCTCCTAAAGCTTACAGCTTTTCACTAACACCAATTGCAAAGTGTTAACTCACATGTTCCTGGGCTGGCCAGTACCTTCTGGAAGTTTCTGAAAGCCCGTCCCTGACTTGCAAGGGTTTCTCATCAATGTATATTTGTATTTATAGAGGATACATAAGTCCTGTAGCTGAGCTATAGAGAGACAAGTCCTATACGTCTTTCTTTCGTTCCTGAACAATGTAAACATTATAAATCCTACACTTAAATTGTCAAAATAAGTATATTCTCTACCTCTTCCCATCACCTATTTTTTTAAATAATTATTCACGTGTTTTTTTTTCCCTCTGCTTCTAAATCAGCGGTCCTCAATCAGTGTTAGTACTGCTGTCTTAAAGACATATTTGGAGATGTGGTCATGGTGTTGATGGTGGGTGGTATCTTTACCTGTCACAGTGATTGGAGAATATTATTGACAAGTACTACCCTGGATCTATAGATGCTAAACATCTTTTACTTTATGGGCAATAAAGAATTGACATTTCCCAAATGCTAATAGCACTCTCATGAAAAACACTGCTCTAGGATACAAATTCCTGAGACTCCAGGGAAGAAAGCCTCACAGCTTAGCCATGGTCTCTATAACCAAGGCAACACTAATTAGTCAAACCTTCCCACAACCCACCAGATGAAAGCCTTAGACTGACTGCAAGAAAAAAAAGTCATGAATCAGAAAAATGAAAGGTATTATGGTCATTTTATAAAGTATGTACATACATTAGACTTTTGAATTTGTAATCTTTTTTCTAGTATCATTGCATAGAGATGACGCATTAAGCACAAGAAATAATATATATATATAAATATGCATATATTTAAAATCTACAGTAAAATAACAT
Source organism: Hylobates moloch (assembly GCF_009828535.3). Classification (NCBI taxonomy): domain Eukaryota; kingdom Metazoa; phylum Chordata; class Mammalia; order Primates; family Hylobatidae; genus Hylobates; species Hylobates moloch. The sequence goes on from NW_026652284.1 coordinate 90,349,962, forward strand.
TGTTTTATTGTGGTAACTGTTGAGAAGGTACAGACCTGGCTTCACTGAAGTAGACATGCTAATGGGTGGACTGTGGCACACATTATAGAGACAATATGTCATACACACTCCGCAGCTGAACTTTTATCTAAAGATTCCGGGAAGACTTCATAAAAAGCTTAAATAACTTTTAAAATATCTTTGGTGAGCCTTCACAGAGACAGAATATCTTGAATCATCTCCTTGCTAGTTGCCAGCTTTGTGTCCAAAAGGGCAAACAAGATTCACTGTTTTCAGAATGGCTTTGCAGCGCTTTCATATCCACTTCTCTATACTTTATTCATCTGGTTCTTCTTTTATTGATTTAGTTTCTGACCCCCTTGCATGTGAGAAGTTTGCATGTAAAAATAACTAAACGGAGTGCAAATAATTAATAAAATGTCCCTTAGTTATTTTTTGATATAGTTCGTTCAGAATATTCCAAACCTTACTCTGTTTAATAAAATGTATATCATATGCTTAATAGTCATATACAAAATTCCTAGAACTCTATTGATAAGCTTTGCGTTTTGGAATCAGAATTCTCTATAACTTATATAACATTGATTCTTTAGAAAATGTATAATATTGAAAGAATTCAAATTGCATATTTTTCACTGGAATGTGAAAAATTTGCCAAGGTAGACCCCCCATAACTATCCTATAGTTTGCATTTAATTTTACTATTTTTTTTCTTAAAAATACATTTAGTACTGGGCATATTTCCTGTCTGCTGAGCGCAACACATTTAATTTGACTTTTTCTTGGTAGAGAAAATTAAAGAAGTTGCATAATGAATATTTCCTGAGTTGTGAATTAATATGGAGTGATTCAGAATCTGTGAAAGCTTTGGAGATGTTTTAATTTCAGAAAAAGGCAATGATGTGTGAGTTATCACACAAGTTACAAAAACTATAACAATTTCCAGTACATTGTGTATACTCTAAATGTCTTCTGCCTCACAGCATGCTTCAGGTGAATTAGCTGTTTTATCGACACCAGTATCATAAGAGAAGCTCATGTCATCTTTTAGAATTGTTGTATTCGATTGATCTCTTTTTTAGCTTTTGTAAAATGCCAAATTGAAAATAAAGATAGCCTCTGCCAGAAGTTGCCTTACTGTTGAAATTTGTTTTGAGTCCGTAGTGTAGTTTTTCTTTTGTTTTCAGTATTCACAATTTTGGTTACTATTTTACTGTTCATGCTCTGTCACCCTTAATATGAATTTAGTAAATTTTGTTTGGCATTTTGGGTTCAAACATACTGATAACTATGTAAAATGATTTTTTTTAGTGTACTCTGAAATTACAACATGCAGTTCAAATTTTTCATGAGCAATGCAGAACTGGAAACTCGTTCGTATATTTTGCTCCCTGACACTTGTTCAGTAATCTGCAGTGAGAGACAGATTCGATAGTTGAATCAGAAAAGGCATAGAAGTATTAAAAACTGACAAAAAAAGGAATGATAATCTAGCAAAGTTTTGTGTATTCACTGGAGTACAAGGACCAAGCTTAACGGACAGATGAAAAGGTTAATAGTTGAAGACTTAGATGGGGTGCTGGGAATAGGTTGCTAAGAAACAGCATTTGTAGAATGTTCAACTAAGTATCAATCTATGAAACAAATGAAATAGGAGTGTTTTTCCTAAAGATAGGTAAGGAGGAAAAGGCAGAGAGCAATAAGGCCTATAAATTAAGACATCCAAACTTTTTTGTGGTGAAAGTTTGCTGTGTTTATGGGAATCAGAATATCGGAGGATTAAGTGAGATAATTTGTGAAATATTTTGAGATGTGAGATTTATTTTCATTTTTACTTATTTATTTTTGTTTTCTTTCCTGGGCATAAAATACAAAGTGTTACTAATATTTAGCAATTGCTATTTGTGTGTTTGACTGATAAGAAAAAGAAGCAGTAAATTCTCAATAGTCATTTCTTCCTGGAACACATTGTAGACACAAAAGAGTCATTTTCATGATGATTTCATCACCTATTCCAGAGTCTGTCTTTCTTTAAATTGATTCCTAGACACAAAAAGAGCCAGTTGGTCTCTGATTACTGCACACCTGGCATGCTTGATTGTGTTTCCTTGTAAGCATTCAGCGAATCTTATTTATTGCTTGAAACTGAGCTTCAGCACACTCTTAACAATATCTGTTCTCCATTTCTTACTTCGGCTCTTGCTGTCTCTGCTTCAGTTTACCACAGATATCACATGTCTGGGCATCCTTGCCTTACCCATCATTCTCATATGCTTAACCCAGTGGGGTTTGAAGGTAGATCAGAGCTGCCTAGCTTCTAATTTTAGTAACAGACTATTTTATTATTGATGAGGGTTATTTTCAGTATGTAGAATGTGTTTGGCAACGACAGTCCTTCCTACTTGTTTTTGCTGCTCAGTGGTATGAGGTGGAAAAAGTTTGGATGAACTGCTTCTGTTAACATTTCCCAAGTCTTCTGGAACTCTCTCAGGCTATTAAAAGATGTTTTGTAAAATATTTTCTTAAAAAATCAAATGTGTGTTTGCATTAAACAAAATTAAAGAGCTTTGTTCTCTCTCCAAAATATTTTTCTAATCCATCCTCTTCTCTACTTCCCCACTGTTATTCTAGTCTGAGAATCAACTCTTCGTGTCCATTAAAAGCTTCAGTGCTTCCACTCTTGATATCTATCAAATTCCCATAGGCTGCATCATGACATTTGCACAACTTAAATTATGTAACACTGATCCCTACTTAAAAGCTTTTAATTCCTTTTCATTGCACACAGAATAAAATTTAAATTACTTTCCATGACCTTCAAGGCTTCTGCTCTTCTCATTGACCTGTCCCACCACTTATTTGTAACCACATGGGCTGGTCATTTTGATCTTCTCCTGCCTGTCCCTTCTGTCTTATTTAGGATCAGTTATAAGGTGGGGAAGAAAAGGGTATTTTCAATACCTAATGCCTCCTCATCTCTCACCAACACAACTATGTAAGCTCCAGGAGGATACTGGTCTCACCTTTACTGTACACCACTGTGTTCTCAGAGCCTAATACAGGGCCTTTCACATAACTGGCACTCGATAAATGTTTACTGATTGCATAGACAATTATTTATTACAATTTTAATATGTTACTCTGCAATGTAGCAGTTCTTAAATTCAGGATTGGAGATATTTGTTTATGTGTGTGTGTTTATGTGTATATATGTATAAATACAACTAATTACAAATAGCTACTTCATATATACGTGTATATATATTTAAATAAAATGTATAAATACAGCTATTTACAAATAGATACTTCATATATACATATATATATAAATATATATATATATTTAAATAAAAAATTGCAGCTATACCAGGGGCTACTGTCTTCTTATCGATAGACTGGTTGTTAAGACTTGCTTATTGTTCTCTCTAAGAATATCGCAAAGATATTCTCCTCCTAGCAATGCTTTTTTTCTGGAGTAAATAATCTCCAGGAGGCTTTAAAGATAAGATTTATGTTATATCAATTATAATAGAATATAATCTGAAGCTCAGTGCTCTTAAATATCTTTCAGATGCTTAGCAATACTGAGAAAAGTATTTCTGGAAATTTTCTTGAAAAATATTCAACCCATTGTTAATCTAGTTATTCCATATTTTATACTTTGATTTAGTCAGGTCATTATCAAGACATTCACTGGGATCATACCAAATTGGTCTGATGCAGAATTTATTTTTAACTGAGTTACATTTGGTTTATCATTGCTGCCCTATGTCAACGGGCCTTAAAATACAGAGTCTTAAGCAGGTCATTGTTGTATTTATGAAATGATGTTGTTGAGGATGAGCCCCATTACACTACATACTGTCCTCTCTGTTAGGATCTCCACTATACAATTTTCTTCACTCTCAAATAGAGGAATACTTGTTATCAATGGATTTGTTTTGCTCTATGAGCTTTGGAGCCTAGAAGATTTATTCATGGAGGTTTGTTTTTTAAACATGATTAATATTTATCAAGTGCTTACCACAAGGTACTGTTGTAGAAAAAAAAAAAAAAAGGGTTCTTGTCACGTGACAGACTCACAGACACTTTGAAGGACGAGGAGGAATGGAATTTATTCGGCTAAGAGAAAAAAACTCAGCAAAGCAAAAGTGGTTCCTGTTAACAGGCCCCCATCTCACAGACTGAATCCCAGGTTACCACACAGGAACAGGAGAGGCTAGCCTCCTCCCCCATGCAAAGGGAGCAAACTTCCTGAGGCTCCACCCCATCCTCTCAGTGCATAGGCTACTGGGAGATCCTCTGGGGACTCCTTCTTACTTAGCTGTCTCACTAGTATCCTATACAATATTTTATATGGATTATTCCATTTAATTCTCAGAATCCTATGATATGCATATTGTTATTAATCCTATTTTGCAGATGAAGAAACTAAGAACGGAAAGAATAAATAATCATCCACTGTCATACAACTAGAAAACATTGGAACCAAATTGTGAACACAGCCGAATTCAGTAGATTGCCTTCCACCTGCATCTAGCTTATTTCTCTAAACTTTTTTTCTTTTGTCTTATTTTTTATCTGTTTAAGCAATCTTAAATATTTTTTGGAAAATGTGAAGTATAATGAAATAAAAAAGTGAGATACTAATCTGCCTTACCTGATGAGTATTATGTTCTATCACAAAGCTCAAATAAGTCTATAGGTAGGAATCGAAGGAGGAAGTATGAGAAAATACATCTTTGTTAGAATAAGCTATTTATCAACTATTATTCTTTTCTACATTCATATTTCAAACTTGATTGTGTTGTAAATTAACTTTCATTTCTCTTGGATTGCTTTTTCAAACTATACCCATAGGAAATCTAACTTGTTATGTTAGTAAAGATTAAACTATGCCTTATAATCTTTCATATTTAGTCAATTATGATGAATGTTTGGTTTTCTACAGACTTTATTGAAATTAATAGTAACAAGATGTTCTAAGACATACTAGAGAGTTAATTATCTTTTCGATTTGTATCTACAATTAAGGCTTGCATTGACATTTAGGACTTTTTGTTTCTCAGTTTGCAAGTCACAAATTTTAATTGTATGTATTATATAGGTAATTCAGCCTCAGTTTTGGAATATAAAAGCATTGCATTAAATACATGAGTCATTATGGTTCAAACTGCTCAAATTATGGCTAGAAAACTTTTCTAATTTATCGATAAGACACCTACTATTTAAAAATTTGAGAAGGTCTATATGTACATAAATCCCACTAAAATTCACACTATTAAAAATTCCAGCTACTGCGTATTGAATATTCATCTTTAATAATAAAAAGTATACCCTTTTGTCTGAGTGCGGTGGCTCATGCCTCTAATCCCAGCACTTTGGGAGTCTGAGGCGGGCGGAACACGAGGTCAGGAGTTAGAGACCAGGCTGACCAACATGGTGAAACTCTGTCTCTACTAAAAATACAAAAATTAGCCAGGTGTAGTGGCACGTGCCTGTAATCCCAGCTACTCAGGAGTCTGAGACAGGAGAATCGCTTGAACCAGGGAGGCAGAGGTTGCAGTGAGCTGAGATCGTGCCATTGTACTCCTGCCTGGGTGACAGAGTGAGACTCTGTCTCAAAAAAAAAAAAAAAGTACACCCTTTCAAAAGTTCTATTAGTTATGTTAATATCTGACTAGATCCACCACAACAGCACAAGAAAAAATGAATCAAAGATATAGTAAATTTATCTTTATCTTAGGGCTCACTGCCAACCTTCTTCATTTAAGCTGCTACTATATTTTTCATGGATTACCACAAAAGTTTTCTAACTTCCCTGTCTAAAATTTCACTCTTTGCCAATTTCTAACCCATTCTTTGCTTAGCAATTAGAGCAGTCTTTTAAAATGGTTTATCTGGCGATGCCATTCTGCTTAAAACTCTGCAAGGGCTCTCCATAACTCTCAAGATTCTTGCTTAATTTCTTGTCAAGACTCAAAGTGGCTTAGGATCTAGAGTCTTCCCCCAGTCTCATCTCTTACTCCTTTTTTTTTTTCTGCCATCCTAAGCTGCCCCAGTTCTGAGAATGAGTCCTGTTGTCTTTTGCGTCTAGGCCTTCACACGCTCTAGGTAGAGCAACTTTCCTCTTCATTTTTACCTACCTGACTCTTTATGTTTCAACCTAGGTATTTCCTCTCAGTCTAAGCTAGGTGCTCCTTCTTTGTTGTCCCATATCCCCTGTGAGTTTATCTCACCAGTGATTGCTTATTTACCCATCTGCTGTTTTTCATGGGAGCCTGAGGTCCACTGTGGAGTCCTGGTAAGATAGTTAAGCAACAACAAGGAAGGGGTCCCAGGTAAGGGAAAACAAATGCTCTGAGAAATGGCTAATTGCAAGTAACCTACTGGCACAACATCCTGTTCCCAAACACCTCTTTCCGCACATAGCCTCTTTAGCATAGGCCTAGAAAACTTCCCTCCAGCCCCTGCCTCTTTGCAGACAGCCCCTTCTCTGCTGTGCTGCCTGTTGCTTCCCTTCAACATACTTTCCCTGTAATAAATCTTCCTTTCTTCACCTAGGAATATCTTGGTAAAATCCTTTACCACCCACGATGACACTGGCCCCAGCCATTCGCACCCGCAACACCCACTTTAAAGGGAATGAGTGTTTTTAGTTCTTATTCTTTGCCTTTACTCTGGAGACAAGCACTTAATAGGCACTCAATAGGGCCCCAGTATTTTTTTCAACAAATAAAGGGATTTTCCGATATTATAAATAGCATTTTAATACCTCCTTAATTTTTTTCTCTAAATGAATAAGATTATTGATATAGCTGCCACTTGTGCTGTCTCAACTGGAGTTCAAATCCTAATTCTTCTACTTACCAGTTGTTAGGAATAACGCTCAAAATCCTAAGGAAATTGAACACTCGTTCAAAGGATTCTTAGCAAAGCAATTTTACTTCTGCGCAGAGGGGTGCCTCCTTGGCCAGTCACCATGAGAGCACACCTGAACAAAGGGGCACGAGAGCCTTTATTCCTGATACAAGTCCTGCCCCTGTACCCTTTCCCCATTGGCCGGGGTCGGGTCGTACAATCTAAACTAATCCCGGTTGGCTAAACATTTGATTTTTTTTTTTTTTTTGATAAGGTGGGCATGTAAAAAAAAGTGGAGAGGAAGGGGAAGCGGTGTCTGTAATGAGCTAGAAAGTTAGTCCTCTTTCCAAATAGGGAAAGGAAGGTGAGCAAAGTGGAGAGGAAGGGGAAGGGGTGTCTGTAATGAGCTAGAAAGTTAGTCCTCTTTCCAAATAGGGAAAGGAAGGTGAGCTGGTACTGATAACGCCTGGTACTGTGGTGTGCCTGGGCATCTAACAAAGGAAAAAAGGAGAAAAAGGAGAAAGTGGGGAATGAATTAAAGGATAAAAGATTGATCAGATTATTTGAAGAGAAACCTCATCATATCCCACACATTTCTGTATCTCTGGGCAAATCAACCTGTCTTAGTATTCTCATTTTAAATTCTAGAAAATAATGGTGCTTCCATATGTTAAAATAAAGTTTAGCGAAAGCTCCTGTCTTATATATTTTAACTGGATGATGCTATGTCACATAAATTTTTAGTCCAAAATTTTGGCCTAGTGATTTCTCCATACATAGTAAACTGTAACCTAAATGGATATGTAAAGAGCCTGTAGCTTACTCTTGTACCAATTACAGAGTTTCAGTTAATCACAGGTGTCCACCTGTTCTAAGCATATTCGATGATGTCAAATGCTGAACTGTAATCATCCTAGATGTTACTTTACCTAACTTCACTCTCCTTTCTCTGCCCTCTCATGTTATCCGATCATGCAGTAGCCCCAGAGTCATTCTGAACCTATTCTTGTTCTGGGGACTGCCTGATTTGAGAATTGTTCTTTACTCAATACAACTCTGTTAAATTTGTCTTAAGTTTTTAACATATAATAGGGTTGCAATGGCTAGTGCTTGTGATAAGATAAAAACACTTAGCACACTACTTGGCAACTACTAAGCATTTCATCTTCTTATTATATCAGTTTTATTGTATGGCAAATAGTATAGCACAGGCTTTAAGAACTCTGACTCTGAGAACAGATGCATGTAGGTTCAAATTCTGGGCTGGCCTTCTACTAGATATGTGACTTTACTCTTTGGAAGTTTTCTCTTCTGTAAAATGGGAATAAAAATAATGCCCACATTGAGGGGTTGCTGTGAGGTTTAAAAAACGTAATACAAAGAAAAGCTTAGCACATTGCCTCACGCACAATAGAGGCTTAATAAATGCTCGATACTGTTATTATTAACAAATTGATGTCTCTCCTAAAATGGGGAATTCATTGAAGTCACAGATTTTTGTTTCATTCATCTTTGAATTCCTGGTGTAAACCCAAAATAAAATTCTAAGGCACCCCAACCATCTGAATGGACTTCCCCCTCGACCAGGGCACTTTTAGAATTTAACCTGAGAGACTGGTTCAGGCCATGATAGGAAGTGGGGTTCAGACAAGCCTCATTATACTACTCCAGTGTTAACATCAATACAGACCTTTAAGTCTGATAAGAAGCATTTACAATCTATTCTGTATGATGCCCTTACCTGAAGGCTTCATCTGCATGATTAAACTTTGCTCTCCACAACCTCTTATTGCAACCCAGACGTTTCCTTTCTGTTGATCCCAGGTCTTTAGATAAACCCAATCAATTGTCAACCAGAAAATTTAAATCTACCTATAACCTGAAAGCACACCACCCCTTCAAGTTGTCCTGACTTTCTGGACCAAACCAATGTATTAAACCAAGCTGCTCCCCAACCACCTTCGTTCCATGTTCTCAGGATCTCCTGAGGGTTGTGTCATGGACCATGGTCTCTCATAGTTGGCTCAGAATAAATCTCTTCAAATATTTTACAAAGTTTGACTCTTTTTGTCATTGCTAGCATCAGTATTTCACATTGGTACCTTGCATACAATAATGTGTCTACTTAAATAATAAAAATAGCCCCGAGAAGAGGAAAGCACTGAAGTGTCATTGTCCATGTGCAGCTTTATGTGACATAGCATCATCCAGTTAAAGCTGGGATACCCTAGAGATGGAAGCAAGATGTGGAAATATAATTTTGGAATGTAGAGACATTTCCAGTTAAAATAAACCTTCTGATGACATTATCTTTACAGAAATGAGTGTCAGGAGTTGAGAAAGAAATACAGTGAGGTTAATTGAGAGAGCTCAAGGGCAAATTTAATCTAATTCAAAATTTTAGCTATGATTAACCTTGGTGTGTAGTTTCAGTGTTGATCAAAGGAAACAGAAAAAAGGAATTGTCTAAGTAGGCTAGTTTTGCTGGTATTATTGTTTGATGACAGGAATTTCGTAGAATAAGATAGTCTGGCAAATGGGCCCAGTATGTTTTTCAGAGCTGAAGTCTATCTGATAGACTAGACGCCCCGGGGGAATATGCATTAATTAGTAAGCTATTAGTGGCAATTGCTGCTAATTTGAGTCTTGTAATTGAAAGACTACAGAATGGTGTTGACAGCACTTTGGGGTAGGAGGAAATTTGAAAAAGCTTTTCTATAGCTCATCTTTCTGTGATAGGAGACATGGTTATTTCACTTGAATGTATTAACCTTGTGATGGAAACTTCCTGTCTTCCTTTAAAAATGACAATCATGTATGGGCAAGAAATTAGTGAGAGATCTCTTCATAATTCAGTTTTGAATTTCCCATACATTTGTATATAAGAATACAAAATATACTTTTTTAATGCAGTCAGGTAAAAACTGAAGTTTTTTTTGTGAGTTGAATCACATAATTACAAAAAAAGAAAATGTGCTTCTTTTTTTTTTTGGTGACCTGACAGAGGAAAAAACACAATAACTCAACAAGGGTACATGATTTTAAAAATCGTACCTATAGATGTCATTCTTGCCACATAATGAAACAGAAGGTGAGTTCTAATTCACAAATGATAGTATGAGGAGCTCCATGGATTTTAAAAATCGTACCTATAGATGTCATTCTTGCCACATAATGAAACAGAAGGTGAGTTCTAATTCACAAATGATAGTATGAGGAGCTCCATGGATTTTAAAAATCATACCTATAGATGTCATTCTTGCCACATAATGAAACAGAAGGTGAGTTCTAATTCACAAATGATAGTATGAGGAGCTCCATGGATGACTTCTAGGGAAGCACCAAGAACAAGTGAAAATTATTTTAAAAATCAAGAATTCAATGTCTATGGAAATTGTCTTAAGTTCAGAAAACAAATGAAGAAATATTTATTGAAAAAAATCTAAATCTTTGTAACAACACTGTGAGTCTGTGGCATTTGAACCACAATGCCCTTCCTCTCTGTCCCTTTCCAGTCCAGTGTGATGGAGGCTTTACTCTGGCAGGTATGGCCAACAAGATAGGGGCCCTCTGTACTGTTAGGTTCCAGTCAAGGGCTATGGTATCTCTCCACGAAAGGCAGGGCACCAGCATTTCTCATTAACCACAGCTCTGTGTTACAGAGGCCAAATTCCAGTTGACAGCGTAGTCAAGAGTTCAGGATTTCCCTTCCTTTATTCCATCCCCACTAATAGAAGGGAAGCTTCACCTTAGCTGCCCCTGCAAAGCAGATTGAGAACACTAGAACCCCAAACACCCTTGCCACAGCTCACTTGTAGGTAGAGGTTTCATGCTGGGAGATACAATCCTAGAAGTACAAGGCTACTACCCCTGGATCATGCCCTGCTCATAAAGCAAGGATGTTGCTCTGAGAGAAGCAGGCTCTCTGCAGCAGTGGTTCAGAGAGGCAGCCCATAAGAATGTTATCTTTAGAGAAGATGGAAGAGATCCGAGGTACCCGGAGTTACTGGCAGGTCTGAAGCAACTTCACTCCTTGCCTCTCCGGAAGAAAAATTCACCTGAGGGGCATAAAGCAGAAAAAGAGACCAAGGCAAATTTCAGAGCAGGAGTGAAAGTTTATTTTAAATGGCTATATATATATATATATACACACATCTTTTTATATTTTAAATTTTTCAAGACTGAATCTTCCTCTGTTGCCCAGGATGGAGTGCAGAGGCACCATCTCAGCTCGCTGCAAACTCCGCCTCTTGAGTTCAAGTGATTCTCTTGCCTCAGCCACCTGAGAAGATGGGATTACAGGTGTGCGGCCACCACGCATGGCTTTTTTTTTTTTTTTGTATTTTTAGTAGAGATGGGGTTTCGCCATGTTGGTCAGGCTGGTCTTGAACTCTCGACCTCAGGTGAGCCACCCACCTTGGCCTCCCAAAGTACTGGGATTACAGGCATGAGCCACCATGCCTGGCTATATTTTTAATATTTTTTTGATGGAGTCTTGCTTTATTGCCCAGGCTGGAGTGCAATTTTTGTATTTTTATTTCATTATTTTTTGACTACATCCCTTATAACTTTTTAAATTTTATTTATTTATTTATTTACTATTGGTTATTGGAGTACAGGTGGTTTTTGGTTACAAGATTAAGTTCTTGAGTAGTGATTTGTGAGATTCTGGTGCAGCCATCACCTGAGCAGTATACACTGCACCCTATTTGTAGTCTTTTTTTTTTTTTTTTTTTTGACAGTTTCACTCTTGTTGCCCAGGCTGGAGTGCAATGGCGTGATCTCGGCTCCCCGCAACCTCCCCCTCCCAGGTTCAAGTGATAGTCCTACCTCAGCCTCCCAAATAGCTGGGATTACAGACAAGTGCCACCACACCCTGCTAATTTTGTATTTTTGGTAAAGACGGGGTTTCTCCATGTTGGTCAGGCTGATCTCGAACTCCAAACTCCCAACCTCAGGTGATCTGCCCGCCTCAGCCTCCCAAAGTGTTGGGATTACTGATGTGAGCCACTGCGCCTGGCCTGTAGTCTTTTATCTCTTGCCCCCCTCTCACCTTTCCTCCCAAGTCCCCAAAGTCTCCATCATTCTTATGCCTTTGCATACTCATAGCTTAGCTCCCACATATCAGTGAGAACATACAATGTTTGATTTGCCATTTCTGCGTTACTTCACTTAGAATAATAGTCTTCAGTCTCATCCAGGTCACTGCAAATGCCATTAATTCATTCCTTTTTATGGCTCAGTAGTATTCCATCATATATATATATATATATATATACACACACACACACACACACACACACATATATATACACACTATATATGATATATATATTGTATATATGATATATATCATATATAGATATATATATAATATCTATCTATCTATATCTATATATATATGTATACACATATTCTACAGTTTATTTATCTACTCCTTGACTGATGGACATTTGGGTTGGTTCCACGATTTAGAATAGGAAAGAAGGGAAGGTATGCTTGGAAGAGACCCAAGCAGGCACATGAAGATTAAAAAGAAAAAAGATTAAAAAGATTAAAAAGAAAAAAAAAGGGGTGTTCAACCTTGATCCTAAGGCATTATAGGCTCATTTATTTCCCATGATTCTTCCCTTAGGGTGGACTTCCTGCATGTACAGTGCTCTCTTTACCCTTGGGAATTGAGCTCATGCAGTGTGTTTAGGAAGTTGTACACATGCCTGTCTGAGGCTTTCTTCCTTTTTCTGGTGGAATGCACCCACAAGGTCATACTTCACCATTTTATCTCTTAGTGCTCATGCCCAGGAAGTTTTTTCTCCCTGGTATCTGCATTCAGTTAACGCTTTCATGTTAATAGCTGTGGATCATCAGGAAATGGCCTCTCTCTGGCACCCTGGGTGGGTTGCCAAATTATCATTTTTAGAGAGGCAGTGTGATAATTGTCAAACAGTAACCTGACATTCCTAATGGGTTGGGGGAGAGCCCTCTCCTGCCCAGCTCATGCCTATCTACTACCTGTAACAAGAACAGGGAGCTCCAAAGCTCACACAGAGTGTGAGAAAATTCAAACATAAAAGTACCTTAAAAAATAGTTGTGGGAATTGAGATGAGGCTGATAGATCCAAGAGAGAAAAAACCTAAACCTAAGGCTCGCTAGTTGACCAAGGAGAACCAAAGAAAGAGAAATTGGACCCCTCATTTGTGCTGGTGGGAATGCATAATGGCAAAGTGCTTTGGGAAACAGACTAGCAGTTCCTAAAAAGATTAACAGAGTTACCCTGTGACTCAGCAAGTCACTGTTGTTATAGATGAAAAGAAAGAAAAACATGCCCACACAAACATTTTCATGTATATGTTCATAGACATAAACAAAAATCAGTTAATCAACTGATGAATGGATAAAGTAAATGCAATATATAAATACAAGAAAATATTATTCAATAGCAATAAGGAGTTAAATATTAACATGAATGAGCCTTGAAAACATGCTAAGTGTAAAAGTAGTCACAGAAGACCCTGTATTGCGTGACTCCATTTGCATGAAATATCTACAACAGGGAAATTTATAGAGACAGAAAGTAGATTCTTGCTTGCATAAGGAGGAGAAATAGTGGGGAAAATGAGGGGCAGTTGATTTCCAGAGAGAATGGGGCTTCTTTCTGGGAGTGATGAGTATGTTCTAAAATAGTCTATAGTGATAGTTGTACAACTCTAAAACCCACCGAAGTGTATACTTTAAATGAATGAATTGTAAGTAATAGAATTGTATCTCAAAAATATGTTATGAAAAAGAAGTGGAAACATTTTTAAAGACAAAATGAGTTAAAATGGCTTTTTGTTTTTTTTTTCTTACCTGGTCAATAATTAATTGAGATACCTTGTTTTTTCTATAAAATCACATTGCTGAGGTCAATTTGTTTTTGTTTTTGTGGTTAGGGTAACTCTACAACTTGGTACACCGTGTGTGTGTGTTTCTATTACCATAGGTTTGTTTGCATTTTCTAGATTTTTATATACATGGAATCATACAGTATGCATTTTTTGGTTTGTTTGGCTTCATTCTATAAACATACTGTTTTGAGATTTGTCTATTTTGGAGTGTGTATTCACAGTTTATTTCAGTTTACTGAATAGTATGCCATTTTATGGATATACGATTTTTTATCCACTCACTTTTTTTTTTAAAAAAAGGTTTATCTGTTACTGCTGTAATAGCATAAGCATGAACATCCTGCAGTTGAAATTGCAACCTTGTGGTGTGGAATACCCATGTGCTTACAATAGTGTTGCTTGGCCATATCCACTCACTTTCTGATGAACATTTAGATTTTTCTGATTTTTTGCTAATATAATTAAAGCAGCTTATGAGCAGTAGTGTACAAGCCTTTATGTAGCTATATGTTTAATTTCTCTTGTTTCCAGAAGACATTCTACATAGATAATGTTACTTATGAATAAAGAATGTTTTTCTTTGCTGAAATGGATGTCTTTTCCTTTTTCTTGACATATTGCACTGGCTAGAACCTCTTGCAAAATACTCAGGAGAAACTAAGAGTGTAGACATCCTTACATTTTTCTTGATCTTAGGGAGAAAGCATTCAGTATTTTACCAATAAGTGTGTGATAATTGTAAACTTTTATTTTTTTAATTTATGTTTTTATTTTTAATTGATACATCATAATATTTATGGGATACACATGATATTTTGATACATGTATACAATGTGTAATGATCAAATAAGGATATTTAAGATATCTATCACCTCAAACATTTATTGGTTTTTCTTGTGTTGGAAGCATTTCAGGTCTTCTCTTCTAGCAATTTTGAAATATGCAATATATTATTTTAAAATATAGTGTACTATTGAACAGGAAAACTCATTTCTTCTATCTAACTGTAATTTTATACCTATTAACCAACCTCACTTCATTCCCACTCTGATAATTATTATTCCACACTCTATCTCCATGAGATCAATTATTTTAGCTCTGATATATGAGTTAAAACATGTGCTATGTGTCTTTCTGTGCCTAGCTTATATTCTTTAACATAATGATGTCTAAGTCCATCCATGTTGCTACAAATGACAGGATTTCATTAATGTTTATGGCTGAATAGTATTCTATTGTGTCTACATACAACATTTTATTTATCCATTCATTGATGGACACAGGTTAATTCTATATCTTGGCTATTGTGAATAGTGTTGCAATGAACATGGGGGTGTAGGTATCCCTTTGATATACTGATTTCCTTTCTTTTGGACAGATATGCAGTAGTGGGATTGCTGTATTGTATGGTAATTCAATTTTTAGTTTTTTGAGATGATGCCATACTGTTTTCCAAATGACCTTATTAATTTACAGAGTATAAGAGTTCTCTTTTCTCCATATCCTCACCAGTATTGGTTATTTTTTGTCTTTTTGAGAATAGCCAGGTAATGTGATGCTTCTCCCTTTGTTCTTTTTGTTCAGTACTGTTTTGGCTATTTGGGGTCTTCTGTTGTTCCATACAAAGTTTATAATTGTATTTTCTATCTTTGTGAAGAATGTCTTTGGTACTTTGATAGGAATTGCATTGCACGTATAGATTGCTCTGTGTAGTATGGCTACTTTAGCAATATTAATTGTTCCAATCCATGAGCATGGCATGGTCTTTATATTTGTTTGTTCCTCTTCAATTTCTTTCATCAGTGTTTTGTAGTTTTCCTTGCAGAGGTCTTTTATCTCCTTGATTAAATTTATTTATAGGACTTTTTAATTGTAGCTACTATAAATTGGATTGCTTTCTTGATTTATTTTTTAGCTAGTTTGTTATTGGCGTATCAAAACACTACTGATTTTTGGATGTTGATTTTTTATCTTTCAACTTTACTGAATTTGTTCATCAGTTCTAAGAGTTTCTTGGTTGAGACTTTAGGGTTTTCTATATAAAAGATAATGTCCTCTGTGAAGAGGAACAACTTTAATTTCTCTCTTCCAAAGTGAATGCTTTTCATTTGTTTCTCTTGCCTGATTGCCCTGGCGAGGACTGCCAGTACTATATTGAATAAGTGTGGTGAAAATGGGCATCTTGTATTGTTTCAGTTCGTAGAAGAAAGACTTTCAGCATTTCCCAATCAGTATGATGTTAGCTGCAGTTTTGTCTATATGGTCTTTATTATTTTGAGGTATGCATTTTCTGTGTCTAATTAGTTGAGAGTTTTTTTTTATCATGAAGTGATATTGAACTTTATTAAATGCTTTTTCTACATCTATTGAAATGATCATATGGTTTTTGTACTTCATTATGTTGATATGATGTATCACATTTATTGATTTACATATGTTGAATCATCCTTGCATTCCTTGGGTAAATCTCACTTGATCATGATGTATTATCTTTTTGATGCTGTGTTGTCTTCCATCTTCTAGTATTTTGCTGAGGAATATTTTGTCTATGCTTTTAAATTTCTTTATGGATACATAGTATGTATATCTATTTATGAGGTATGTGATATATTTTGATACAGGCATGCAATAAGTAATAATCACACAGTGGGAAGTGGGGTGTCCCATCCCCTCAAGCATTTATCCTTTGTGTTACAAACAATCCAGTTATATTCTTTTAGTTACTTTAAAATGTAAAATTAAATTAGTATTGTATGTAGTCACCCTGTTGTGCTATCAAATAGTATGTCTTGTTCATACTTTCTAACTATATCTGTGTATTTTTGTGCCCAGTGACCATTTTCACTTCCCTCTCACCATACCACTCATCTTCCCAGCCGCTGGTAACCATCCTTCTACTCTCTTATCTCCAGGAGTTCAATTGTTTTGATTGTTAACACCCACAAATAAGAGAACATGTGAAGTTTTTCTTTCTGTGCCTGACTTATTTCACCTAACATAATGACCACCAGTTCCATCCATGTTATTGCAAATGATAAGAACTTATTCCTTTTTATGGCTGCATAGTCCTCCATTATGTATATGTACCACACTTTCTTTATCCAATCATCTGTTGACGAAATTTAGGTTGCTTCCAAATCTCGGCTATTGTGAACAGTGCTGCAACAAACATGGGAGTGCAGATATCTCTGATATATTGATTTTCTTACTTTTAAGTATATACCCAGCAGTAGAATTTTCAGGTCTTATGGTAGCTCAAATTTTAGTTTTCTGAGGAACCTTCAAACTGTTCTCCACAGTGGTTGCACTAATTTACATTCCCACCAACAGTATATAAAAGTTATCTTTTTTCCACATCTTTGCCCAGCATTTATTACCTGAGAGATTTCATCACGAAGTGATTTGAACTTTATATTAAATGCTTTTTGTGCATCTGTTGAGATGATACGGTTTTTGTCCTTCAATATGTTGATATAATATATCACATTTATTGATTTACACATGTTGAGTCATCCTTGCATTCCATTTTAACTGGCACCTTTGTCAAAAATGAGTTTATTGTAGGTGTATTAGACCATTATTGCATTGCTATAAAGAAATACCTGAGACTAGGTAATTTATAAAGAAAAACGTTTTAATTGGCTCATGGTTCTGCAGGGTATGTGGGAAGCACAATGCTGGCCTCTGCTGGGCTTCTGAGGAGGCCTCAGGGAACTTACAATCATGGCAGAACATGATGTCAGAGCAGGCTCATCTTACGTGGCCAGAGCAGGAGCAAGGTGGCAGGGTGGTGATACATACTTTTGAACAACCATATTGCATGAAAACTCACTCACTATCATGAGGACAGTACCAAGTGGAAAATCCATTCCCATGATCCAATCAACCTCCCACCAGGGCCCACCTCCAACATCGAGGATTACAATTCAGCATGAGATGTGGGTAGAGACAGAGATCCAAATGATATTCCACCTTTGGCCCCTTCCAAATCTCATGTCCCTCTCACAGATCCACTAGGCAGTGCTCCATAACACCACAAGGAAGACACCTAGGCTATGGCTTGCACCTCTGAATCAGCAGCTCGAGCTGTATCTGGGCCCCTTGAGCCATGGCTGGAGCTGGAGTGGCTAGAATATAGAGAACAGTGTCCCAAAGCTGTGTAGGGCTGCAGGGCCCTGGGCCTGGCCCACCAAACCATTTTTCCTTCCTTGGACTCTGGGCCTGTGATGTGAGGGGCTGCTGAGAAGGTCTGTGAAATATCTTCCAGGACTTTACCCTGTTGTCTTGGTATTAGCACTTGCCTCCTTCTTTTGACTTATGCAAATTTCTGCAGGCTGCTTGAATTCCTCTCCAGAAAATGGGCTTTTATTTTCTATCACATGGCCAGGCTGCAAATTTTCCAATCTTTAATGCTCTGCTTCCCTTTTAAATATAAGTTCTAGTTTCAGATCATTTCTTTGGTCATGTGTATGAACACAGGCTTTTAAAAGCAGCAGGCCATATCTTGAATGCTTTGCTGCTTATAAATTTTTTCTTCCAGATAACCTAAATCATCACTCTCAAGTTCAAAGTTTCACAGATCTCTAGAGCAGGGGGACAATGCAGCAAAGCTATTTGCTAAAGCATAACAAAAGTGACTTTTGCTCCACTTCCCAATAAGTTCCTCAACTCCATCTGAGACCACCTCAGCCTGGTCATCTCTGCCCACATCACTATCAGCATTTTGGTCACAACCATTCAAGTCTTTAGGAATTCCCAAATTTTCCCTCATCTTCCTGTCTTCTTGTGATCCCTCCAATCTGTTCCAACCTCTGCCCATTACCCAGTTCCAAAGTTGTTGCTGCATTTTCAGGTATCTTTATAGCAATATTCTACTCCTCAGTACCAATTTTCTATATTAGATCATTCTTCCATTGCTATAAAGAAATGCCTGAGACTGGGTAATTTATAAAGAAAAGATGTTTTAGTTGGCTCACGGTTATGCAGGGTATACAGGATCATTGCTAGCATCTGTTTGGCTTCTGGAGAGGCCTCAGGAAACTTATAATCATGGTCGAAGGCAAAGGGGGAGCAGGCTTATCTTATATGGCCAGAGCAGGAGCAAGAGAGAGGAGGTGGAGGTGTCACACACTTTTATACAACCAGATCTCACAAGAACTTACTCACTGTCATGAGAATAGTACCAAATGGAAAATCCACACCCATGATTTAATCACCTTTCACCAGGCCCCACCTCCAACATCAGGGATTATAATTTGACATGAGATTTGGTTGGGGCCACAGATCCAAAGCATACCAGTAGGTGTGTGGATTTATTTCCGGGTTCTCTATTATGTCATATTCGTCTGTGTGTCTGTTTTTATGCCAGTCCCATACTGATTTGGTTACCATAGTATGAACATTTTAACAATACTGATCCTTCTAATCCATGAACATGAAATATCTTTCCATTTTTTGTGTGTGTGTCCTCAATTTCCTGCCCAAGTGTTTTATAGATTTTATTGCAGATATCTTTCAGTTCTTTGGTTAATTTTTTGCATTTAATTTTATTTGTGGGTATTGTAAATAGGATTGCTCTTTTGATTTCTTTTTCATATTGTTAACTATTGTCAACAAATATGCTTCGATTTTTGTATGTTGATATTCTATCCTGAAACTTTACTGAAAAGTGTTTATGAGTTTTAATAATTTTTTGTTGAAGTCTTTAGGTTTTTTCAAATATACGATCATATCGTCAGCAAACAAGGACAATTTGACTCATTCTTTTGTCTGATTCTCTTGTCTGATTGCTCTAGCTAGGACTTCCAGAACTATGCTGAATAATAGTGGAGAAAATGGGCAAGCTGGTCGTGTTCCAGATCTTAGAGGAAGGGCTTTCAGATTTCCCCTGTTCAGTATGATACTACCGTGTGGCAGCTACATATGTATTGTTGCATTTTGTTGGTTAGTATTTTGTTGAGGATTTTTTTTTTCTGAGACAGAGGCTTGCTCTGTCGCCCAGGCTGGAGGGCAGTGGCTCAATCTTGGCTCACTGCAACCTCTGCCTCCCAGCTTCAAGCAATTCTCCTGCCTCAGCCTCCAGAGTAACTGGGATTACAGAAACGCACCACTGCACCAAGCTTATTTTTGTATTTTTAGTAGAGACAGGGTTTCACCATGTTGGCCAGGCTTGTCTCAAACTCCTGACCTTGTGATTTGCCCACTTCGGCCTCCCAAAGTGCTGGGATCACAGGCATGAGCCACTGCGCCCAGCCCTATTGAGGAATTTTGCATCAATATTCATTAAAAACATTGGCCTGTAGTTTTTTTTTTTTGATGTGTCATTGTCTGGTTTTGGTATCAGGATAATACTGGGCTTGGAGAATGAGTTTGGAAATATTCCTTCCTCTATTTTTTGGAATAATTCGAGTAGGCTTGATATTAGTTTTTCTTTAAATGTTTTCTTTAATGAAAGACTTTTTATTATGACTTTGATCTTGTTAGTTGTTATTGATCTGTTCAAGTTTTGGATTTCTTCCTGGTTCAATCTCGGTAGGTCGTATGTGTCTGGGAATTTATCAGTTTCCTCTAGATTTTCTAATTTGTTGGCATATATTTGCTCGTAGTAGACAGTAATAATCTGTTTAATTTCTGTAGTATCAGTTTTAATGTCTCCTTTTTCATCTCTGCTTTAAATATTTGGGTCTTCTCTCTTTTTTCTTAGTCTGTCTAAAGGTCTTTCAATTTTATCTTTTCAAAAACCAACTTTTAATTTCATTGACTTTTTGTATTGTTTTATTTCAAATTTATTTATTTCTTCTCTGATCTTTATTATTTTCCTTTTACTAATTTTGCATTTGATTTCCTTTTGCTTTCCTAGTTCTTCAAGATGCATCATTACTTTATTTGTTTGGAGCTTTTCTTCTTTTTTGATGTATGAAGTTATAGCTATAAACTTCCTTTTATTACTGATTTCACTGTATGCTCTTGGTTTTGGTATGTTGTGTTTCCCTTACCATGTATTTCAAGAAATATTTCAATTGTCTTCTTAATTTCTTCATTGACCTACTGGTGATTCAGGAGCATATTGTTTAATTTCCATGTGTTCATATATATTCCAAAATTCCTATTATTGCTTTCTAGTTTTATTACTTTCTGTTTAGAGAATATGTTTGATACTGTTTCGATTTTCTTTGAATGTTTTAAGACTTGTTTTTGTGGCCTATCATATGGTCTATTCTTCAGAATGATCCATGTGCTGAAGAATATATATTTTGCACATTCTTTGAATAAAGAATGATGCTTGAATAAAATGATCTGTAAATATCCATTGGGGCCATTTGTTTTATAATGCAGATAATGTCTGATGTTTCTTTGCTGATTTTCTGTCTGGAAGATCTGTCCATGGGTGCTTCAGTGTTGCACGCATATGTATTTACAATTGCTATGTGCTTTGGCTGAATTCACTCCTTCATCATTATATAATGACTTTCTTTCTCTCTTAGTTTTTGTCTAGAAATCTGATTTCAATGATATAAGTATAGCTACTCCTGCTCTTCTTTTTTCAATTGGCATAAAATATAGTTTTCCATCTCTTTATTTTCAATCTATGTGAATCTTTAGGGATGAATTCTGTTTCTTGTAGGCAACAGGTCATTAAGGTTTGCTTTTTAAAAAATCTATTCAGTCACTCTATGTATCTTGATTGGATAGATTAGACCATTTACATTCAATGTTATTGTTGATTAGTGAGGACTTATTTCTGCTATTTTGTTATTTGTTTTGGGTTATATTGTGGTCTTCCTTCTTTCCTTTCTTCCTTTTAGGGATGGTGATTTTTTCTGGTGGTAAGATTTAATTTCTTGCTTTTTATTTTGGTGTGTTATATGTTTTTCAATTTGAGGTTCCCATGACACTTGCAGGTACTATCTTATAACCTATTATCTTAAAGTCATGACAACTAAACACTGATTTCATAAACAAACATGTAAAAAGAAAACTAATAAAAACCGTACATATTAACTTCATTCCCACACTTTTTAACTTTTTGCTATTTCTCTTTATGTCTCATTGTACTATCTATGAACTGGAAAGTTGTCATAGTTGATATTTCTTCTTGGTTCATCTTTTAGTCTTCCTGCTTAACAGTATTTTATACACTATGATTAGTGTTATAATATTCTGTGTATGCTATTACCAGTGAATTTTGTACCTCCATATGATTTCTTAATGCCCGTTAATGCTGTTTTCTTTCAGACTGAAGAACTCCCTGTACCATTTTCCATTTTTTTTTTTAAGTCAGATCTGGTGGTAATCAAATCTCTCAGCTTTTGTTATCTGGGAAGGCCTTTATTTCTCCTCATGTTTAAAAAATTTTTCATCAGACTATTCTAGGCTAAAAGTTTTTGCTTTTAGCACTTTAAATATGTCATGCCACCCCTGGACTCAAAGTTTTCACTGAAAAGTTCACTACCAGATGTATTGGAGCTCCATTGTATGTTATTTGTTCCTTTTCTCTTTCTGCTAGGTTTTTTTTAACCTTTGACCTTTGGGAGTTTGTTTATTAAATGTCGAGGTAGTCTTCTTTGCGTTAAATCTGCTTAGTGTTCTATAGCCTTTTTGTACTTGGATATTGATATCTTTCTCTAGTTTTGGGAAGTTTTCTATTATTATCCCTTTGAATAGACTTTCTATACCTTTTTCTTTCTCTACCTCCTCTTTAAAAAGAATAACTCTTAGATTTGTCCTTTTGAGGATATTTTCCAGATCCCGTAGATGTGTTTTATTCTTTTCTATTCTTTTTTTAAATTTCCTCTGACTGTATTTTCCAGTAGCCTATCTTCAGGTTCACTTATTCTCTCTTTTGCTTGATCAGTTCTGCTATTAAGAGTCTCTGATGCATTCTCTAGTATGTCAATTGCATTTTTCAACTCTGCAATTTCTGCTTGATTTTATTTAATAATTTCAATCTCTTTGTTAAATTTATCTGATAGAATTCTGAATTCCTTCTCTGTGCTATTTTGTGTGTCTTCTTTTGAA
Source organism: Hylobates moloch (assembly GCF_009828535.3). Lineage (NCBI taxonomy): Eukaryota > Metazoa > Chordata > Mammalia > Primates > Hylobatidae > Hylobates > Hylobates moloch. The sequence goes on from NW_026652284.1 coordinate 90,372,729, forward strand.
AAGTGTCTGTTCATGTCCTTTGCCCACTGTTTAATGGGGTTGTTTGTTTTCCTTTGTAAATTTGTTTAAGTTCCCTATAGATGCTGGATATTAGATCTTTGTGAGAGAATAGATTGCAAAAATTTTCTCCCATTCTGTGGGCTGTTTACTCTGTTGATAGTTTCTTTGGCTGTGCAGGAGCTCTTTTTAGATCCCGTTTGTCATTTTTTTATTTTGTCACAACTGATTTTGACATCTTTGTCATGAAATCTTTGCCCTTGCCTATGTACTGAATTGAATTGCATAGGTTTTCCTCTAGAGTTGTTATAGTTTTGGGTTGCATATTTAAGTCCTTAATACATCTTCAGTTAATTTTTGTATATGATGTAAGTAAGGAAGGTGTTATGGTTTGGCTCTGTGTCCCCACCCAAATCTCATCTCAAATTGTAATTCCTGTGCATCAGGAGAGGGCTTGTGGGAGGTGACTGAATCATGGGTCAAATTTTTCATTTGCTGTTTTCATGATAGTGAATACGTTCTCATGAGATCTGGTTGTTAGAAAGTGTGTGGGACTTCCCCCTTTGCTCTCTCTCTCTTGTCACTATGTCAAGAAGGTCCTCGTTTCCCCTTCTTTTCATGCCATTATTATAATTTTCCTGAGGCCTCCCAGTCATGCTTCCTGTTAAGCCTTTGTAACTGTGAGTCAATTAAATCTCTTTTCTTTATAAATTACTCAGTTTCAGGTAGTCCGTCCTTCCTTCCTTCCTTCCTTCCTTCCTTCCTTCCTTCCTTCCTCCCTTCCTTTCTCCCTTCCTTTCTCCCTCCCTCCCTCCCTCTCTCCTTCTCTCTCTCTTTATTTCTTTCTTCTTTTTTTTTTTTTGACAGAATCTCACTCTGTCACCCAGGCTGGAGTTCAGTGATGTGATCTCAGCTCACTGCAACCTCCAACTCCTGAGTTCAAGAGATTCTCCTTCTTCAGCCTCCTGAGTAGCTGGGATTACAGACATGGACCACCATATCTGGCTAATTTTTGTAGTTTTAGTAGAGACAGGGTTTTGCCTTGTTGGCCAGGCTAGTTTCAAACTCCTGACCTCAAGTGATTCACCCATCTTGGCCTCCCAAAGTGCTGCAATTAAAGGCATGAGCCACTGCACCTGGCCCAGGTAGTTCTTTATAGCATTGTGAAAATGAACTAATACAGCAATATGATACCAGGAAAGTGGGACACTGCAATAAAGATAACTGAAAATGTGGAAGTGACTTTGGAACTCGGTAATGGGCAGATGTTGGAAAAGTTCGGAGGGCTAGGAAGAAGACAGGAAGGTGTGGAAACTTTTTAGAGACTTGTTGAATTGTTTTGACCAAAATGCTGACAGCGATATGGACAGTGTAGTCCAGGCTGAGGTGGCCTCCAATGGAGATGAGGAACTTATTTGGAACTGGCATAAATGTTATTTTAGTTTTGTTTTAGCAAAGAGACAGGCAGCATTTTACTCCTACCTTAGAGATTTGTGGAACTTTGAACTTGAGAGAGATAATTTAGGGTATCTGGCAGAAGAAATTTCTAAGCAGCAAAGCACTGAAGATGCGACCTGGCTGTTTCTAAAAGTGTACACTTATATGCATAAAAAAAGATGGTCTAAAATTGGAAATTATATTTAAAAAGGAAGTAGAACATAAAAGTTTTGAAAATATGCATCCTGACCATGTGGTAGGAAAGAAAACCCATTTTCTGGGGAGAAATTCAAGCTGGCTGCAGAAATTGGTGTAAGTAAAGTGGAGCCTAATGTTAATAGCCAAGACAATGGGGAAAATGTCTCCAGGTCATGTCAGAGACATTCATGGCAGCCCCTCTCATCACAAGACCAGAGGGCTAGGAGGAAAAAATGGTTTCATGTGTCAGGCCCAGGGCCTCACTGCTCTGTGCGGCCTTGGGACATGGCGCCCTGCATCCCAGCCACTCCAGCTCTAGCCATGGCTAAAAGTGGCCAAGGTACAGCTCCAGCTGTTGCTTCAGAGGGCGTGAGCCTCAAGCCTTGGTGGCTTCCATGTGGTTTTGGGCCTGCAGGTGCACCAAGGGCAAGAGTTGAGGCTTGGAAACCTAGATTTCAGAAGATATATGAAAACTCCTAGATATCCAGGCAGAAGTCTGCTGCAGGGGCAGAGCCCTAACGGAGAACCTCTACTAGGGCAGTATGGAGGGAATAGGTGGGATTTGAACCCTCACACAGAGTCCCCACTGGGGCACTGCCTAGTGGAGCTAAGAGAAGAGGAACCACCATCTTCCAGGCCCCAGAATGGTAGATCTACTAACAACTTATACCCTGCATCTGGAATAGCTGCAGACACTTAATGTCCACCTGTTAATGTAGCTATGGGGGCCAAACCCTGCAAAGCCACAGGAGTATAGCTATCCAAAGCCTTGGGGGCCCACCTCTAGCATCAGTGTGCCCTGGATGTGAGCCATGGAGTCAAAGGAGATAAAATGAGATTATTTTGGAGCTTTAAGATTTAATGACTGTCCTGCTGGGCTTCAAACTTGCATGGGAACTGTGGCCCCTTTATTTTGGCCAATTTATCTTATTTGGAATGAGACCCTTTACCCAATGTCCAATGTCTATACCCTAATTGTGTCTTGGAAACAACTAACTTGCTTTTGATTTTATAGGCTCATAGGCAGAAGGGTCTGGCCTTGTCTCAGATGAAACTTTGGGGGACTGTTGTTAAGGCATGATTGTGTTTTGAAATTTGAGAAGCACATGAGATCTGGGAGGGGCCTGGGGCAGAATTATATGGTTTGACTCTGTGCCCCCACCCAAATCTCATCTCAAATTGTAATTCACTTGTGTTGGGGGAGGGGCCTGGTGGAAGGTGATTGAGTCATGGGGGTGGACTTCCTCCTTGCTGTTTTCATGATAGTGCTTATATTCTCATGAGATCTGGTTGTTCAAAATTGTGTGGCACTTCCCCCTTTCATCTCCCTCTCTCCTGCCACCATGTGAAGAAGGTCCTTGCTTCCCCTTTGCCTTTTGTGTGATTGTAAGCTTCCTGAGGCTTCTTAGTCATGCTTCCTGTTAAGCATGGAATTATGAGTCAATTAAACCTCTTTTCTTTATAAATTACTCTCTCTCACGTAGTTCTTCATGGAAGTGTGAAAACAGACTAATACAGAAGGCGTCTAATTTCAATTTTCTGCATATGGCTTGACAGTTATCCCAGCACCTTATTAAATAGGGAATTTTTTTCCTCATTGCTTGTTTTCATCAGGTTTGTCAGAGATCAGATGGTTGTAGGTGTGCAGTCCTATTTCTGGGTCCTCTATTCTGTTCTGGGTCTATGTGTCCTTGGAGCAGTATCATGCTGTTTTGGTTACTGTAGCCCTATAGTATAGTTTAAAGTCAGGTAGCATGATGCTTCCAGTTTTATTCTTTCTGTTTAGGATTGCCTTGGCTATTCAGGCTCTTTTTTGGTTCCACATGAATTTTAAAATAGTTCTTTCTAAGTCTGTGAAGAATGTCAGTGGTAGTTTAATGGGAATAGCATTGAATATATTATATAAATTGCTTTGGGCTGTATGGTCATTTTTAACATATTGATTATTCTCTAAACATGAGCATGGAAAGTTTTTTTCATTTTTGTTTGTGTGTCATCTCTGATATTTTTGAGTAGTGGTTTGTAGTTCTTGAAGAGGCCCTTCGCTTTTCTTGTTAGTTGTATTCCTAGGTATTTTATTCTTTTTGTGGCAACTGTGAATGGGAGTTCATTCATGATTTGGCTGTCAGCTTGCCTATTCTTGGTGTATAGGAATACTAGCAATTTTTTCACATTAACTTTGTATACTGAGACTTTGATGAAGTTGCTTATTAGCCTAAGAAACTTTTGGGCTGAGAAGATGGAGTTTTCTAGATATAGGATCATGTCAGCTGCAAACAGGGATAGTTTGATTTCCCCTCCTCCTATTTGAATGCCTTTTATTTTTTTCTCTTGCCTGATTGCTGTGGCTGGAACTTTTAGTACTATGTTGAATAGGTGTGATGACAGAGGGAAACCTTGTCTTCTGCTGACTTTCAAGGAGAATGCTTCCAGCTTTTGCTCATTCAGTACGATATTGGCTGTTAGTTTGTCATAAATGGCTCATTTTGTTTTGAGCCATGTTTTTTGAGTACCGAATTTATTGAGAGTTTTTAACATAAAGGGATTTTGAATTATATCAAAAGCCTTTTCTGAATCTGTTGAGATAATCATGTAGTTTTTGTCTTTATTTCTGTTAATGTGATGAGGAATGTTTATTGATTTGCAGATTTTGAGCTAGCCTTGCATCCTGGGGATGAAACCTACTTGAAGCTTTTTAATGTGTTGGTGGATTCAGTTTGCTAGTATTTTGTTGAGGATTTTTGCATCCATGTTTAACAAGGATATTGGCCTGTAGTTTCCTTTTTTGTTGTATCTCTGCCAGGTTTTGTTATCAGGATGGTGCTGGCCTTATAGGATGAGTTAGAGATGAGTCCCACCTTTTCAATTTTTTGAAATAGTTTCTTTTTTTTTTTTATTATACTTTAGGTTTTAGGGTACATGTGCACAATGTGCAGGTTTGTTACATATGTATCCATGTGCCATGTTGATTTCCTGCACCCATTAGCTCGTCATTTAGCATTAGGTATATCTCCTAATGCTGTCCCCACCCCCCCCACCCCCCACCCCACAACAGTACCCGGAATGTGATGTTCCCCTTCCTGAAATAGTTTCAGTGTGAATGGTACCAGTTTTTCTTTGTACCTCTGGTAGAATGTAGCTGGGAATCAGTCTGGTCCTGGGCTTTTATTTTTTGGTTGGTAGGCTATTTATTAGTGCTTCAATTTCAGAACTCATTATTGATCTATTCAGGGATTCAATTTCTTTGTGGTTCAGTCTTGGAAAGGCGTATTTGTTCAGGAATTTATCCATTTCTTCTATATTTTCTAGTTTGTAGTGTATAGAGGTTTTTATATTGTTCTCTGATGATTGCTTGTATTTCTATGGTGTCAATGGCAGTATCTCCCTTATTATTTCTGATTGTCTTTATTTGAATATTCTTTCTTTTTTTCTTTATTAGCCTAGCTAGCAGTCAATCAAAAAATCAGCTCCTAGATTCATTGATTTCTTTGAAGGGTTTTCATTTCTCTATCTCTTGAGTCCTACTCTGATCTTGGTTATTTCTTCTGATCTGCTAGCTTGGGGTTTGTTTGCTCTTGGTTCTCTAGTTTTTTGTTATGATGTTAGGTTGTTAACTTGAGATCTTTCTAGCTTTTGGATATGGACATTTAGTGCTATATATATATTTCTCTTAACACTGCTTTAGTGGTATCCCAGAGGTGCTGGCACATTGTCTCTTTTTTTTCTTATTAATTTCAAATAACTTCTTGATTTCTATCTTAATCTTATTATTTATCCAAAAGTTATTCAGGAGCAGGTTGTTCAATATCCATGTAGCTGTATGGTTTTGAATGAATGTCTTAATCTTGAGTTCTAATGTGATTACACTGCAGTCTGAGAGACTGTTATGATTTCAGTTCTTTTGCATTTGGGAGAGTGCTTCCAATTATGTGATCAATTTTAGAGTAAGTGCCATGTGGCAATGAAAAGAATATATATTCCATTGTTCTCCAGTGGAGACTTCTGTAGATATCTATCAGGTCTACCTGATCCAGAGATGAATTCAGGTCCTACATATCTTTGTTAATTTTCTGTCTCATCAATCTGTCTAATAATGTCACTGGGGTGTTAAAGTCTCCCACTTATTATTGTGTGGGAGTCTAAGTCTCTTTGAATGTTTCTAATAACTTGCTTTATGAATCTGCGTGCTCCTGTATTGGGTGCATATATATTTAGGATAGTTAGCTCTTCTTGTTGAATTGAACCCTTTACCATTGTGTAATATCCTTCTTTGTCTTTTTTGATTTTTGTTGGTTTAAAGTCTGTCTTTTCAGAAAAGAGAATTGCAACCCCTGTTTTCTTCTGTTTTCCTTTTGCTTGGTAATTTTTCCTCCATCTCTTTATTTTGAGCCTATATGGTCTTTGTATGTGAGATGGGTCTTTTGAAGACAGCATACTGATGGGTCTTGATTCTTTATCTAGCTTGCCATTCTGTGTTTTTTAATTGGGGTATTTAGTCCATTTACATTTAAGGTTAGTATTGTTATGTGTGGATTTGATCTTGTCATTATGATGCTAGCTGGTTATTTCGCAAACTTGTTTATGTTTTGTGTTTCCTTTGCTTTTTACATTTTGTGTATAGTTATGCTTTGATTCTTGTTTTTTTCTACTAATTTTTTTTTTTCTTTTCTAGTTCCTTGAGGTGCATTGTTAGGGTTGTTTATTTGAAATCATTCTACTTTTTTGCTATAGTTGTTGATTCCTATAAAATTCCCTGTAGGCACTGCTTTTGCTGTATCTCATAGGATTTAGAATGTTGTCTTTTCATTTTTTGTTCATTGCAAAAAATTGTTTTATTCCCTTCTTAATTTCTTCATTAATTGAATGGTTATTTAGGAGCATCCTGTTAAATTTCCATGTACTTATAGAGTTTTCAAAATTTATCTTGTTATTAACTTCTAGTTTTATTCTATTGTGGTCCTAGAAAATACTTAATATAATTTAGTTATATTAAGACTTATTTTGTGGCCTTACATTATGGTCTATCCTGTTGAATGTTCCATGTGCTGGTGAGAAGAAGGTGTATTCTTCAACGGTTGGATGAAATGTTCTGTAAATATCTGTTAGATCTACTTGGTCTAAAGTGCAGTTGAAATCCAGTGTTTCTTTGTTGATTTTTTTTTTGTCTAGATGATCTGCCCTATGCTGAGAGTGAGGTGTTGAGATCCTCAAATATTATGGTATTGGCAGCAATTTATCTCTTTAGATCTGATAATATTTTCTATATGCCCTGGGTGCCCTCTTGTTGGGCACATTTATGTTTAGAATTGTTATATCCTTTTGCTAAACTGATTCCTTTAACATTATATAATATCCTTTTTTGTTTCTTTTTACAGCTTTTGAATTGAATTTTTTTTTTTTTTTTTTTTTTTTTTTTGAGACAAAATCTTGCTCTGTCACCCAGGCTGGAGTGCCGTGGTGCTATCTCATCTCACTGCAACCTCTGCCTCCTGGGTTCAAGCGATTCTCCTGAGTATCTGGGATTACAGGCATGCGCCACCACCCCTGGCTAATTTTTGTATTTTTAGTAGAGACAGGATTTCACCATGTTGGTCAGGCTGGTTTCAAACTCCTGACCTCATAATCTGCCCGCCTTGACCTCCCAAATTGTTGGGATTACAGGCGTGAGCCACTGCGCCCAGCCAGTCTGTTTTATCTGATATAAACATAGCTACTCCTGCTCACCTTTGGTTGCTATTTTCATGAAATCTTTTTACACCTTTTCGCTTTCAGATTATATGTGTCTTTAGAGGTAAGTGAGTTTCTTATAGGCTTTATATAGTTGAGTCATTTTTTTAAAAAATTCATGCAGCTAATCTCTGTCTTTTAAGTGGGAAATTTAGTACACTTACATTCAAGGTTATTGATAAATGAGGATTTACTCCCATCATTTTGTTATTTGTTTTCTGATTGTTTTATATATTCTGTATTTTTTTCTTCCCCTTTTATTGTTTATCATTGTGGTTTGGTGGATTTATATAGTTGTAACATTTGATTCATTCCTCTTTCTCACTTGTGTGTCTGCTTTACTGGTGAGTTTTATGCTTTTGTGTGTTTTCATAATTGTAAATATTATCTTTTGCTCCACATGCAAAATTCATGTAAGTATTTCTTGTAGGGTTGGTTGATTGGTGATGAATTCCTTGAGTTTTTGGTTGTCTAAGAAAGACTTTATGTCTTCTTCATTTTTGAAGGTAAGCTTTGCAATGTATTGTATTCTTGGCTAGCATTTTTTTTCTTCTCAGTTCTTTGAATACGTTATCCCATTCTCTCCTGGCCTGTAAGATTTCTGCTGAGAAATCTGCTGTTAGTTTGATGAGGATTCCCTTATATATGACTTGATATTATCTCTTTTATAATAATTGCTGTTTTTCTAATTCTCCCTTTGTTTGACTTTTGACAATTTGATTCTAATACACCTTGGAGAAGATCTTTTTGTGTTAAATCAATTTGGAAATTTTTAAGTTTCCCCTATCTGAAAGTCTATATGTGTTACATGACTTGGGAAGTTTTCTGCTATTATTTTGTTTAAAAGATTTTCTATGTTTTGCCCATTCATCTCTTCTCTTTCTAGAACATCTATTCAAACATTTGGTTACTATATGATGTCCCCTATGTCACGTAAGATTTATTTATGATTTTTTATTGCTTTGTTATTTTACTCTTTATCTAACTGGGTAGTTTTATTTTACTTTATTTTTTATCCATCCCCTCAAACATTTATCATTTGAGTTTAATAATTCAGTTACATTCTTTAAGTTACTTAAAAATATACAAGTAATTGGCCGGGCACGGTGGCTCATGCCTGTAATCCCAGCACTTTGGGAGGCCGAGGCGGGTGGATCATGAGGTCAGGAGATTGAGACCATCCTGGCTTACACAGTGAAGCCCCGTCTCTACTAAAAATACAAAAAATTGGCAGGGCGGGCGCCTGTAGTCCCAGCTACTTGGGAGGCTGAGGCAGGAGAATGGCATGAACCTGGGAGGTGGAGCTTGCAGTGAGCCGAGATTGCGCCACTGCACTCCAGCCTGGGTGACAGAGTGAGACTCCATCTCAAAAGACAGAGTAAGACTCCATCGTATAAATATATATATATTTTATAATATATATATATATATATATATATACACAAGTAATTTATTATTAACTACAGTCACCCTATTGTGCTATCAATAGGAAGTCTTATTCACTCTGTATTTTTTTTGTACTCATTCATCATCTCCTCCTTCCTCCCATCCCCGCTTCTCAGTTTCTGGTAACAATCCTTATACTCTCTATATTCATGAGTTCAATTGATTTGATTTTTAGATTCCACAAATAAGTAAGAAAATGTGATGCTTGTCTTTCTGTGACTGGCTTATTTCACTTAATGTAATGATCTCTGTTCCATCTATATTGTTGCAAATGACTGGATCTCATTCTTTTTATGGCCAAATAGTTATCCAGTGTATATATGCACCACATTTTCTTTATGCATTCATCTGTCGATGGACACTTAAGTTGCCCCAAACTTTAGCTATTGGAAACAGTGCTGCAACAAACATAGGAGTGCAGATATCTCTTTGATATACTGATTTCCTTTCTTTTGAGCATAATTGGGTAATTTAAAGACTTGTCTTCAGGTTTAGAAATTTTTTCTTCTGCTTGATCTAGTCTATTATTGAAACTGTTTATTGTATTTTAATATTTCATCTATTAAATTCTTCAGTTCCAGGGTTTTTGCTTCATTTTTCTGAATCTAACTCTTTGTTAAATTTCTCCTTTGGATCATGAATTGTTTTTCTAATTTCTTTGTATTTTTTATGTTTTTTCTTTTCCATCTCATTGAGCTTCTTTTATATCATCATTTTGAACTCTTTTTCAATTGTTTCATAGATTTCTTTTTTCATGGAAACTATTGCTGGAGAATAATTGTGTCCCTTTGGAGATGTCATGTTTCCTTGTTTCTTTTTCATGTTTCTTCTGTTCTTATGTTTGTATCTGCACATTTGGTATAGCAAGTATCACTTCTTCAAATTTTATGAATTGGCTTTCATAGGAATATATATTTTCTTAGAGAAGTATCTATAGAGTGCATTGGATATGGTACTTCGGCTTTGATTTTGGGTGGGCTCAATAGTGTATACTCCATATGATCTCTTCAGCTGTTATTGAGTATCAGTGGTATCTTAAGTTCTTCAGTGGCTTAGAGTGTGATTGTTAATGAAGGCTGCAGTGGAGCTTTGCTGGGGAGAGGGGTACCAGGTGGGTCAGTCCTTAGGTTATTAGTGGTGGCAGCAGTGGTGCGCCAGACCTTGGGCCCTCAAGTAGTGTATGTGGACTCTAGTGGTAAAGAATCTGGGTGGGCTGATCTTTGGGCCTCCAGGTAACTTGCTTAGGTGCCAGCAGGGGCAGTTGTGGACTGGATAGGCAGGCAGGTTCTTGGGCCTCTGGGAAGCAGGCATGGCATTGGTGATGGCAGTAGCAGTAGTGGGTAAATCTTGAGACCTTCCTGTGGCATACATGGGCACAGTGGTGGCAGCAGTGGACTTGGAAGGCCAGTCCCCAGGCCTCCAGGTGGCACATGAAGGTGAGTACTGGTGGCAGCGGTGGTGACAGGCTCAGTGGCCCCTCATCAGCTCACAGGAGGCATTAGTGGGCTCTGATGGCAGCAGGTGAGGCAGATCAATCCCCAGTCCCCTTGGACAATATACCCAGGCATTGGGAGGGATGCTGCCTACAGGGTGGGTCTTTTCTCAGGCCCATGGATGATGTGTGTGGGCATAGGTGCTGGTAGATGGGATATGATAGGTGCAAGTTTTTTTTTCATGATTCACTTTATGAGATTGAGGGTGTTTCTCTCATTTTTTTTTTTGTAATTTCTTAACAGTATGTTTTTGTTTGCTTATTTGTAATCAGTTATGGGTATTTTTTTTTCAAATGCCTTTCTGCCTCAATTTGGATGATCTTATGGTGTTTCTAATTTAGTCTCTTTATGTGGTAAATTACACTGACTGATTTTAATAGTAAACCAATTTTGCATTACTGTGCTAAATTCTACTTGGTCATTATATATATATACACACACATGTATATATATTTGATTTGCTTCTCTATACTCCCAGCTCTGTTTAATTCTGGGTGAATGTTTCTTTTCCTGCCCCACAGCCTAGAAACTTTCTAGGTTGAAAGCTGAAGTTTAACGTATTTGTTTTCTATCTTTCATGCATCACAGAAGAGAAATGCAAAATTTTATTGAGAATGGAAATATTGTACATTTTGATTGAGGTGGTAGTGTAGGAAAATTGTGAAAGAATTTTAAATGAATTAAAAGATTGCTGAGTTTTCAATGGAACTATGGATTGTTTAGAGAACATTCTGAGTTATTTGGCTGTATAAGTTTTCTGGGACTTTCAATTTTTTAATCTATTTTCCAACTCCATGAGCTGTAGAAAACTGCTAATAAGGGAAATAGTTCTTATTAATAGAAATGGAGACTTGTCTCATGGATAGCAATTGATTATTGCTTTGTAGATATTTACCAGTTTTGATATCTTTTCATTTATTATCAAATTCAATTTAACATTCCTGATGTGCTCATATGATTTTTGTATTCTCTTTTGAATGGGTATAGTGTGTTTCTGGCTCTCTTATTAATTACTAAATTAAATAAAATCTTTGACAAATGTTTATTTTATATTTGTATGGGAGTCATGAATTTACCATTTAAAAGTCATTCTTTATTAGCAGTTACATGTCTGTATACAATTGCCAAAACATGCCAGATTGTACAGTTAAAATGGCTGAATTTTGGTTGGGCCCAGTGGCTCACGCCTGTAATCCCACCACTTTGGGAGGCCGAGGCAGGCAGATCATGAGATCAGGAGATTGGGATCATCCTGGCCAACATGGTGAAACTCTGTCTCTACTAAAAATACAAAAATTAGCTGGGTGTGGTGGCACGTGCCTGTTATCCCAGCTACTCAGGAGGCTGAGGCAGGATAATTGCTTGAACCAGGGATTTGGAAGTTGCAGTGAGCCAAGATCACGACTGCACTCCAGCATGGTGACAGAGTGAGACTCCATCTCAGAAAAAAAATTAAAAAAAGGCTGAATCTTATTTTGTGCAGCTTATGCCCCAATAAAACTGGAAACATATTATCTTCAAGGAAATCTTACAGAAAATAAAGGACTTGCCTTACCATTTCTCTAGAATTTGCTGCTAAAACAGCTGGCTTTTTATGACATTAGCATTTTCAATCTTTCTCCTTAATTCTTTGAATATTCCTTATTAATAATCTCTTCATGGGACCTGTTTCCCAGCATCAATTCTTTCAATGTTGAATAATTAAAAAACCTCTCTTAGGTCATCTTCTTACACTAGGCACTTTCTCTATATGGTCTCATCTCTTTATCAAAATATGAAAGTTGACCACTCTGTAACTTAAAAAAGTCATCCTGATAATAAGTAATACTAACTTAATATTTATTATATCTCATGCATTCTTCTATAAAGATTATGACATTAACTCACTAAGTTCTCACAATAACTCAGAGGTGCTTTTATAATCATCACCACTTTATAGGTAAAGAGTCTATGACCTAAAATTTGTATGTCCTCCACTAAAGCCACAGCAAATAACTGATAAAGATTAGATTTAAATTTAGATAGTTTCATGCCAGTACCCAGATATTTAACCACTAATCAATACTGCCTTTCATCACCATTCCCACAATTCCAATCCTAGTTTTTTTACTGTCTTCATGAAACTTTTAAAAATGCCTTTCATTTCTGGTTTCCTGAATTATATCCTATTCTAAATTAATTAGTATTTATTGTGGTCAGACTCCAACTCTGCCACTGACTGGTTGGGTTAACTTGAGCATGTCACTTGCTCTCTTTGGGCCTCAGTTCCTTTTTAAAACGATTTAAAATATTTAATTGAAAAATAAGGATTATATATATTCAAAATGTACAATGTGATTGATACACATATACATTGAATATGAAAATATTATATTAATTATTACAATCAATTAACACATCCATCATCACTCATGCTATACACTAGATCATCAGAACTTGTTCATAACTGAAGATTTGTACCTTTTTATAATCTGTAACTTAATTATTATCATCGGTTTATTATGTTCAGCTAAATTAGTCAACTATAGAAATGGAAAACTGCTTTCAATTGTATCTTTTTGTCAGTGAAAATATTTTTCCATAGGATGGGTTTAATCTGTATTCCATGGCAACAGATTTCTTTTTAGTTGAAGGATAAAAATAAACTATTACACCAAGGTTTCTATATCTAATGTTACCCTTTCTCTTTCATCTATGCAAAATAACTTACAAGAATACAACAATTATGGTTATAGAAAAGTCATTTACACTGACCCCAATTTTAATCATGTTTTGCTCCTAATTCAACAGGATGATAAAAATGTGTAACTCTTATGGCAATGAAGATTTTATGAGCTGTTACTAATTGTTTCAGTCATAAGTTCATGAGGTACCATAATTTCCAGTAAAATACAACTTAGACCCTGCTATTTAACATGTGTACAATGTAGTATGATAGTGCTTTTTATAACCTTCAAAACCTGAATGTCACTTGGGCTTTAGTGACTCAGTGCCATCTGTTGAGGTTTTGCTGAATGATGTAGTGAGCTCTTAAGGGCAGAACTGGGGGAAAAGTCCTGGCTCTTCCACTTCCTTGTTCTGGGATGGAGGAAAATTATTTAACCTCTTAGCTTAGCACCACGAACTATTAACTAGAAACACTTTTTTTTAGTAGTCATAATTAGGAACAGATGACATAGTGGATATGAAAACTACAAGTCCAGCCACTAATTAGGTGTTTGTTAGAACCATGCCTCTCTGCTGTTCTTTTAAATAAATGTGATACAATAGACTATTGTTGAATGAATCTAATGTTTTTATATCATACAACTACAAATTATTAAGACATCAAATATTGATATTCTTCCCTGTCAATTCCTTTTTGGCTTGAGTGTTTTACATATGTTCTCTCATTTATACATTGGGAAAACTTTAAAAAAAATCTAATTAATTCCATTCTTAACTTTAAGAGAGGTGATGTAGAGTAGTATTGAGTGTGTAGACTTTGATGCTTGCTTCCTGAATTCAAATTATTGATGTGTCACATATAGCTATGCTACCTTATTCAAGTTAGTACTCTCTCTGTGTCTCAGACTTTTCACTTATGAGACTTGAATAGTTATCAAAATCAAAGGTTTTTATGAGAATCAAATGAGTTACTACATGAAAAGTGCTTAGGACAGTGCCTGGCATAAAGTACTTAGTAGAGGTTATTCTTTTATTATTACTATTAATATCATTATTAATGAATACAACATTTTATAGAGAGGTAAATTGACTTACCCATGATAACCTTGTTAGTACTGGGTGAAAACATGTTTTAAACACAAATTCACTGACTCCAAATATGCATTATTTTATCTTTATCTCATGAGATAATTCATCATGCTACCTATGATGCTATTTATTATATATAGCATAGTGGGGGGGAAATGTAGAAATCAATAAGTTAGTCTTTAATATTACTCTATTACTGACCCAAAATAACATGTTACAACATGGTTATGAATGTAGATATTTCATATAAATATGTTATGTATTTATTTTATCTAAGTATGTAAATATTTATTGGGCTGAAATAAGTGGAAAATGTTGCTCATAAAGATACATTTCTATTGTGCTAAGAATAGGTAAAATGGCATAATGACTTGGCATAAGACTTAATCATGTGAGGCAGAAATGAAATTCAATCAGTTATCTAAAAATGCTGTACATCAAGGCACATGTTTGCTGCATACTTTGACTAAATGAAAAGCTTATGAGAAACTCAAAAGATGTGGTTGCTGGAATTTCTGATCCCACAGTAGCGATGATTCATCCAGATTCTGCATCTTGTAATTTCTACTGAGGCAATATCTTTCTTCTTCTATAACAACCCATGATTCCAGGGAAATCATTTTCCTTAGTAAGCCACAGGCTTAACTGGAAGAAAGAATTTTATATGTCAAGAACTATCTGTTCTTGGTCACCCTTTGAAGTAGTGTAAATATAAAACTGTCATTGCTACCTGAATGTTGGGAAAAAGTAGAGGCATCAGGAAATATGGGGAAGGAAACTTTGATTAATAACAAAAATATTATCTTTGAACATAATATACTCTACATCAAATTCTGCTTAGAGGGATGAGGCTTGGTAGTAAAAGTAAGACAATGAGAATTCTCACAGCTATTTCAATAACAAGGAATTAACATGTGACATCCAGTATTATACCCAGAGAGTTTTCAGATTTGTTTCCAGGTAACACAGACAATGTGTAATGTAAGCACAGCTTCATTAGATCTAAAAAAATATTCAATTCCTTGTCACAATTTCTACATCCAGGTTACTGGATTCTCCATCTTGGGGTCACAAACAAAATTTTCTGTAGGAGAATAGATCAGTATTCAGTTACTTCACATGAGCCTGAGGGATAGAGGGTTGAAATCATTTCTTCATAGGATGGCCAGTAGGTGTTAGAGGTAATTGGATTTTGCACAATTCAAGTGGCTTTAGGGTAACAATGGTCTTTCATGGATCCACTGAAGATCTTCTGGTGCATGTGACTGGACATATTTGTGCCTGAACACAAGAAAGTTCGCAAACCAAATACTTATAGCTAGCTGCCAACTTAACTTTGAAGGTTTCATCTTCAATGATGATACCTTTAATGAAATGTCAATGCTTTGTTTAAAACTGGATGCTTGTATCATCAAATCCAATGCTCATTCAAATATCTGACTTGCAAAAGATGTTGGAGGAATTATTTGTAGCCTCAATGAATAATCATGTATTGGAATTTAGCTTGTAAATATTCTATTTTTCTAGTCATTGGTAACCTCTTCCTGGGCTACAAAACACTGAACCAACTTAGGTAAGGGCTGAACTTTTGCTATTTTAGATATAACGAGAGCCAGGACATGAATTTCTTTGGGAATTATTTTGGAAAATGTTTGCATGCCTTTGTGGAATAGATTTATTTTAAAATTAGGGTAATATGAAGAGTTGTAAACTATTTCTCAAATCCTCCCCCAAATTTTAATTTTTACCCAACATATGAATTCACATAATTGAAATAGTTATATAAATCTACATGATTAGATACAAAATACAAAATTCCCTGCTACACTCTTTTCCTGAAGGTGATTACACTCACCTTATTTTAAGGAAGTTTAAGGCATAATGTCATTGTGTAAAGTGGCTGCTAGGATTCTGTTGTTATTTACAGGTAGACAAGAGTAAAGGATGGTTTCTAACACAAGAAAGTGTGGCTAAACAACCCAAGGAGAGACTAGTGTAAAGATTTATTGTGTCCAATGTACAGTTGTTACGCATTTAGGTTCAAATATTTTATTATTATAAATAATGCTATAATAAATATCCTTATAAAGAAAACATTGCATATTTGTGTATTAATACATCAATGTTTATGATTAATTTCAGAAATTAAATGCCAATTCAAATAGAATGTGCATTTTCCAATTTTATAGAAAGTAAGTTTAGGCCTGTTTATGTTGCCATCAGTAGTGACAGGGTGTGAATCAGAGTGCTTCTCTGCAAAGTCTCCAAAATTAAGTGTTATCAATTTTTTTAAGTCTTTGCCTATCTAACTGGTAAATGTATTTTGATAAGGGTAAAATGTATTTCATTTTAATAAACTTTATATTAGTGATTAAACATTAGGAAGTTTATGTATTTCAATGCTGTAATAGTGTTTCTTAATAGAAAACTATTTAAAGGCAGTCTGACATCCATTTAGCTTTCTTGCACCCACACACTAGTGGACTCATCCTACCCTTGCTAAGATTACATTTTAAAAGAAAAACTATGACTAATTCCTAATTCGAAAAGCTTGCACATTAAACATGCAGTCAGCCTCTCTTCTTTCACACTCTTCCCTTGCTTTGAATCCATTATATTTGTTGTATATATATCATTCTCATTCATTTGTTTACTCTTTTTAAGACAGAAATTATATCTCATTAATCTTTTTTTAAAAAAAAATGAAAGATTTTATTCTGGATAATTTTTTTTCACTCCTAGTCATTTCTCTATGTCTAGAAGTTTTAACAAATTATTTTTATAGTTAAAGTTGACAGATATTTTGCTTTGTAATTTTTTCCCATTACCTTTATATACAAAAGTCTTCCTATCTACAGATTAGAGAAATTTCACTTGGTTATTTCGTCTAAATTTTAAGTACTACATTGTAATATATAATTTACCTGCAATTTATGTTTTATAATGTATAATGGGAGTATAATGGGATAAAGGTATCTATTTTACCCTTTGATTTTTTACAAATAGTTGTATCAGTACCATTTTTAAATAATGCATGCATTCTTCATTTGTTAGGTCTGAACAACTATAGGTGGTCTTTCCACAGCACTTCGGCAACTCACAGGAGGGTAAGCAGATTTTAAAAGCAAGCATCCTGAGAGCAAACATTCTAAAAGGCTCAGGTGGAAGCTACTTGACTTCATAACTTTGGAAGGTAGGTTAAGGAAATCCCAAATCCCACTTTCACTGCCTTCTGTAGGCCAAACAAGTCACTAATGCCAGGCCAGTCATGAAAGGAACCAAATTAAGCTTTATCTCTCAATATGAAGACTAGAAAATAACTTTTGGCCATTTATAATTTACCAAATCCTGCACTCTTGCCACATATTGTTTACATTTTCCCCCATATTCAGTGAAGGCTCACCCCTTCCCAAGAGCCTCAGAATGGGATGAGATTCTGATTCATCTTTGTATCTTCCCTAAACCCAGTGTCTCAGTACAATGCTCCATACACATTCGTTATGTAAGCTTTTTGCCTATATGGCTCAGGAGAGTAGGCTTTTTTCTTTCAGCAGATCTGGATATTTGGCCTGGGCACTATACCTAGCTCTGTGTCAGTCAAGAGCTTTTTCTCTGGACCAGTTTTCCTATACACACAATTGGAAAGTTCAACTAGATAACCACTAAAGGTTTTCTTTTTTCTTAATCTAAAATCCTATAATACTTTGTCTTTTTATTACAAGTGAACAATTTCTGTTTATATTATAAAATAGAATTTAAATAATGTTGTCTGATTGCAAATTTTTACCTAACAAATCTACAGAGTATATTTCCTTTCAAATACGGTTATTACTCACAAAATGGAAGTTGTTAGTCATCACCTCTCCACAGTGTGTGAGCCCCATCTAGTGAATGATTAATGAATTCTCAAAAGCCAATAGCATATGAACTTTTTTAAAGCTACTGCTGAATCATATGTCATCTTATTTGTAGACTTGGAGCAGCCTTTGCTATTTCAGATGTAGCCAAGATTGAAAGAGGAATTGATTGTGAGATTAATTTTAAAAATGTTTGTATGCCTTTGTAGAATAGATTTATTTTAAGAATAGGGTTACATAAAGAGCTATAATTTATTTCTCAAATCCTCCCCCAAGTTTTAATTTTTACTCAACATTTAAATGCTTGTAGTTGTAATAGTCAAACCATTCTATATGATTAGATACAGAAAACAGAAATCCATGCCACTTTTTTCCCCTAATTTCTTTCCCTAAAGGCAATTACACTCACTTAATTTTAGTTATTTTAATACTTGCTTCTATGCCTGAAATAACATGCTTATTATTACTCCTTGATTTTTTTTCAACTTTAGGCTATAGAGAAGAAGAGGAGTTAATGCTTTTTGTTTTCTTTTCTGAGGATATATCATATATGTGAGTAGAAATTTCGATAACTTTCCTTTCCTGCTCACTTTCCCACCACTCCCCAACCAAAACTGTCGTGTTTATCATTTGCTTAGTTTTCAATATGTTTCTCATTAATCCAGTCTCAAATTGGTTATTCACTAAAACCAAGACTGCAGACACCTCAGGTATTCTATTTGTTCCATCTTTCTGAACAAGTCTTTCTCAAAACCTTCTCACTTGCTCCAATGCTAGTTTGCCCTCCTTGCCTGGGACACAGCTGTTATCCTGGATTTGCCTGGGAGGTCCTCTCATCTTCTGCCCATGTTGTTGTGTCTCGTGTTTTCTGTATATGTCTTACTGTCTCTAGGTTTAGAGAGATGAAATATGCCCTCCAGGAACTTCAAGAGAAAGAATACTTGGGAAATATGTTTTTGAGACTTTGTGTCA
Source organism: Hylobates moloch (assembly GCF_009828535.3). NCBI lineage: Eukaryota > Metazoa > Chordata > Mammalia > Primates > Hylobatidae > Hylobates > Hylobates moloch. The sequence goes on from NW_026652284.1 coordinate 90,391,612, forward strand.
TGGGTACAATGACTTGTTATTCAGCATGAATTCCAAATGTCTTTTAGTGTATGGAAAGCTAATAACCATATTTTCGAGACTTCCACACAGTGGGGTTCTAAAAGTCCTGTAGTTTGTACCAATAAGATACACTTACACAAATTTCAAATTTATTAATGAGGAATCACTAAGCTTTGTTGGAAAGCATCACTGTGGACAGGTGTATTTTGATCACGGAGGCTTCCTGAGTGTGGTGACTTTTGAATAGAGGAGGAGATAGTAGTCCTTTGGTGGCCTGGTTTGTTAGCAAAGCTCTCAAAATCATTCCTGAAAGCCCAACATAAAGTCTGTTTCTTCAGTCATTTGATACCCTGCCATACTACTTAACACTAACTATGGTTGTCTCTGTTTACTGAACTGTGATTGATTGCACCACTGCACTCCAGCCTGGGTGATAGAGCAAGATTTTATCTTAAAAATATATATATAATAGGCCGGGCGCAGTGGCTCACGCCTGTAATCCCAGCACTTTGGGAGGCTGAGGCGGGTGGATCACCAGGTCAGGAGATCGAGACCATCCTGGCTAATACGGTGAAACCCCGTCTCTACTCAAAATACCAAAAATTAGCCAGGCGTGGTGGCGGGCGCCTATAGCAGTCCCAGCTACTCAGGAGGCTGAGGAAGGAGAAAGGTGTGAACCCAGGAGGCAGAGCTTGCAGTGAGCCGAGATCATGCCACTGCACTCCAGCCTGGGCGACAGAGTGATACTCTGTCTCAAAAAAAAAAATATATATATATATATATATAATATTTATAATATTTTATTATAGTTATATATAATGATTATAATATTTACTTATATGTAATATAAATATATATAATTCAGGATAAAACATTTAGAATATTCTTAAACTGAATAAATGTTAATTAATATGGTAATTCCTTTCTAGTTTTATTTGCTTATAAATTAAAATGGGCAAATTAAAACAATGTCTGCTGTAACATACAGAGACTTCTGCAGTTTTCTGTCTGTGGCATCTCATGTTTTTTAATTAGATTACATTCTTATCACCTTAAACCACTAAAGCCATTCACTTTAGTAGGGATTAAAAACAAGTGAATGGCAGGCAATTTGCTCCAGATATGCAGCTTTGTGGTCATCATGTGAATAGAGCGTTATCTCTGTGAAATCCTGATACTTGCTGAGCACAATAGATCCAGGGCACTTCTCGAGCCTGTTACTGCAAATTTACCTGGTTCAGTGCACTGGAGGTTCATTGCAGGTATGGAAAGAGAAATGGATGAAGATAAATTTTCAGCAGGGTTCAGCATTTGCTCTGGATAGTTAAAAGACTTCACAATCATGTTTTTGTTATCTGTATGATTGTTAAAAATAATTTAGTGTAAACAATGTTTTGCAGGTGTGTAATAATAAGTAAGATCTCTAATAGAGAGGCAATTATTTAGTATTTGAAGACCCTTAAACAAAAATCAACCTTTTGGTGCTCATGACTTGGGACGTCTTAAAATCTGTATCAGGGGGCATATGTTGTCATAAGAGATTACAGATTATTTTTAATTAATGAAATGTATGGCATTTAACATAGGATCAAGAAGATGGATTAGGAAGATTGTGCAGATCCCACTCTCTTGCAGGAGTGGTTTTCATTAATGGAGCAAGCCCAGCAGTATCCTGTCGGTGGTTTAGAGTTCTGTTTGTTCTATGTGCTTTGACATCACAGAGGATTTTGTCACCTGATTTTGGTACATACTTGCTGTTTCTGCCCTCCATGCTTCCTCGCATCTTCCCAGAGTGGTCCTTTTATGCAAAATGCTAAATGTGATGCTTAGAGGAGAGAGTAGCTTTCCCTCAACAAGTTACATGACTGTTTTTGTGCTTGTTATCTCAATGTTTAGATGAATGGCAGAATTTGGCCTGAGAGATTATTTTACTACAACACATATGGTGAGAGCTTGAGGTGAACATATGTATCGCCCTTATCAATGACTACAAGTGATATTGAGTTTTTACATGCCATTTGGCAATACATTACTACTGTTAAACTACTGAAATACTTTTATACCTGTTGGTCAATAACTATGACCTTGAATTCCCCACTGCCCCTTATGTTAGGCCCCAGTTACCCATCCCCTCTTCTTATGATCCAGCAACTAAGTTTAAATAACACTCTTCTAGCTCTGTCCACAAGAAAAGCAATGCGACAAACTGAGCTATGCACTATTATTCCCATTTTAGATATGTGAATCCTTAGGTTCAAGCCACTTCAGCACTCTACCCAGGGTCACATTTTGCAACAGAGATAAGATTTAAATTTAGAACTTTCTGGTCTCAAAGTGCTTGAGCTTAATTATTATACTTTACAGCATATTAAAGGGGGAAGAATGCTTTCTGCATCACCAGAATACATATACAAACTAACCCAGAGGAAATAGCAACTTCAATGGGCTCAAGTCTCAGCACTAAGAAGCCGGCCCAGCGCTCTCACTTTGAAAACCTTTCGCTTGTTTCGTAATCATCCATGTAAGTGTCTCTCACTTAAGAATCCATCTAATATCTATTGAACACCCATTGTGAGTTAGTTTTAGTTAGAGAGTGTAAAAAAAGTAGGTGTCTTTAATCTATCTTTAGTAAACAGAAAAATAATAAAATAAATAGCCTTTAAAAATTCATGATTCTTGCCTTCAATTTGCTTTCAATTTGAGGAGAGATGGCACAGAGCTAAGGCATGTTATTTTAGAATGGCAAGGAACATTGGTGCTTATTTTGTATAGAGATTCTCAAAGTTTTTGGTTCCAGGAACCCCTTACACTAAAATAAGGGGTTAAAAATATTGAAGGCTCAAAAGAGCTTTGAATTTTATGATTCATGCCTATCCAGTTTAATGTATTAGAAGTTAAAACAGAAATTTTAAAAATATGTAATCATTAATTCACTTAGAAATAATAATAAACAAATTACATGTTAAAATAAACAGGATTTTATTTACAACGACTATGTCGTTGAAAAAAAAAATTTAGAGGTTTGCAAATCAAAAAAAGAATTGTTTTAGAGGTTTGCAAATCTCTTCAATAGAAGACATGTTCTCTTATATTCATTTGTGATCATGCATTCAATATCTTCCTGTATGTTGTTTTGGTTGAAGTCTCTAAATAAGATAATCTGACCTCACATAGATACACAGTTGGACAAATGTGGACTTCGTTGATTTTCTGAGTGGGTCTCAGAGACCCCCACCTGAGGGAACATAAGGCCATGTATTGAAAAACTGATCTATTTCTGAGGGCTCTGTTCTGTTCCATTGATCTATGTCTCTGTTGTGGTACCAGTACCATGTTGTTTTGGTTACTGTAGCCTTGTAGTATAGTTTGAAGTCAGGTAGCATGATGCCTCCAGCTTTGTTCTTTTGGCTTAGGATTGACTTGGCAATGCGGGCTCTTTTTGGTTCCATATGAATTTTAAAGTAGTTTTTTCCAATTCTGTGAAGAAAGTCATTGGTAGCTTGATGGGGATGGCATTGAATCTATAAATTACCTTGGGCAGTATGGCCGTTTTCACGATATTGATTCTTCCAACCCATGAGCATGGAATGTTCTTCCATTTGTTTGTATCCTCTTTAATTTCACTGAGCAGTGGTTTGTAGTTCTCCTTGAAGAGGTCCTTCACATCACTTGTAAGTTGGATTCCTAGGTATTTTATTCTCTTTGAAGCAATTGTGAATGGGAGTTCACTCATGATTTGGCTCTCTGTTTGTCTGTTATTGGTGTACAAGAATGCTTGTGATTTTTGTACGTTGATTTTGTATTCAAATTTGCTGAAGTTGCTTATCAGGTTGAGGAGAATTTGGGCTGAGACAGTGGGGTTTTCTGATATACAATCATGTCATCTGCAAACAGGGACAATTTGACTTCCTCTTTTCCTAATTGAATACCCTTTATTTCCTCCTTCTGCTTGATTGCCCTGGCCTGAACTTCCAGCACTATGTTGAATAGGAGTGGTGAGAGAGGGCATCCCTGTCTTGTGCCAGTTTTCAAAGGGAATGCTTCCAGTTTTTGCCCATTCAGTATGACATTGGCTGTGGGTTTGTCATATATAGCTCTTATTATTTTGAGATACATCCCATCAATACCTAATTTATTGAGAGTTTTTAGTATGAAGGGTTGTTGAATTTTGTCAAAGGCCTTTTCTGCATCTATCGAGATAATCATGTGGTTTTTGTCTTTGGTTCTGTTTATATGCTGGATTACATTTATTGATTTGCATATGTTAAACCAGCATTGCATTCCAGGGATGAAGCCCACTTGATTATGGTGGATAAGCTTTTGGATGTGCTGCTGGATTCGGTTTGCCAGTATTTTATTGAGGATATTTGCATCAATGTTCATCAAGGATATTGGTCTGAAATTCTCTTTTTTGGTTGTGTCTCTGCCAGGCTTTGGTATCAGGATGATGCTGGCTTCATAAAATGTGTTAGGGAGGATTCCCTCTTTTTCTATCGATTGGAATAGTTTCAGAAGGAATGGTACCAGTTCCTCCTTGTACCTCTGGTAGAATTCAGCTGTGAATCCATCAGGTCCTGGACTCTTTTTGGTTGGTAAGCTATTGATTATTGCCACAATTTCAGAGCCTGTTATTGGTCTATTCAGAGATTCAACTTCTTCCTGGTTTAGTCTTGGGAGGGTGTATTTGTCGAGGAATTTATCCATTTCTTCTAGATTTTCTAGTTTATTTGCATAGAGGTGTTTGTAGTATTCTCTGATGGTAGATTGTATTTCTGTGGGATCAGTGGTGATATCCCCTTTATCATTTTTTATTGTATCTATCTGATTCTTCTCTCTTTTCTTCTTTATTAGTCTTACTAGCAGTCTATCAATTTTGTTGATCTTTTCAAAAAACCAGCTCCTGGATTCATTAATTTTTTGAAGGGTTTTTTTGTGTCTCTATTTCCTTCAGTTCTGCTCTGATTTTAATTATTTCTTGCTTTCTGCTAGCTTTTGAATGTGTTTGCTCTTGCTTTTCTAGTTCTTTTAATTGTGATGTTAGGGTGTCAATTTTGGATCTTTCCTGCTTTCTCTTGTGGGCATTTAGTGCTATAAATTTCCCTCTACACACTGCTTTGAATGTGTCCCAGAGATTCTGGTATGTTGTGTCTTTGTTCTCGTTGGTTTCAAAGAACATCTTTATTTCTGCCTTCATTTCGTTATGTACCCAGTAGTCATTCAGGAGCAGGTTGTTCAGTTTCCATGTAGTTGAATGGTTTTGAGTGAGTTTCTTAATCCTGAGTTCTAGTTTGATTGCACTGTGGTCTGAGAGACAGTTTGTTATAATTTCTGTTCTTTTACATTTGCTGAGGAGAGCTTTACTTCCAACTATGTGGTCAATTTTGGAATAGGTGTGGTGTGGTGCTGAAAAAAATGTATATTCTGTTGATTTGGCGTGGAGAGTTCTGTAGATGTCTATTAGATCCGCTTGGTGCAGAGCTGAGTTCAATTCCTGGGTATCCTTGTTAACTTTCTGTCTCGTTGATCTGTCTAATGTTGACAGTGAGGTGTTAAAATCTCCCATTATTATTGTGTGGGAGTCTAAGTCTCTTTGTAGGTCACTCAGGACTTGCTTTATGAATCTGGGTGCGCCTGTATTGGGTGCATACATATTTAGGATAGTTAGCTCTTCTTGTTGAATTGATCCCTTCACCATTATGTAATGGTCTTCTTTGTCTCTTTTGATCTTTGTTGGTTTAAAGTCTATTTTATCAGAGACTAGGATTGCAGCCCCGGACTTTTTTTGGTTTCCATTTGCTTGGTAGATCTTCCTCCATCCCTTTATTTTGAGTCTATGTGTGTCTCTGCATGTGAGATGGGTTTCCTGAATACAGCACACTGATGGGTCTTGACTCCTTATCCAGTTTGCCAGTCTGTGTCTTATAATTGGAACATTTACCCCATTTACATTTAAGGTTAATATTGTTATGTGTGAATTTGATCCTGTCATTATGATGTTAGCTGGTTATTTTGCTCGTTAGTTGATGCAGTTTCTTCCTAGCCTCGATGGTCTTTACAATTTGGCATGTTTTTGCAGTGGCTGGTACTGGTTGTTCCTTTCCATGTTTAGTGCTTCCTTCAGGAGCTCTTTTAGGGCAGGCCTGGTGGTGACAAAATCACTCAGCATTTGCTTGTCTGTAAAGTATTTTATTTCTCCTTCACTTACGAAGCTTAGTTTGGCTGGATATGAAATTCTGGGTTGAAAATTCTTTTCTTTAAGAATGTTGAATATCGGACCCCACTCTCTTCTGGCTTGTAGAGTTTCTGCCGAGAGATCAGCTGTAGGTCTGATGGGCTTCCCTTTGTGGGTAAACCGACCTTTCTCTCTGGCCGCCCTTAACATTTTTTCTTCATTTCAACTTTGGTGAATCTGACGATTATGTGTGTTGGAGTAGCTCTTCTCGAGGAGTATCTTTGTGGTGTTCTCTGTATTTCCTGAATCTGCATGTTGGCCTGCCTTACTAGATTGGGGAAGTTCTCCTGGATAATATCTTGCAGAGTGTTTTCCAACTTGGTTCCATTCTCCCCGTCATTTTCAGGTACACCAATCAAATGTAGGTTTTGTCTTTTCACATAGTCCCATATTTGGAGGCTTTGTTCATTTCTTTTTATTCTTTTTTCTCTAAATTTCCCTTCTCGCTTCATTTCATTCATTTCATCTTCCATCACTGATACCCTTTCTTCCAGTTGATCGCATTGGCTACTGAGGCTTCCGCAGTCTTCACGTAGTTCTCAAAACTTGGCTTTCAGCTCCATCAGCTCCTTTAAGCACTTCTCTGCATTGGTTATTTTAGTTAAACATTTGTCTAATTTTTTTCAAAGTTTTTAACTTCTTTGTCATTGGTTTGAATTTCCTCCTGTAGCTCGGAGTAGTTTGATCGTCTGAAGTCTTCTTCTCTCGACTCGTCAAAGTCATGCTCCATCCAGCTTTGTTCCGTTGCTGGTCAGGAATTGCGTTCCTTTGGAGGAGGAGAGGCGCTCTGCTTTCTAGAGTTTCCAGTTTTTCTGCTCTATTTTCTCCCCATCTTTGTAGTTTTTTCTACTTTTGGTCTTTGATGATGGTGATGTACACATTAGTTTTTGGTGTGGGTGTCATTTCTGTTTGTTAATTTTCCTTCTAACAGATAGAACCCTCAGCTGCAGGTCTGCTGGAGTTTGCTAGAGGTCCACTCCAGACCCTGTTTGGCTGGGTGTCAGCAGCGGTGGCTGCAGAACAGCGGATTTTGTGAACTGCAAATTCAGCTGTCTGATCATTCTTCTGGAAGTTTTGTCTCAGAGGAGTACCTGGCTGAGTGAGGTGTCAGTCTGTCCCTACTGGGGGGTGCCTCCCAGTTAGGCTGCTCGAGGGTCAGGATCCCACTTTAGGAGGCAGTCTGCCCATTCTCAGATCTCCGGCTGCGTGCAGGGAGAACCACTACTCTCTTCAAAGCTGTCAGACAGGGACATTTAAGTCTGCAGAGGTCACTGTTGACTTTTTGTTTGTCTGTGCCCTGCCCCCAGAGGTGGAGCCTACAGAGGCAGGCAGGCCTCCTGGAGCTGTGGTGGGCCCCACCCAGTTCGAGGTTCCTGGCTGCTTTGTTTACCTAAGCAAGCCTGAGCAATGGTGGGTGCCCCTCCCCCAGCCTCGCTGCAGTGTTGCAGTTTGATCTCAGACTGCTGTGCTAGCAATCAGCAAGACTCTGTGAGCGTAGGACCCTCCGAGCCAGGTGCGGGCCACATATCTACAACTATCTGATCTTTGACAAACCTGACAAAAACAAGCAGTGGGGAAAGGATTCCCTATTTAGTAAATGGTGCTGGGAAAACTGGCTAGCCATATGGAGAAAGCTGAAACTGGATCCCTTCCTTACACCTTATACAAAAATTCATTCAAGATGGATTAAAGACTTACATGTTAGACCTAAAACCATAAAAACCCTAGAAGAAAACCTAGGCAATACCATTCAGGACATAGGCATGGGCAAGGACTTCATGTCTAAAATATCAAAAGCAATGGCAACAAAAGCCAAAATTGACAAATGGGATCTAATTAAACTAAAGAGCTTCTGCACAGCAAAAGAAACTACCATCAGAGTGAACAGGCAACCTACAAAATGGGAGAAAATTTTCTCAACCTACTCATCTGACAAAGGGCTAATATCCAGAATCTACAATGAACTCAAACAAATTTACAAGAAAAAAAACAAACAACCCCATCAAAAAGTGGGTGAAGGACATGAACAGACAGTTCTTGAAAGAAGACATTTATGTAGCCAAAAAGCACATGAAAAAATGCTCATCATCACTGGCCATCAGAGAAATGCAAATAAAAACCACAATGAGATACCATCTCACACCAGTTAGAATGGCCATCATCAAAATGTCAGGAAACAACAGGTGCTGGAGAGGATGTGGAGAAATAGGAACACTTCTACACTGTTAGTAGGACTGTAAACTAGTTCGACCATTGTGGAAGTCAGTGTGGCGATTCCTCAGGGATCTAGAACTAGAAATACCATTTGACCCAGCCATCCCATTACTGGGTATATACCCAAAGGACTATGAATCATGCTGCTATAAAGACACGTTCACACGTATGTTTATTGTGGCACTATTCACAATAGCAAAGACTTGGAACCAACCCAAATGTCCAACAACGATAGACTGGATTAAGAAAATGTGGCACATATACACCATGGAATACTATGCAGCCATAAAAAATGATGAGTTTACGTCCTTTGTAGGGACATGGATGAAACTGGAAACCATCATTCTCAGCAAACTATCACAAGGACAAAAAACCAAACACCGCGTGTTCTCACTCATAGGTGGGAATTGAACAATGAGAACACATGGACACAGGAAGGGGAACATCACACTCCAGGGACTGTTGTGGGGTGGGGGGAGGGGGGAGGGACAGCATTAGGAGATATACCTAATGCTAAATGATGAGTTAATGGGTGCAGCACACCAACATGGCACATGGATACATATGTAACAAACCTGCACATTGTGCACATGTACCCTAAAACTTAAAGTATAATAGTAATAATAAAAAAAAAAAAGAAAAACTGATCTAATAAAGCTCTGACTGAAAGCAGTTTATTTGTTGGGTCTCAATCACCCAATGATATAAGTCAACTGCTAGTTAGCTGTAAGTAAACATAAATTATTCTAAAAAAGTGTGTCCCCACCATTATATAGTATATTCATGTAACAAACCTGCACATCTACCTCCTGAATTAAAAAAAGAAAGTGTAACAGTGTCACTCTCAGTGCTGTAAAAAAGAATAGACTAAATAACGTAGGAGTGGAAATTAATGGTATTATGAGAAATGTGATGTGGATAATTCGCTTTTACAGGAAAGAGGAAATAGAAATGTACTCCTGAAGAGGCATAGACAGTGTTCCCATCCAACCCAAGGCTCTAGTTCACCATACGGCACTGTCTTCTCTGACCCGAACAAGACACTGAACCTGAAATTCTCCCTCTTTAACCCTCATCAACAATTGACTTGATATGATTTGGCTCTGTGTCCCTACCCAAATATCACCTTGAGTTATAATAATCCCTACGTGTCAAGGGCAGGAGCAAGGTAATTGGATCATGGGGATGGTTTCCTCCATGCTGTTCTCATGAGAGTGAGTGAGTCTCATGAGATCTGATGGTTTTATAAGGGTCTGGCATTTTCCCTGCTGGAACTCATTCTCTTTCCTGCTGTCATATGAAGAGATGCCTTCTGCCATGATTGTATGTTTCCTGAGGCCTCCCCAGCCATGTGTAACTGTGAGTTAATTAAACCACTTTTCTTTATAAATTACCCAGTCTTGGGTATTTCTTCATAGCAGTGTGTGAATGGACTGATATACCCCATCCCCGCCCCTGTTTTCTGGATCATTCCCATTACCAGGAAAAATGTCTGCAATATTTTCCATTAAAAAATCCTCATCTGATCTATTTCTCAGCTCCCCTTTATAAGAAAACTATTCAAAAGCTTTGTCTATTCTTGTTGTCTATACTTCCTTACTTAGTATTCTTTATCACTCAGTTAGGCCTTTATCTTATCACTCTACTGAAACTGCTCTTGTCAAGATCAATCATTACCTTGATATAATGGTCAGTTCAGTTTCCATCTCACTAGGGCTCTAAGCAGCATTCAACGGAGTTGCTCACCACCTGCTTGAAACCATTTCTTCACTTGGCTTCCAGAGTACCACAGGATTCATGTTTTAAATTTGTGTTATGATTTTTGTTTTGGCTTGTAACTCATAGGCTGATCCTTCTGAGTCTCTTCTGCTGACATCGTCTTTCTGGCCTCTAAGTTTTTAGAATGCTCTCGGGCTCTGTGCTTGGATCTTGATCCTCTCAGAAGTGAGCTCGTTCAAGCCCATGACTTAAAAAATAGCATTCACATTTCTATCCTATTGTCCTCATGACACTTTAGATGTAGATCTAAGTGATCTCAATGTCTATGTGTTAGCTCTTTGGATATCAAATAAGCATTTCAAATTTAACTTATCTAAAACAGAACTTTGATTTCTTATTCTTTCCTCAAAATGATGCTGCTCATTTATAATCTTTAATCAGCTCAGCTCCTTAACGTTGGGTCATCTTTGATTCTCTCTTTTGCTTAGAGTCTACATCGAATCTACCAGTAAATCTGTTTAATTTTCCTTTGAAATCGATGTGGAGACTTGTCTTTGCCGTTCCTGCTAGCCTTGCTGAAGCCACCTTTCCAGACTTACTGCAACATGACTCTTTCTCTGGCGACAGCTTCCCTGTTTCTACTATTGGTTCACACGAGTCTGTCCTGCAACCTCACAGCAGCAAGAATTATGTTATAAATCATTGGCTTATTCTAATATATTTGCAATAAATCGTGAGTCCTGCATGCATATATATTATGTAAATAAAGTCCACAGCCATATGTCAATTAATATTACACATTTTGCAAGAAAGATACACCCATCACATTACATGGATGACTTTGGTGGAGATGGGATGCAAATGAGGAGTGGGAATGAAAGAGAAAAGTGAAACAGAAGTGGAGTCTTACATGGATTGATGAGGAAAATGTTACTTGATGCAGGAAATGTGCTTAACTCCACTGTTTTGAACTTGATATTCAAAAGAAAAAAATAAATAAGCAAAAAAACACTGTCTATATTTTAGTGAATAGTCAGTGGCATTCAATATTTTACTTGAAAATATTACACCTAAATAGGCACACATTAGCTTTGATATTATTTTTACCTCTTATCTCAGGTTTCTACAGCAAAATACCATAAACTGGGTGACTTTTAAACAACATAAATTTATTTCTCACGGTTTGTGAGGGTGGGAAATTCAAGATCAAGGCCCCATTAGATTCAATGTCTGATGAGGGTTTGCTGGTTCATAGATGTTGTATTCTTGCTGTGTCCTCCCACAGTGCAAGAGGTAAGGCAACTCTCTGGGGCTTCTTTTATGAGGGCACTACACCCATTCATAAGGAATCTGGCCTTATGACTTAATGATCTCCCAAAGGCCCCCCCCAATATCATCACGTTGGTGATTAGGTTTCAAAACATTATGTTGGCTAGTCAAATATTTAAACTATAACACTGCATTCTAATTTTTCTCATTCAAACCAGATATACATTGGTGGAATAAAGCAGTAGAGAGTATATATTAGTGACTCTTTCTTCATTATTAAAGCAATTGGAATCTCACTCTTAGATATATGACGGATTTAGAAGCTTCCCCATTCAATTTTGCTCCAATACTAAAATTTTCAAAGTTGGGCATGTACTTTTAATGAACTAGAGTATAAGAGTAGAATGCGACATTAAAAAGTAAAAATTAATTAAATTTAAAAGCATGCTACATACATCCTTTAAAGAATTACAGGCACAGAATGAAACACTGGATAGTACTATGTAAAAATTCATATGAGTTAATCCAAGTTAAAAAAGACAAATTTGTAATGTATTACCTTGTGTGTGATAGATATAATAAGCTACCTTCTTTAATTCTGCAATAAAAATATATAAAATGTTTAGTCTGTGTATTTAGGGCAGAGGAAGCTACGTTTTAGATATTTTAAAAATTGCTAAATATCACCGTCACAAAATGTTATTAACAAATTGAATCCATTTTGTTTCAAAGTAAATGGGAGATGGAGTTATTGGCTTTAAGGGGAAATCAAATCCCTTTTCCTAGCAGCAATTTGGTATCTATTAAAGTGATGTTTCTGTGTTTATAGGCACTCCTATGCCTATTACTTTATGAGTGGAACTGTAATGAATAAAAGTTCATGAGCTGGAGATAGCACAGCCTGTTATGTTTGCAAAAAGGAGGCTTGACTTACACAGGGTAAGGCTCCTCATTTGCTAGATGTGGCTTAGCTTAGGATGAACATCATCTTCAAGAATCTCTTGCTTCATTGTAGGATATTGTGTGAAAATTGAAAAGAGAAAATAGCTTCAAGGTGGAAAAACACTGCCATTTATTTGAACTCCTAGTATGTGAAAGCTTTGGTATTAGGTACCTAATAACAGTGCCTTCAATTCTGTTATCATTTAATAGTGGTACTTGAATCAGTATTTTATTGATACAAATGAGTTTCTCCAGTTCAAACAGCTAGAAAAATGGAGGCAAAAGTTAAACTCATGTTTGTCTGGCACCCCAACCCTATCACTAAGTTCTTTCATACCTGAATCTGAACATTCTTATCTACCTTTGTTGGATATATATTTGTGGTTTTACTTTTCTTCAATTTTATTTTAGCTTCAGGGTTTATGTGCAGGTTTGTTATACAGGCAAATTGTCTAACATGGTTTTGGTATGCAGATTAGCTCATCACCCAGGTAAGTAAGAAGGATAGTACTGGATAGGTAGTTTTTCAATCCTCACCCTCCTTCTACCTACCACCCTCAAGTGGGCCCAGTGTCTGTTGTTCTCTTCTTTGTGTCCATCACTACCCAATGTTTAGCTCCCACTTAGAAATGAGAATATGCAGTATTTGGTTTTCTGTTCATGTGTTAGTTGGCTTAGGATAATAGCCTACAGCTCTATCCATGTTGCTGCAAAGGATATAACCTTGTTCTTTTTATAGCTGCATAGTATTCCATGGTGTATATGTAACATATTTTCTTTATCCAGTCTACCATTGATGGATATTTAGGTTGATTCCATATCTTTGCTGTTGTGAATAGTGCCGCCATGAACATATGTGTGCATGTGTCTTTATGGTAGAATGAGTTACATTCGTTGGGGTATATACTCAATAATGGGATTGCTGGGTTGAATGGTAATTCTGTTTTAAGTTCTTCCACAAATTGTCAAACTGCTTTCCACAATGGCTGAACTAATTTACATTCTCACTTGCAGTGTATAAGCTTTCCCTTTTCTCTACAACCTTGCCAGCATCTGTTAATTTTTGACTTTTTAATAATAGTCATTCTGACTGGTGTGAATTGGTATCTCATTGTGGTTTTGATTTGTATTTCTGTAATGATTAGTGCTGTTGAGCGTTATTTTATATGTTGTTGGCCATCTGTTTGTCTTCTTAAGAAAAATGTCTGTTCGTGTCCTTTGCCCACTTTTTAATGTGGCTGCTTTTTGCATGTAAATTTGTTTAAGTTCTTTGTAGATTCTGAATATTAGACCTTTGTCAGATGCATAGTTTGCAATTATTTTCTCCCATTTTGTAGCTTATATGCTTACTCTATTGATAGTTTCTTTTGCTGTGCAGAAGCTCTTTAGTTTACTTAAGTTCCATTTGTCAATTTTTCTTTTTGTTACAATTTCTTTCAGAGTGTTTGTCATGAAATCTTTGCCCGTTCCTATGTCCAGAATAGTATTTTGTAAATTTTCTTCTAGGGTTTTTATAATTTTTGGTCTTAGATTTAAGTCTTTAATCCATCTTGAGTTGCTTTTTGTATATAGTGTAAGGGTCCGGTTTTATATATAGTTTTATATAGTATAAGATAAGGGTCCAGTTTTATATATAGCATATGTATATACTATATATATAGTTATATATAGTTTTATATAGTATAAGGGTCCAGTTTTCTATATACTATATAGAATATAGAATATGGTATATATATAACTCTCTCTATATAGTTATATATAGTTTTATATAGTATAAGATAAGGGTCCAGTTTTATATATAGTATAGGATAAGGGTCCAGTTTTGTATATAGTGTAAAATAAGGGTCCCGTATGCAGTCTTCTGCATACGGTTAGCCAGTTATTCCAGCACCATTTATTGGATAGGGAGTCCTTTCTCCATTGCTTGTTTTTCGTTGACTTCATTAAAGATCGAATGGTTATAGGTGTACTGCATTATTTATGGGCTCTCTATTCTGTTCCATTGGTCTATGTGTCTGTTTTGATACCAGTACCATGTTGTATAGTATAGTTTGAAGTCAGCTAATGTGATACCTCTGACTTTGTTCTTTTGCTTAGGATTGCTTGGGATATTTGGTTCCATATGATTAAAACAATTTTTTTTTTCTAATTCTGTGAAGAATTAAAACAATTTTTTTCTAATTCTGTGAAGATTGGTTGCTTGATAGAAATAGCATTGATTCTATAAATAGCTTTGGGTAATCTGGCCACTTTAACAATATTGGTTCTTCCAATCCATGAACATGAGATGTATTTCCATTTGTTTGTGTCATCTCTGATTTATTTGTACAGTGTCTTGTAATTTTCATTGTAAATTCTTGAAATTTTATTCTTTCTTCTTCCTGCTTAGCCATATTCCTAGGTATTTTATTTTTTGTGGCTATTGTGAATGAGATTGTGTTCTTCATTTGGCTCTCAGCTTGAATTTCATTGGAGTATAGGAATGCCACTGATTTTTGTACATTGATTTTATATCCTGAAATTTGCTGCAGGTGCTTATCAGATCAACCCCATAGTCTCTGTCCAAAAACTCCTTAATCCGATTTTACTTTTGATTTGCACAAAACATAGCTGTGAAATAAAAATGGTCTCAGAAGATGGTATTGGTGATGCCAAATATTTAAATAAAAATAATTTTTTATTATTTGAATATTTTATTAGTATTACATATAAATATCCAGACATTTCCAAGTACCTTTTGAGGTTACATATGAATAATCATAGTGGATTGAATTTAGCATTTTTGTTAAGTAATATTTAATTGTTTAATAGCCTTAGATATATTCTCTTACATATTTTTGGCTGACAAAACATATTAATATTAATTTTACAACTTTACTATGTTATTGTATTATAAAAAATGTAAAAAAGACTCTCACTAGCTTTACCTTTTTAGAGTAAAGATGGCTCCTAATTTGTAGAGCTCACTCAACGATATGGACCTTTTATAAGACGACCACTTAAATAGCCTTAGGTTTTGCAAAATGAATTCTTTCTTTTGGGTGCCATTCCACAGAAGGGGGTTCCAGGAAAACATCTTTAACTTAAATCTTCTGTTATGATCAACAACAAAGACTTAAATGCCTCCTTTTTCTGGACCTTAGTTTAGCAAAGGATCATTTGAATTAATCCATTTTCTTTTGCCAGTACTTGGGATTTTAGGCAAGAGGAAAAGACTCCAGTGTTTTCATCTTTTTATTGTGCTCTGAATGGCACAGGGAAGGACCTTGTGTGGTATTCACTGAAGATTCAGGTTTGTGGGTGAATGCTCACATGGGGGGTGACGGACAGTGTCCTGGTAACAGCAGTGGGCTGTGCATTGGGAGATCTGGTTCTGCTGCCACTTGATGTCCAGTGCTAGATTATGCTTATTTGTATCTGTGTATCTCTTTGCTCATTTGTGCAATGACAGGAATGGCTCAGTACAAGTGATTTTTCACATATGTAAAATTTTAAATATATTAAATAAAATGAAGACCCTTATAACAATCACAGTAGATATTATTGATGTTTTGATAGTATAGTTATTTTACTCGCGATTCTAAAAATATAAGTCATAGCTTTCCTTACGTAATAAATATAATATTTTAAGAACCTTTTACGAATCAACTCCACAAAATGACCATTTTTTCTTGCAATTATGATCAGGTAAAAATTCTGATAAGATCTACCATGAGAAAAGATATAAATACAACAATAACAACAAAATAAATAAAGAAATAAAATGCTGCTTTGAGGACATGACATGAAATTTAATAAAAATCAATCAAAAATTTAAAGCAGTAATAATAGGAATATTTCCCATATGATTTGTGGACTGTGTGCATCAGAATCTCTTGGAGCAGTGGAGGAAAGAGTATAAGTCAAAATGTAAATTTCTAGGCTCCACTTTAGAACCATTGAGCCAGGTTCTCTGAGTAGTAGGACCCAGGAATCTGTATTTTAAAAAGGCTTGGAGGTGATGCTTATGGTCTCTTATGTTTGAATGTCAGTGTCAGCCTTGAGACTAATGCACCAAAATTCTTTAAGTTTCTAGATATTGCTCATATTTAGAAAATACAATGATAGTAAATTTCTTCCATAAATAAATTATTGACTATGGTGTAAAGATGAATTGTAAAGCTACATCTTTGAGTGTATTGAATTAAAAAAAATATTTTATGTTAAAATATTTTATGGTATTGGATTTTAAAAAACTATTTTATTTTATCTTTTAAAATTGGAGTTTGGTTCCTGTTTGGGCTTTTATTCTTAAGAAAAAGGAGTGAGCATTTTTAGTTTACCTGTTATAAAGCATTTTCTGATCTTGAAAAAAGTAGCTCCTTTATTGTTAGGTAAACAGATTTAGAATAAAATTTCAGTTTTATAATAGTGATGTATCAGGCACACTTGTATTTACTATGTAGCTCACTAAATAAAGAGAAAAAAGAATCGCTCTGGAGGCAGACAAAGGATTCAGACACCTCTCAGAGTCTCAGTTTCTTTTCTTATTAAATACAATTAATACCAGCTTAAGAAGTCTGTAAATGTTAACTGAAATGGAATACGTAAAACTCCTAGCCTAGTGTCAAATACACAGTAGACATTCCATAATGATAGCTGTCTTTATCCTACTTTCCTTTGTGTTCAATGGTGACATCATTGAAATAGCCTTATCCACAGTGAGTGATTTTTTTTTTTTGGTCTGCACAACACACACAGGTGGCCATTCTTGGATTTGTAGCTATAGTGACTGCCTGAGGATCCTGCTGATATGCACATCACTTACTTGGTTTGAAATATGCCACAGATATTTAATCAAACCTGTATCACTAATTCTAGGTTTCTGTCAGTCTT
This sequence comes from Hylobates moloch, assembly GCF_009828535.3. Lineage (NCBI taxonomy): Eukaryota > Metazoa > Chordata > Mammalia > Primates > Hylobatidae > Hylobates > Hylobates moloch. The sequence continues at coordinate 90,408,863 of NW_026652284.1, forward strand.
TCTTCCTCCTTGATTTTTCCATAATCATATTACATTTCCCATTGTCATATTGTCTAGAATTACACATCAAAGCTGTCTTAACTTTGCTATCTTTTTTTTGGTAAGATCATTCACACCATTAAAAAGCACATTTGTGTGATGTTATCTGATTCTGTTTCTTCTTATTAAAACTTTAAAAATGTTATGCCCAGGATTTCAGTTTCCTAGACCTCTATCTTATTGCAAATATTACTTGATTGACTTGTGGCTGAATGTAGTAGAACTGCTCAGAAAAAAATAATGCGAGGTTAATAGTGTGCTGATATCTCAATATGATACAATAAAATCTCATTCATCAGAAGTCAATGTATACTTTATGTGTGTTATCTTAGGTCATAGATATGACTCAAGGGATTCTGCAACTGCTTTTTTTCTCACTGTCCTGTCCCTTACAGGGCAGAGGCTCAGTCAGCAAAGGGTGCAAGCCTCCAGTATTTTTAATAATTATTTTCAACATTAAGAAATAAAGCAAAAGATATCTTCAATTTTATTTTTGGTCAAGCAAAGACCATATAAATCTAAAATAAACTATTTTGAATTAGCTTTCACCTTCTTCTCTTAACAACTTTAATATTTTTTCATTGAATGTTTACATAATAGAAGATTCAGTTATGTAACAGTGTAAGTTGATATTTATACCAATCTTTAGTATTTATTCATCATTACCAAACATCCATCATTCTGAAAGATTTCAGGATTAATTAATGATAAATCATTTCTCATATGAAAAAAAGAGATTTTAGGATTAAACAAAAGCTGATATGATTCTGACTCAGGATTTGTCGTAACAATCACAACATTTCTGAAATGTTCTAATTAAGTGTGTGTCTGTACAAATTCCTTTGAGAGAATACATACAATTGTTATTTCTATTTTATTTGAACATACAAAGCATTTTAATTGGAGTGACAATTCTCTGCTGCCTTAGTTTCCTTAGAAAGGTAGCTTGGTTATTAAAATGTGTCTCACTGATGAAAGCCTCTTACAAGTTCATAAGGGGGAAGAAAAAAGCCTGTTCTATTCTGTTTGAAAATATTGACAGATATTTTCTGATGTAAAGAAATTGACTTTTTGAGCCTAATTTGGTTGGATGAAATATAAGAATTTAAAAATGGAATCCAATTATTTCTAACTTGTACACTTTGTTGAAGAGCTATTACATTGGAAACGTTTTGAGCTGTTTCAGAAGGCACACTTAAGCTTTCTGCTGACAGTAAATGCAAAATACAAATAATTTAAAAGAAGATCTTGACAGATGATTCGTGTCTCCTTCACAATTGAGATCTTATATACACACAAAACTAGCCTCTGCTCCTGACCTAGCCGTTTATATCTTTCAGTCTGTGAACTTGCTGTTTATGGCCAAATGTAATTCTATTAACACAAAATTCTGTCACTAGGTGGCTCCATATTGCTTTTTAAAAGTAGTCTTCTCTGACAATATCTCTGTTTTTAGAGCATTTCTTTTTTCTTATTAAATTTCAGATTTTTTTTTTTTTTACCATTGTTTCACAACCTGTGTAGCTTAGTTGCAAACCATTAGCTGCATGGAATTAGAGTCTACGTCCAATGTGCTGCCAACTCCTCTCTCTAGTCAACACATGAAGAAAGGTGACAGATGACAATGCTGCAGGACTATGGTTATTGGCTGGATGCCATTGTTCAATGTCTGGATCTTTAGTAAAATTATGTCCAAACTTATTTTGTCTCACTTCAAAGCTCCATTTCAGTACCAAGTCACATAGTCACATTCCCTGTAGTGGGAGTAATCCCAAGAAAGGAACATGGAATTTTTTTTTTTTTTTTTTTTTTTTTGAGACAGAGTCTCTCTTGCTCTGTCACCCAGGCTGGAGTGCAGTGGTACGATCTCAGCTCACTGCAACCTCCGCCTCTCGAGCTCAAGATATTCTCTTGCCTCAGACTCTTGAGTAGCTCAGATTATAGGCACCTGCCACCACGCCTGACTAATTTTTGTATTTTTAGTAGAGACAGAGTTTCGCCATGTTGGCCAGGCTGGTCTTGAACTCTTGACCTCAGGTGATCCACCCACCTCGGCTTCCCGAAGTGCTGGGATTACAGGTGTGAGCCATTGCAACCGGCCCGGATTTTTTTTTTTTTTAATGTCTCTGAGATATTCCTGACCTGAGAGGAATATTGTGGCTTAGTGCCCTGGACTGGGAGTTGGAACACTTGGGATCTAGTTTGGGCTTTTGAAGGTAGTTAATTTAACTATCTTTCCTGAATTTCAGTTTCCTCATCTATAAAGTGAAGGGGATAGATTAGATGATGTTTATAAGCTCTTCTAGTTTTAATATTTTAAAACGCATGATATTCCCAAGGAGATTTCTTAAGCAGAGGTGTTCCTGTATGTAGATATTACTTACTCTTAGACTGTAAGATACTGAGGGAGAGGAAATATTATTTCTTTAGCCTCAGTTCCTGTAACAGTGCCTGACATACAGTAAAGACTCAACATACATATTTAAAGGAATAAATAAACTGCATCACAGTACTCCATGATGGAGATCACAGGGACATATTAGTTCTCTAAATTCCTACTCATCTTATTCTCCTTGTGACTGGACATCAAGTTTCTATATTTAGAATTACCGTCACCCAGTAATGAAGCAATGTCACTTTGGAATGCATTCATTCTTTTTAGGAAGAAAGTGAAACTTCTTAGGCTTTCTTTATTAACATTGTTTATTATTTTAATGGGATAGTTGTCATCTTAGATGCTCTAGGAGGCAAAGCACATCTGTAGCAATAGATCTGAAGTTTTGGAGCATAGCAGTGACAAGCTCTGTAGAGATGACATGGTTAATTTGGCTGGCTCTGAAGCTGTTGGGCCCAGAATGGAGGGAAGGGTCTAAGAAACAATGTCCTTAGTAAAACTGAATTTTTGAGAGAGGGAGTTAAAAACTGGTAGAGAAGTGAAGGGAATGTTTAGTAAATTTTAATAGAGCATAGATAAAGGCAAAATATTTAGCACGCAAGGGAAAAATGTTATTAAAATATCATTTTTGTGGGGAGTGCTAGAATCTTAAGAGCAGGCATTTAGGGCAACATTGATTAAAATGTCTAACTCTGAACTATTGAAGAAGACTTCTTGATAACAGCAAAAGCATTAAGAATCTTCAAACTCATAATATAGAAAGATAACAATGTAGCATTCTCAAAATAGTTATCTTAAACAAATATATATAGCAAATTAAAATGCTATGTAATGTGGTTTGTTATATATTTTTCAAGTATGGTCATCTCTCAGTTTCTAATAATCTGGAGATAGAAGTATTTATGTGACATTACAACATTTTACTTGATATTCTTTTGAGCTCCTCTTTGTTCTACTGTGCTATAGAGAATTGAAATGGCATTATTCTGGTTGATTTTTGTCCAGAAAAAGAAAAAATTTAACTGGGCTTGATCAACCATTTCATAAATGCTTGAAAGTCCATATCTTTTACTGGAAAATACTATTTAATATCCCTGTTGACTGAAGCAGGGATATATTCACCACTGAATTATGCTTCCTGGCATGTAAGTCACAATGGAAGTATGATACAAGGAAACACTTTTTAATATTATTGCTATATTTGTAATTGGAAAGACATCCGCACATTGACAGAATTTTAGGAATTTTTCTCACATGTCCTTAATAGAAAGCATTTGGGAAATGTTAACCTCATATCAAGCATGTGTCTTCTTTTGATGCAATGATACTTGTGTTTGGCTCATGGGATTTTTATATGCGCTATGACTGAAGTGCTTTGTTAGGATTGGAAAGAGTAGAACAGAAGACATTTCCCCTCCCTTAATTATGAGGAACAAAAGTTATTACCTTCTTTGAAAAACTGAGATGTCAATCTGCAGCAAAATGAAAAAAGTATGTATTCTCTAATGTTAACATAAAATACAGAGTATAACCTTCTATCATATATACAAATATATATAAGTTGAGCATGTCACAATGATAGGAATTAGGTGCTATAGACATACACAATCTTGACTTTGTTTATTTGTTTTGGACTATGAATGGTTTTCTAATTAGATTTATTTCAGTATAATCTTGATGCTAATAATTTAAACTCAGACTCTAGTCTTAAAGGCCGGAAGTTTTATTGGAGCATCACACATTATCATATTAGTTGATGAACACCCTGTTATTCTCATACCATAGCCTTTAAAGATAACTCAAGATTTCTCTAATTTTATTTCTTCTTCAAGGGAAAGAAACTTGTATATGGCGCAATGGAAACAATGAAGTTGAAGGGTACAGCTTAATGGATGATGAAAATGAGATGTTCGGGGGACAGGAGAGAGGTAAGTTCTGTCTTCAATGAACCTTTGCGTTGCTTTGTTTGGGATCATTCTATCTCACGCCCTGCTTAGAAACAATGAGTTTCGAATGATATTCAAGTTGAAGAAAACTTAGCTTTTGGAACTTAGCTTTTTGATCTGGATAGGTTCATGGGAAAGAAGGCAAGAAGCCATATGTGCCTGCCTGTACTGCAGGGTGGGCAATTAGCAAAGGGCCAGGATAAATGAGTCTCTGGGTTTTTTTAGTATGATTCAGTCTAGTTCCTGCGGACAGGGAATCTTATGAGGATCTTTCTCTCTCTCTCCCTGTGTCACACACACACACACACACACACACACACACACACACACACACACCACACACACACACACACACACACACACACACACACACACACACACACACGGCTGGAGTAGCAGTGGCTAAGTTAGCTAGTCAAGTATTTGGGGATTTTGGATCTGGGACATCTTTAATTATTACCAGACAATACTGTCCTACTGAAACGAAAGCTACTTTTGCATATGTAAGCTGATATTTTTGATCCCTCTTACACATTACAGAGCTCCCCTTAATAGTGATACTTTTGACTGTAGATAAAATTATCACATATTTTTACTGTAATTATATAAAAAAGACATATGTTTTGATATGTAACATCTTTCTGTGAAAAGTCAAGGCTATGTGATTTTTATCTTGAGAAAGTTATTAGAAAAGCAGCATAATGTGGAAGAAAAGGCAATGGAACAGGAGATAGGAAAGGCTGATTCTCGTCTAATCATTGTTATGACCAGCATGGCCACTTTCACTTTAATGACTCAAGTTCTCTCATAGACTAGTTGATCTCCAGGGAGGGTGATCCTACAGGCTCCTTTGCTGGAGACAGTCCCAGTTTACATCTGTTATCCCAATGTAATTATTAATAGCACCCTTTTCATTCTCAAAAGTGTCCTGGTTTGGATGATAAATTATATGGTTACTTTATCTCTAAAGAATCTTTCAACTTGAGTATTCTCTGATGTTGCCTAGAGATGAGATGTGGGATCAATTGTCTGAGAGCTAGTCATTGAAATTCTAGTCCTTTATTTTGAGCAGTGGTGAGAGATGAAGGTATCGAGTTTGATATGGCCCAGATCATGAAGGTCTGATATTCAAAGACTTAATTTTATCCTGAAGCCTATGGGGAAAATTCTAATCAGAGAAGAAACTGAGACATCACTTTGGCTCATGGTAGAAAACGGATTTTAAGAGACTGTTGCTAGAGACAGAAAATCTGCTAAGAGTTTATTGCAATAATTCAGTTAATAAATAATAATAATCTTAACCGAGAAGTGGCAGTGGAAAAGGAGAAAGAAATATTAATTATCAAAATATCTTGGGGTAACCTCTATAAGATATAGTGACTGAATGTGGGGATTAAGGGAGAGGCTAGAGCCTAGGATGGCATTCTCTTACCCTACCATAAATTTATTAAATAACTGGATAAATAGTGATGCCATTCATGAAAAGTAAGACTGAAGATTAGGGTTTCTGTGTCAAAGATGTGATGGGCTCTTGGCTAGACTGTGTAGTTTATTATGTTGGTGGTACAGACAAACAGAAATACACAGTAGACATGTAGATATAGGATAAGAACCTTAAAATATTTGGTTTTGCTCTGCTAATGTAGATTCGGGAGTGATCAGCACATTCAAACCTTCTGGAAAAGTTCTGAGAGAACAGAGAATGAGACAAAACTGAACTAATGAAAGAATCATGACAGTCCCTAACACTGAAGGGAAGAGCAAATTAAGAGAAACACTGGAAGGGGAGAGTGTAAGGGGCTACTAGAGAAGTAGAATGACATCCAGGAGAGTGATGCCATATAACCTTGGGAGTTAAAGATTCCAGTTTTAGAGCATGCACACTATGCTTCAATTCAGCGATACTCAAACCTTTTAGTCTCGGAACTTATTTATATATTTAAAAAATTTTGATGAATCCAAAGCATTTTTGTTTATATAGATTATAACTATTGATATTTATTATATTAGAAATAAAATTGAGAAGATTTAAAACTCTATTAGTTCATCTAACTAAAATATTAAAACATTCGTTGGATATAACTAAAATAACATACTTTTGTCAAAATGATGATTTAAAAACATTTAGTGAGATGGGTGACATTGTTTTATGCAAATCTCTTCAGTGTGTATATTAATAGAAGGTAGCTGGACTGTCATATATACTTTCGCATTTAACCTGGTGCAGAATATTGTTTGGGTTAAGGTATTTTTGGACACACATACGTATCCAGTTGGAAAAAAGAGTATTTTCATAGCCTCTCATGATAATTATGAATATTCTCTTTAATGATAGTTTCTTAAAGATTAGTTACAATATGGAATTTAAAGCATATTAATTAACTTTTTGCACTTTGTTACATTAAAATCCCTCAGTATATTTAAACTTTAAATGAATCTTTATGTATAATTTTGTATTATCTCTCATGGGTCATTTGGAAAATAGTGGCTCACTTAGTTATACAGATCTTCCAAATGTTGAAACATTTCATTACATAATATAAAAAATTGCATTCATCAATATAACTTATTCATATTAGAAAAGTGAACATGGAAGCTGTCAAGCTACGGTGGCAGACACTAGTTTCCCAATATTTAGTTTTCTCTTGAAAGCTCAAATTTGATCATTGGTAACACATACTATCAGTTGTTTGTATCAAAGGGATAGGTTTACTACATTTATTTTTAGCAAAATGTCTGCCAAATACCCAAGTCTCAATAACCACGTTTTAACTGTCAGTGTTCTTTCAAGTAAAAATTATGTTCCATGAACAAAGCAGCTAATTCAGAAGCTTACAACTCAATTGCATAAGCACTTTACTTTCGTATTCAACTGATTTGCTTAATATATACTTCTCATTTTGTCACATGGCATATTACAAACACATTGTATTCAAGGGTTGAGATTTAATAAAAATAATTGTCATTACTTAATCAAAGATGTTATTTAGTGAAAATTGCTGTTTTTTTTTTTTTTTTTTTTTTTTTTTTTTTTTTTTTAACTATGAGCATGTTGTAGTGAAGAATTATGGAAAGGTTTGGGGCCTCTGCCTTGATTCATGATAAGGTACCAGAAGTTTTACTACCATTGATTTTGCATAATCAATACAAATGTCAAAAAAGCAAGAAGGACCAATAATGACTTTGTGTTAGTGCGAAAATAGTTTTGATTTTTCAGACCTCCAGAATGGGTCTTAAGGTCCCCTAAGGGTACACAGATCACATTTTGAGAATTGCGACTTGAAGTTTGAGAAGCCTACCTCATCAAATGCGTCAGAAAAGTTAGGAGGAAAAAACCCCAAAACCTAAAACCCCAAACAACTAAAATACTCCATTAGATTTTTTAGCAAGGAGGACACTGGTGATATTATTGAGAGGAGTTTCAGTGTTCATGTTTTTCAACCTAATGTATCTTAAACTTTAGTAATATTTACTTGTGTGAAGTGAATGTATCTTAAACTTTATTAATATTTTCAACCTAATGTATCTTAAACTTTAGTAACATTTACTTGTGTGAAGTGATGTAAAGAAAAAATATACTGTCCTCCACCTCAATAGATGTATTTTGTCCACCCTAAATGGAAATGCTTAAATGTATGAAGGCGGCCGGGCGCGGTGGCTCACGCCTGTAATCCCAGCACTTTGGGAGGCCGAGACGGGCGGATCACGAGGTCAGGAGATCGAGACCATCCTGGCTAACACGGTGAAACCCCGTCTCTACTAAAAATTAAAAAAAAAAAATGTATGAAGGCATTCATTATGGTTGTCACCGACCTGGAAGAGCATATCAAATTTCTCTGACTAGGAACTAAGTGTATTTTCCCTCTTTAAATTATGGATCTAGCATGTAAAACAATTTCACATGCCATGTATAACAACTCAAGGGGAAACAAATTCCAAGTATGTGATAGTCAGAAACCTCATTCCCTCTGGTTACAATGTACAAAAGTCAAATGAAATGGTTCAATATTTTAAAAACTTGCTTTAAAATGACTTGAGTAAAAGGTATGGGTTCATTTGGTGTATCGTAGGAGGTACGGGGCTCACCATCAGAGTGATACGCATAGGAAAGGCAGACAATGTGCAAAGAAAGTAAGTAGCATTTATTGAGCATCTTCTCTAGGCCTTTTTCTGAGTCCGAAATACTTCTGTCTGTTCTTATGTGAGCCCTCCAAAGCCTTTAAAGCCCAATAGTATTAGCCCTTCCTTAAAGACCATTAACCATATCTAAAACCATTAACCTATCTAAAACCCTATCTAAAAGTGATTTGCATCTAGATTAAAGAACTTACAAAAATAATGCGATTTTTATTTTCATGATTAATTTTAATAGAGTAAAATCAATGTCTTTATGAAGTATGAATTTCTTTTTCATTCAAAGTATTTATTAAGCTTTGGCTTCTACATGCAGGATAGTGTTCTATAGTACTAGTCTACATAGTTTCAATTTATAAAGCACTTTTGCCAATGCAACTCTAAAGAGACTAAGGCTGATAGGTCAGGTATTCTTTTCATCATTTCACAGTACTGTGTGACTTGAGGAGCTCTTGAAGCTAGGGAACACATGCTGTCAAGGAAAAATAAGTAAGAGACATACTTTGCTGTTCTTAGGTCATAATTACTAGTATTTTCATAATTACTAGTACTAGCAACAGTAAATTCTAGAATATTCCACCTAATCAGTAATAGATATATTTAAATATGTATATCAGCATTTATATTGCCATCTAGTGCCTATTTTGTTTTACTACTAATTCTGGTTTAGTTTCAGACCAGATGCAGTTTCATTATCGAATATTTTTCACCAATATTGAATAAATGCTCTCAACATTACCTGACATCACAATTTAATAATTCTTGGTGGCATTAACCCTCCATTAACTTTTATTGTATCTAAAATAATGATTTGCCTCTATGGTATCCAACAACTAAGTTGTCATCTAGGTATTTAGATGAAATATTTTGCTTTTAGATTCACTCCCATCTTTTTTCACTACACGATTCAGTGTTGCCTTGAAATCTAGTATATATGTATTCTAAAACTACTTTCCTACGTGGAACATCATGGCATTGATTTCTTTTTGAGAACTTCATTTTCAACTTTTACTATCAGGTCAATATGATTTTGAAACATGTCTGTATTTATCTTTCACAGTTTCCAGTTATTTACCTCTTACCTATATCTTCTTTCATGTTTTATGTTTCGGTTAGCCCATAATCATCTTACTCTTATGCAGTTAGTATTCCTATGACTAAATTAGTATCTTCACACTGATACCGCAGCATACATTAGCAATTATACAGCATTTTTATGTGCAGAAGAGTAAAGTACATAGAAAAAGTGACTGGCATTTCAGGAGTTTGGGAGGAATGAACTAAAGAACAGAGACAGAAAAGATGAGACTGGTTCAAAGATGGGAAATGCACTTGATTTGAAGAAACTTATGTGATTCTAAAATTAGTTTAATTAGTCCCAAGGAATATTTTAACCCTATGCTTTCCTATCTTTCTCATTTGCCTATGAAGCATTAAGAGGCAATCAGTTACAGCACATTTGAATCCTTAATAAAGCAGAACACATATATTTAAATTGCATGTTTTGATTACTTTATTCTCTCACTGAAAAATAAACATCCATGTATATATGCACCCAATAATTTCTTCCCAAAATATTTTTCTGCCTTTTCTGGAGTATAAGGGAATAAAAAATAAAATGCCATGAAGAGGACATAGTAAAATATTAGCTATATATAAATACAACTGAAAAATATTTGAGAAATCAATGTAGTTTATAAGCTGTATATGCTCTTGAGTTGGGTTTGCTTCATTAAGAATGGAAACAAAATACATACGCATTCAGCATTGCTCAGGCTCTAATTAAAATCCTGTTGGGAATTTAAGTGTGGGCTCCATAACATTCAAATATGGAAACTGTGGGACCTTATAAGCAGTCAGTAAAAGTAACTGCAGGAAACATTTTCTAGAGTAAAAGTTTGCTTGAATGAGAAAGTAAACAGGATCATTACTTAGTTAAGCAGTTATTGCCCAGAAACAACAAAAAGCAAATGGAGTGTAAATTTCTTAAGGATTAATGGTGTCCTGCCTAACATAAATTAAATAATCACTTTAAGTTTGTGAATGTATGTTTATGTCTCTCTGTGTGTAAGTAAAATTTCAAAGACCTTGGTCTATTGCCTTACTGGAAGGACTATGAGCTTTGGTACGGGTCAAAGTTACATTATACCTCCTAAGTAAAACATAATTATGCAAAATTACTTGGAATTACTGGATAAATTTCTATAAATCACATGGTAGCAGGAGTCTGGTGGGACAGCTAGGTGGTGGGAAGAAATTATATGTACTGGAGAGGGCAGAAATAGCAAGGTATGTAAAAGTTTCTACTTTCCCATTTATGAGGCTTTTTCTTCCTTAACCATTGTGTAACTTTCATCAGTGGTGAGGTAGACAGTTATTGATTGAGTTGAGGTGCCACAACTTAAAAACATGTCTTTTGAATAAATTATCTTGGCCAATGTACAACAGATGATTCCTGAAATAGAGATACAACATCTTATAAGACTGATCAGAATTTGTGTTATAGAACTGTGTGTCACACACGGGAAGACCTTCTTTCTGTCTTTTCTAAAGCTCTATTTTGTGATGAAAAGCACAATGAATTTGAAAAGTGAATGAAAATTTTAATTTTTCTTTATTTCAAGGTTTATTTTATTCAGTTTTGCCTTGCAGAGTTAGAGGGCAATGTGCCTGCTGTTATGGGGCCTGAAGTGAAGAGAACCACATACATTACATCATAATGAAAAGAACCACAGGTTTAGTAATATTTCTAAAGATATTAGCATTAGCATAATGACACCAAAATTCCTCAACAGAGTTATAATTGAGACACATTAGAGAGTAGAACTTCAAGGTATAATGTGACAGGTGGTGGGCTTTTAGAAATAATGAAATATTTTAATGTGAAATGTCTGTGAAATGGAGACATTACTCCTCTACTCTGTGGCTTCAAATGATATCATTAACTTCCTCAGTTATTTGTTTCCACCCTCCACTTATAATCAGTGACCACATTTTGCTGATCCTTCATAATATTTTCTTCCTTTTAATTCTCACCATATATTAATTTCCTATTTCTGCTGTAACAAACTGTCCCAAATCTGGTGGTTGAAAACAACAAAAATCTATTATAGTTGTAAGTGTTAGATGTTTGAATGGGTCTTACTAGCTAAAATAAAAGTGTCAGTAGGCTACTTTCCTTCAGGAAGCTCTAGGGGAGTCAGTTTTTCTGTGTTTTCCAGCTTCTACAGGCTGACTAGATTCCTTGGCTCATGGCTTATTCCTCTAGTTTACAACCAGGAGCTGGAATAATCAAATCTGTCTGTTTACATGAACACAATACTTTCTTTCACTTTTATAAGGGTCCCTGTGAATCTACCCAAATAATCCAGAATCATTGCCTTATCTCAAGGTCTTTAATTCTTCACATCTGCAAGTTACTTTTGCCATATAAGGTAACATATTCATAGGACATGGACATTACTGGGGGAGCATTATTCTGCCTATCGCAGTCATCTGACCCCCAAAGGGCCACATTTGTACCACTTGCAAAATACATGTGCTCCATTCCAATATCTCTAAAAGTCTCAATCCATTATAGCATCAATTCAAGATTAAAGGTTTTTCCTCTTCCATATTCCACACTGACTTCATCATCATCCATTAACATTCACATTTCTATTAGTAGCCTTTTTAAGAAAACCCAGGCTTTTAAAATCATGCTTCTTCAAACTTTTTCCAGCCTCTTCCAACTGACCAATTGCAAAGGCATTTCCATATTTTTAGGTATTAACGTGTATTGGTTTCCTATTGTTGGCATAGCAAACTAGCACATGTTAGGTAGATTAAAACAATATATCTTTATTATCTTACAGTCATCACTACCATTTTATATAAGAATCTTATTCGACTACTGAAGAAATGCTCTTCGAATTGTTTTTCTTGTATCTGCATATTATTAAACACGTTCATTACCACCATCAACAAAAGCAACAGCTGTTGCTTAAAACTGTTAATAACTGTTTTAAGTGCTTATAATGTGTCAGAGACTTTTCTAAGTGTTTTGTAAAGATTATCCAATTTGTTCCATACAATGGCCTTATATGGTAGATAATACTGAGATGGGAGGCAGGCAGCGAAGTGCTGGGTAGAGAAGGCCGGGTCCCTGGCTAAAGCTCCACCCCGGGGCCTGTGCCCACTGACCTAGGTGAGGACAGTCATTTGTTTTCATGCCCAAATGTTGCATTTCCCAAGACCACCCTGGGCCATGATGCCCTCATCCTGTTTCTTTAAAAACCTCGAGACCCTAGCAGGCACGCACACAAATGGCTAGCTGTCAAGAGGAACACACTGGCGGAAGAGCACACTGACAGGCAAAAGCAGAGGCCAGCAGACCATCAGCTGGCGCAACCACGCGGAGTTTGGCCAGGGCATTTGGAAGAGTCTGGCTGCTGAGCGGCCGGACTCCAGGGGAAAACCACCTTCCCACTCTGTCTCCCTTCTGGCTCCCCCATCTGCTGAGAGCTACTTTACTTACATTCAGTAAAACTTTGCACTCATTCTCCAAGCCCATGTGTAATCCGATTCTTCTAGTACACAAAAGCAAGAAACCCCGTGATATACAAAGCCCTCTGTCCTTGCAATAAGGCAGGGGGTCTAATTGAGCTAACACAAGCTGTCTACAGTTGGCTAAACTGAAAGAGCACCCTGTAGCACACGCCCCCTAGAGCTTCAGCTGTAAGCATTCACCCCTAGACATTGCTGTAGGGTCAGAGTCCCACGACCTGCCTGTCTGCATGCTCCCCCCAGAGGTTTGAGCAGCGGGGCACTGAAGAGGCAAGCCACACCGCCCTCACTCACCCTGCGAGGGGGACAAGGGAACTTTTCCTGTTTCTACTGGGACCTGGCCCAGGATCCTGGAAGGTGAGTGCGAATGCGAAACTGTCAGGTCTGCCTCTCTTCCAACACCCTGCCACTTCTCTCCGTTTCCTGCGTGTAAAAGGCTCTGTTGCCCTTCATGGAGTCTTAAAAACTCTGCCCTAACCCTGGCTGGTTAAAATCCCCAGACTTCATCTCTTTTCTCTCTCTTAAGGTTTGAAATAGCTCTTATCTCTTACTTGATAATGTTGAGTGTTGCTGCTGGCTGCGGCAATGTTACTAAGTAACGCGAGCATTTGGCTCAGCTGTCAAAGGTGCAGATCAGACCAACTGGTTTCCTAGAGATACCTTCTATGCCTCCGCCTCGACAGTAGCAGGCACGCACGGCTCAGGGCACCTCTCCTTATCCTTTCCCCTCCCAGCTCAGGTGCCTGGGTGTGCCCGCAGCAGGCAAAGGCCCAGCCCAACAGCCACGAGGGGGCTGGGAGAGCGATGCCGCGGCTGCAGCCGCCTCTGCTGCCTAGGACGAGGTGGCGGGAGAAAACCCCGCCACAGCTGCGGCCCCACAGGCCAATGGATGGGAGCTTCTCGCCTGCCTTGCCAATGGAATGTTTCTCCCCTGGTCAAGGAATTTCTGAACCAGAGGAAAGATATAAGGATTAGAGGGACCCACTTGCACTGAGTAAGGGGTTCTTCCCCCAGGATCTCACCTCTTTGCCCCTTAAACTGTTTCTCTCTCTCTCTTGTTTTCATAGTGAGAGGGCTCCCCCAACTCCCAGCACTCGGTTTCTAATGGCAAAGTTAACTGAGGAACAAGCCCTGCTGGCTGATAACTGCAAATTTGGCAGGACTTATTTGAGACACTTTAGACGGATATAAACAGCCTCCAAAATACCTTTTAAGTCCCAAACTCAATTCTAAGTTTCGGACTGAGGCCTAAAAAGAAAAACAAGATTTGAGGGATCCAAAGCCAGGCAACAGCCACAATGTAGATGGGCAGGACAAATTCCTGCTGACAAAACCCCCCACCCGGCAGGAGGCCATGCTCCATGGCATAAACAGAGCCAGAGAACTCAAAGGTAGCCAACAGCAGGGAGAAAGGGAGGCACAGGTGAGGGCGGTTAATTCCTATTCTGCAGGTTTTCCCTGCTTCGTGGGTACATATTGCATCAGTACTGATGGTTGGCACGTGCTAAGGTTGCTGGGACTCAGGAGGAATGGAAAGGAAGGATGCTCGCTTTCTCTCTTCATCACACACTGAGTATTCACTGAAAGAAGGGAGGGAATGAGGGGTGTCTCTATTCCCTGTCGTTCAGAATGGGCAGCCAGCTTTCTTCACCACCCCCAGCTTATACTCCTCTGGAGTGTATCCTGAACCACTGGGACTGCTTTGACCCTCAGAATCTGGAGGAAAAACACCTCATAGCCCTCTGCACAAAGATTTGGCCAAATTATGATTTACAGCAAGGATCGGCTTGGCCTCAGGAAGGAACCATTCATTTTGATACCATCCAGCAGTTGGAACGTTTCTGTAGACATGAGGATAGATGGTCTGAGGCCCTGTATTTGTAGCCTTTCTATACATTGCCAGGCAATCTAGATATCTGCCAACAATGTAGGCTTGATCCAGCCTTCCTGTTTGCCATCTCAGGGAAGGCTGCGAGGGGCAAGTCCAGGGAATTAAAGATATGAATCCCAGAGGCACCCCCAGCAGAGGAGCCAGCTCCCTCAAGCCCTGCTCCTCCGGGCCCACCCCCATCTCCCTATCCAGCTTCAGCCTCTCACTTGTCCCCTCCTAGAAATCCTCACCCTAAACAAGTCCCAGTCTCACTCTTTCCCCTTCAACAAATGCCCAGTGAATTTGGACCCAGTAAGGTCCGGGTCCCCTTCTCCCTACAGGACTTAAAGCAAATTAAGGGGGATCTTGGCAAGTTTTCAGATGACTCTGACAGATATATAGAGGCTTTCCAGAATTTCACGCAAATATTTGAACTCTCCTGGAGAGACATTATGTTACTTTTGAATCAGACCCTGATGGACGATGAGAAGTGGTTGCTCTGCAAGCAGCAGAGAGATTTGGGGATGAGCTTTCTCTCACAAATACTGTCAGGGAATGGGATGAACATTATCCAACTGAAAGAGAAGCAGTACCTGTTAAAGACCCTAAATGAGGTCCCAGTGACGAGATGGAAGACTGGAAAAGGAGTCACTTTCAGGTGTACATAATGGAGGATTTACATAGGACTAAGTCCAAGCCCCTCAGTTATCCTAAGATGTCCATGACCAATCAGGGATTTGATGAAAATCCCACTGCCTTCCTGGAAAGGCTAAGAAAGGCATTGGTAAAGCAAACCTCTCTATCTCATGATTCAGTCAAGGGAAAGCTAATCCTAAAGGATAAATTTATGACTCAGGCAGCCCTGATAGCAAGAGGAGGTTGCAGAAACAGGCCCTGGGACCAGATAGTACATTAGAGGGCCTCCTGAAAATAGCCACCTTGGTATTTTACGATAGAGAAAGGGACATACAAGAAAGATGCAGAAGCTTTAATGGCCACCGGGCAAGCCCACAAACCCCAGAATTCCCAGGCTACACCTGTTAACTGCTAAACATATGACAAGAACAGTTCTTGCTCTTTTCTAAAGTTTAACCAGTCCTATACAAGGTTTAATTTCTTTCACCAGAGTGAAACAGCTCAGGGTACAATGTTATTGTTAGTATATTTAACTTCTTATCTCTGTAATCTTTGGCACTAGATTATTTCCTTGCATAATACACATGTTTAACCCATGCACACTTAGCCTTATAAAACTTGTTTTTTCTCTCATGCCTAGAAGCTATCAAACTCCAAATAGTCAGGCACCCACAGCCTCAGACAATGGCTTCCCTGTGCTAGAAACCCTTAGATAGATCTCTGGGAGGGATCTGACTGCCGTTTTCCCCAAAACAATTTCACCTGTCAGCAGGAAGTAGCTTAAGACCGGTACTGTCCATATCCTAATAGCAATTAGCTATACCTCTTCAGAGCGAGGAAATGATATGACAGCGGGGTAGAGAAGTGCTGGGTAGAGAAGAGCAGGTCCCTGGCTAAAGCTCCACCCATGTGCCTGTGCCCATGGACCTAGATGAGAACAGTCATTTCTGTTTTCGTGCCCAAATGTTGCATTTCCCAAGACCACCCTGGCCCACCAAACCCCCATCCCATGACTATAAAAACCTTGACACATTAGCGGGCATGCTCACGAGTGGCTGGACATCAAAAGGAACACACCAGCGGAAGAGCACACTAACAGGCACCAGCAAACGCCAGCAGGCCCGCTGCCATTGACTGGCAGAATGGCACAAAGTTTGGTCCCGGAGGTTGGAGGAGAGCCCGGCTGCTGAGCAGCCTGACTCCAGGGGAAAACCATCTTCCCACTCCATTTCCCTTCTGGCTCCCCCATCTGCTGAGAGCTACTCCCACTCAATAAAGGCTTGCACTCATTCTCCAAGCCCATCTGTGATCCCATTCTTCTAGTACACCAAGGCAAGAAACCCTGGGATACAGAAAGTCCTCTGTCCTTGCGATAAGGCAGGGGGTTTAATGGAGCTAACACAAACTATCTATGGATGGCTGCACTGAAGAAGCACCCTGTAACACATGCCTACTGGGGCTTCAGCTATAAACTTTCAGCCCTATATGCCGCTGTGGGGTGGGAGCCCCACAACCTGCCTGTCTGCATGCTCCTGCTGGAGGTTTGAGCAGCAGGGCACCTAAGAAGCAAGCCACACCCTCATTGCATGCCCTGCCATAGGGATAAGGGAACTTTTCCTGTTTCAATATTCCTATTCAATATTCCACTTCATAGTTGAAGGAATCGAGGCTAAGAGAGGTGAGGTAAATTGTCCAAGACATCTATTTGGTAGGTAGATGAACATCTAGTTTCCTTAAAAAAAAAAAAAAAGAAAAGAAAAGAATTGTATCACTAAAATGTAGCTTTCAACTGTCAACTCAAACATTATTATTCTCCTTCAAATGGTGTTCAAATTATGCCATACTATTAACCAAATATTTGTCAGTGTACTCAACACTAGTCATGTATAATTGCTGTTCTTTAAATATTCTTGATACTTTTCCATTTTTGTATTTTTGTGTATTGTATTTCTTAGTTTGAAAGATATTCCTTCAACTTTTTCTGTCCTTCAGTTTCCATTTGAAACCACATCTCCTCCATGACCTGTTATAATGATTTAATTTTTAAGTCTCATAATGATCACTACCTGTGCCGTTTACTTGATCAATAACCATGCCTACTTAGGGATGATTTTTGGGTATGGCATAGAAGGTTTATTTCTCTTCTATATTGCCATATAAATGTTATATATCTGTTATTTTTCTAAGTATATTACAAATTTATTAAGGATTAACAGAGTGTTCTGCTTAAACATTCAATAACCATTTGATTTTGTGTGTGCGTGCGTGTGTGTGTGTCTAAGTGTGCCTGTAAAAAGAAATCAAATAGCTTGTTGTAGGATAAGAAGCAAAGAATATGAGATGAAAGTTCCCCGGTACTAATTAGTTTATTTATTTAAGTTTTTTATAGATGCCATATATTGAATTGTTAGAAGAATGTTATGAATTGAAGTTGGCTGTTGTCATCCACAGCATTATCTTCTCCATCATAGAATGGTCCTGATTGTTTCTTTAATAACAGCACACATTTTCGTCAGTGCATAGGGTATCAACAGAAAGACAAATTTTTTTTTTGGCAAAAGATAAAATCACTTAAATTAATCTTCCACAGAATAAGATAAAAATTTAATTCAGTGCCCTTTAGAGCATTGATTCTCTAATCATGGCCATAACCTTTCAGCTGAGATAATTCCATCAATGTCTAAAGGTGATTTAAGAAAGAAATTAAATTACATATGCAAAGTCAGTAAGCTGATAAATGTTAGCTTCCAAAGTAAGGGTTTGAACTTTTGTTCTTTATCTTTATATGAAAGACCAAACATCTCAAAGTAAATCTCAATTGTAAAAATATTTATTGGGTACTCAATAATATGGGAAACACTTACATGTGCTAAAAGATACAAATGTGTATAAATAAGATATTTTTTCAAATAACTTATATTTTATTGGAGAAATAAATGTTTATGAAACTACTTAAAACCTGTTGTAGTGTTTTAAGCACTATGGTACAAATATAAGTAAAATATTATGAATGTCCCAGTATGAAAGTAGAAGGGGATGGACATGGAGTCATTAAAAAATTGTTTAATAAAGGGTGATTTATGAAGATGTGGGAAGGATGTAGAGGAAGAGAAAAGGGGTGTCAAACTATTACCACCTTTGGTTTAAGGAGACAGAGGAAGGAGATTGTCACTGGAACTCAGAGAGACAGAGATAGAGGGCAATTATTATTATTATTATTATTATTATTATTATTATTATTATTATTTTGAGACAGGGTATTACTCTGTCACCCAGCAAGTGATAATATAGTTGATTGCAAAAATCAAATACAAGGAAAAAAGAGGTTACTATTAAAAGGTACGTTACCCTGGCTGAATTAAAACAGCAAAAAGGAGGTTATCATTCCCGTTTCTTTATGCCACAGGAAAAAAAGTCACAAAAACTTTTGAAAGAATGAACTTAGTTACAAATGACAGCTTACTATCACAAAGCATCAGATAGACAGAATAAAGATGATCAGGAGATTGGTTGAGCCTATACAGCCCATGAGGTCAACAGAAACTATTTTAACAAACTTATGATCCTCAAGTTCAAAAACAAACAGAAAAAAACAGAAGGATGACTGGTGTTTTCTAGAACACTTTGTGCTGAAATTCACCTTCTCAATTCATAAACAGTGAAGAGCACAACATCAATAGGCAGACCCTGATGATTCCTTGGGTGATATTGTGTAGTTGCGTGGGATACTGCCTGCTAAAGGCACACAAGGGAAAGCATCGTTGTCCTTCCAAGCTCTCTCTTTCTTTTGAGCGGTTAGCTGGATTGTAAGTAGGGCACGCTCAATGTGCTGTTATGATCTGCCCTTTTTTTTTTGCAGTTCACTTGAGTCACCAAAAATTGATTTTCTAAAGAAAAAAAGTGTCATTATAAAATATAGTTATTATCTCTATTTTTCTAGATACCATTAGGTATTACTTAGTAAACATTTTGCAGTGTATTCTTTGAATCAGATGTGTTTTTTGTAGACGAAATATCAGAAATGTGATATTAATTCCATTTTGTTGGAAGCCATATAATACAGTAATACATTTAAATATGGTTAATGTTTTTTATTTGCTACAGATAATAAAGATATTTGAATATGTCTATAATAGTTATATTTTAATCAACAGTATTTTAAATATACTGTCAAAATGTCTTGTTTTGTATAATAGAATATTTCTACATGTGTTCTAAATATTATCCTATCCTTTCAAAATACAGTCATGAGCTGCAGAACAACGTTTCATCAATGACAGACCACATATATGATACGATCTCATAAGAGTATGATACAGTATAATGCTGTGGTTTTGCTATGCCTTTTCTATGTTGAGATATATTTAGATACACAAGTACTTAACCATTGTGTTACAATCGCCTACAGTATGCAGTATAGTAACATGTTGCACAGGTTTGTAGCCTAGGAGCAGGAGGCTGTACCTAGTATAGTATATAGTATAGCCTAGGAGCAGTAGGCTATACCATCTAACCTAGGTGTGTAGTAAGCTATGTCATCTAGGTTTGTGTAAGTACACTATGAGGTTCGCACAATGATGAAATTGCCTAAGGGCACATTTTCCAGAATTTATCACCATCAGTAAGTGATACATGACTGTATATGGCCTTGTAATAACTAAAAAGGTGGGATATCTTGTTTGATTTTTATGATTTCTTTAATCAAGAGATGAAATTAATATAGCCATATCCTTCTGCACATAGTCATTGAGATATTGGTTGGACCTAAAAACTTAACTATATTCTTCATGGCTTTGTGCTGGACACATCCTCTTCAGTGGAGAGTATCACAAAATATGAATTCTACCATTTGTGGGGTCCAGCTCCTTAAAACATTTGAAGGCTGATTTGATTTTAGTCTTATTTCATTGCTTTGGATTTTTAATAGCATGTTTCATGGTCATGTTCTGGGTCATTTATAATGTCTTAAACTTATTTAGGCATTTATCATTTGAGAGAATATACTGAGTAACATATCTAAATAACAGATTTAGAAATAGTTTCAGAATAAAGGCAGTCTAAACTTTAAAAAAGAACAAAAGATACAGTTGAGAGGGTCAGTATTGCCATTATGTGTGGAGAATTGTTATTCTGGTGCAAGTATTATTTTAGAAATTAAATGCTATTCCAGTTTTCATGGCTCCCCAGATTTTTCTGTGAAAGAAAGAGGACAATTACAACCTATTATTAAGGCAGTGAATACATCATTGCATCAGTACAACTTTTTAAGAGTAAGTGACACAGGTAAAGACCCTAGTGGCAAATGCATGTTAGTGGTGCATTTTATAGTTAGTGCTGTCTTAGATACGACTTGAAAGGAATAATCCAGATGTGATAGACTATGACAAATTCTAAAGTCACAGAGGAACCTCATTACATAATTTGAGTCTAACTGTCATCTTGGATGGTCCTTAATGTTTCTTTCATAAGGACCCTCTGATACCAGTGTAGCAGATAAGCCTTTGAGAATTAGAGTATTAGGATGTAAGCTATTCAGGACCTGGGAAGAGGTACTTGGAAGATGAAACACTTCAGTTACCCAAGAATGAGAAGCTGGGACTCATAAATAGAAAGAGAACAGGTACAGATCAAGTTTAAATGAATAAACACCCATGTAAAGAGGAGATGGGTAAAAATATTACAAAAGCTACTGCCCTTCTCAAAAGTTAGCTTTAATGGTTTCTAACAACTACTTTGATGCAGCATTTTTTATTCTATGTGATTATTAAATTTGCAATTTTAGATGGATAATAATGGATGAGTTTTACATTGAAAATTTTAAATGGTTTGATCCTGAAGAAGGAAATAAAAAACTACATTGTTTTGAAGACCTGTTTTTGAAGTACCACCTACTTTATAAAATTTTCTGCTTTAGTATTAGTCATAATTTTAGTTTCTCTTCTCTCTCTCCTCCCCCCCACCCCCTACCTTTGTTTATTTATTTATTTATTTATTTTTTGAACAGAGTCTTGCTGTGTCTAATAGTCTGGAGTGCAGTGGCACAATCTTGGCTCACTGCAGCCTCCCAGGTTCAAGAAATCCTGCCACCTCAGCCTCCTGAGTAGCTGGGACTATAGGCATGCACTGCCATGTTTGGCTAATTTAAAAAAAAAAAAAAACGAAAGCAAATTTTGGTAGAGATAGGGTCTCACTATATTTCCCCAAGCTAGTCTCAAATGCCTAGGCTCAAGCAATTCTCCTGTCTTGGCCTCCCGAAGTGCTTTTCTCATTTCCCAAAATACTGGTTTTCTTACCTAGCTGATCCTTGCATTTTGAGGTTTTCTAATGAAGGGGTGGCCTGCCCCTCCACACCTGTGGGTATTTCTAGTCGGGTGGGATGAGAAACTGAGAAAAGAAATAAGACACAGAGACAAAGTATAGAGAAGCAACAGTGGGCCCAGGGGACCAGCGCTCAGCATACCAAGGACCTGCACTGGCACCGGCCCCTGAGTTCCCTCAGTTTTTACTGATTATTATTTTCATTATTTCAGCAAAAAGGAATGTAGTAGGAGAGCAGGGTGATAATAAGGAGAAGGTCAGCAAAAAATATGTGAGCAAAAGAATCTATGTCATAATTAAGTTCAAGGGAAGGTACTATGACTGGACGTGCACGTAAGCCAGATTTATGTTTATCTCCACCCAAACATCTCAGCGGAGTAAAGAATAACAAAGCAGCATTACTGCAAACATGTCTCACCTCCCGCCACAGGGAGTCTCAGAACTGAACAAATGTACAATCAGGTTTTATACCGAGACATTCAGTTCCCAGGGGCAGGCAGGAGACAGTGGCCTTCCTCTATCTCAACTGCAAGAGGCTTTCCTCTTTTACTAATCCACCTCAGCACAGACCCGTTACGGGTGTCGGGCTGGGGGACGGTCAGGTCTTTCTCATCCCAGGAGGCCATATTTCAGACTATCACATGGGGAGAAACCTTGGACAATACCCCGCTTCCAAGGGCAGAGGTCCCTGCGGCTTTCCACAGTGCATTGTGCCCCTGGTTTATTGAGACTAGAGAATGGCGATGACTTTTACCAAGTATACTGCTTGTAAACATTTTGTTAACAAGGCACGTCCTGCACAGCTCTAGATCCCTTAAACCTTGATTTTATACAACACATGTTTTTGTGAGCTCCAAGTTGGGTCAAAGTGGCTGGGGGAAAGCTACAAATTAACAACATCTAAGCAAAGCAATTGTTTAAAGTACAGGTCTTTTTCAAAATGGAGTCTCTTATGTCTTCCCTTTCTACATAGACACAGCGACAGTCTGATCTCTCTTCCTTTTCCCTACATCTAAAACCTAAACTAATGTAATCGCTTTTTTAAACTATTTATTTCAAAACAGCTAAGTATACTTAAAAGCATAGTGAATATTAAAATAAGCACAACGTACTCATCCCCTCTATCCAAAACTATTTTCAATATTTTATATTTGTTGCATCTTTTATATATCACCTATATATTTTATGTGTTTATATATTTATTTTTAGCTATAGCATTTTATAGTACAATACAATAATGATGACAATTCATCCCTAAATATGTTAGCAACTCTGTCATTATATCAAAATTACACATAACTTCTGAAAGTTATCTACTAACATTACTAGATTGTCTAATAACCTGACAACTCATAAGTCAGATTTCCCCAAGTCATCAAAATGTATTTTTTTTTTCTGGGGGAGGATGTCAGTATCCAACCAAATATTATTGATTTTATTTATTATGTCTCTTAAATATCTTTTCATCTTCCTATTTTTTCCCATAAATATATTATTGGGAAAAAACAAGTCAATTGTATTTTAGAATGTTCCACATTTTCTGAATTGATCTTATTTGACTCCTGATAATGTCATTTAACTTATTACTCTACTTTTTGTGGTTCAATATTATTAACCCTGTAAAATCTCGTAATAGTTTTGCTTATCTCTAATATTTCTACATTAAATTATCTGCCATAATGAAGACAAAATTTTCTTCAAGAGACACAAACTTGCTATGATACTTTTTTCATGATAAGGTCCAAACATCTTCAAGGCCCTTCACAATCTGGCTTTAATATTCTTTCCTCCATGGGCAGCCTTTTTTTCCTATCTATAATTCCTCAGGGAATACTTACCCAAGCCAGGAAAAGTCATGTTACCTCTGACCAGGGGGTAGGATAGAAAGTACAATTTTTAAATAAAAAATATGGCCTTAAATAAGAAATTTGTAACACAGTTG
Source organism: Hylobates moloch (assembly GCF_009828535.3). Classification (NCBI taxonomy): domain Eukaryota; kingdom Metazoa; phylum Chordata; class Mammalia; order Primates; family Hylobatidae; genus Hylobates; species Hylobates moloch. The sequence continues at coordinate 90,432,688 of NW_026652284.1, forward strand.
TTTTCAAGTTGGCCATTAAAATTTAAAATAAATAAAAAAATAACGAAGCCAACCTCCACTTCTAATCTTGTATCTGTTTGGTCTTTCCCTGTATAAGATTTTGTCCTTTTTAATGGTAATTTACTCAATAATATTTTACCTTGTATCAGACCCTGTGATACAAATATGAATAAGATTCAGTGTTTTTGTAAACTCCTAAATGTGAATTATTTCCACCCTTATCACCTCAGTATACTTCTGACACCTTATATAAGCTCTGCCTTTGAGATTTTAAGCTGAATTAATCCTTGCATCTATAGAAACTCCCATTACTAATTTTTTACGGACTTCATATTCAGTAACCGTATTCTCTATGCTGTCTTTTGTTATTGTCTATGCTACTTATATTATTGTCTATGCTATTTATGTTATTTATTTAAGCATATTTCTCCTTGTCCAAGGTTGGATTGTAAACCTCCTGAGATGATTGTAGAAATTGCTTCTCCAAGGGCCTATCCAAAATCCTTAATTTCTGTATCACTCTCATTTCTATGACAGACTGACCTACCCCTTGATGAGTCTTGACACATCCCACTGTTGGTTTAGAGTATAATATGGAGAAATTACATTTAGATAATTCTAAATTTCCTCCACATGCAATGATTTTTATTCATATTCCTCAGACTATATACATACCCATAAATTCTGCATAAATGCAGAATGTTATATTTGACCTTCTTTGAATTTTATGTTGCGTCTTTTAAGATAGAATTCCAACTTGTTGATTTTTTTGTCTTTAATGCATAAATGTTCATGTTAACACCTTTTTCCAGGTTTTTTAAAATCGAAGAGTGAAAAATAATTTTTTATACTTAATTTTTAAACTTTTATTTTAGGTTCAGAAGTACATGTGGAGGTTTGTTATAGTATGTAGGTAAACTCGTGTCATGGCGGTTTGTTGGATAGATCATTTTATCACCCAAGTATTAACCCCAGTGCCCAGTAGTTATTGTTACTGCATCTCTCCCTCCTTCTGCCCTCTACCCTCAAGTAGACTCCAGTGTCTGTTGTACCCTTTTTTGTGTTCTTATCATTTAGCTCCCACTTATACATGAGAACATGTGGTATTTAAGAAGGATATTAGCCTCCAGCTCCATCCATGTTCCTGCAAAAGAAATAATTTCATTCTTTTTTATGGCTGTATTTTGTATTCCATGGTGTATATGTGCCATATTTTCTTTATCTAATCTGTCATTGATGGGCATTTAGGTTGATCCCATGTCTTTGCTATTGTGAATGGTGCTGCAATGAATATTCACATGCCTCTATCTTTACGGTAAAATAATTTATATTCCTCTGGGTGTGTAGCCAGTAATGGCATTGTTGGGTCAAATGGTAGTTCTGCTTTTAGCAGTTTGAGAAATTGTTATATATTGCTTTCCACAATGGTTGAACAAATTTACCTTCCCACCAACAGTGTGTAAATGTTCTCTTTTCTTGGCAACCTCACCAGTGTCTTTTTTTTTTTTTTTTAACTTTTTAATAGTAGCCATTTTGACTGTTGTGAGATGGTATCTCACTGTGGTTTTGATTTGCATTTCTCTAATGATCAGTGATACTGAGCTTTTTAAAATGTGCTTGTGGCCACATAAATATCTTCTTTTGAGAAGTATATGTTCATGTTCTTTGCTCACTTGTTAATGGGGCTGTTTGTTTTCCTCTTGTGAATTTGTTTAAATTCCTTATAAATGTTGGATAAGACCTTTACCTGATGCATAATTTGCAAAAATTTTTCTCCCATTCTGTAGGTTGTCTGTTTACTCTGTTGATAGTTTATTTTGCTGTGCAGAAGCTCTTTAGTTTAATTAGATTCCACTTGCCAAGTTTTGCTTTTGTTGCGATTGCTTTTGGTATCTTTGTCATTAAATCTTTGCCAGTTCCTATGTCCAGGAGGGTAAAATATTCAATTATAAAGCAATAATTGATGAGAAATGCAGTTTTTAAAGCACCTAGTTGTTTAAATTAATTATACTGTCATTATATAAAATAGGTTTACATAATTTGAACAACTGTCAATTATCTCTGATAGGCTAAGAAAATAAAAGAGATTCCAGTAATCAAAATATCAACATATACAGTGTGAATTATCAGATAGAGGTAAGAAATAAAGAGTAGAGGAGAGGTTTGGATAAACTAGAGAAAAAGTAGCTAACAAATTATGTAAACTGGAGGTCTTTGGGAAAATATAAATATTATGCAGATCAGTTTTAAACATTTATATAGAAAACAATGTAATCACTAAGAATCAATGTAAGTTTTCAAAAAGCAGATGAACAAGGAGAAGATGTTCATCTGCAAATCCAGAAGCTGTGTGCTCACTAGAAACCAGATCTGCTGTTACCCTGATACTAGACTTCTAACCTCCAGAACTGTGAGAAATAGATTTCTGTCTTTTAAGCCACTTAGTCTATGATGTTTCCGTTATAGCAATCTGAGCTAAGACAGGTAGATTGCCAGGAATCTATCCTCGCATGCTTTGACCACAAGGTTTTCTTGCATGCTTAGTACTCTGGGTGAGTTGCAGAAAGTAGAGATCTTTGTTTCCAGTTAGTAATGTAAGAAAGCACGTAGTTGTTTTCACTCTATGAGCTATTCTATGTCCTGAAAAGCATTTCCATTTCCCTTTTCTCTAAAATGCAAATTTGAACATCATAGTTTTTGTACTGTGACTTTATTTTCATTTATAGGTTATTATACATTTTATCTTCTCCCTAATAAATAAATGGCCAGATTACATCCTAGATGTGTCTTTACTGACTTATCTAACTTTCATTGACCTTGCTTTCTTTTAAATAGTATTTTTTATAATTTGTTTACAATGTTTGATGATAAATTATTTGAAGTTTCCCTATTTATATGTGTTTATGTTAGGGTTAATTCTTTCACCCTATCCTCAAAAATGTCTAAAAATATGCTACATTCGTAATGGATGTTCAGCAGTATGTTTTCACAGAAATAATTGTAATGTGAATTTTACTTTTACACAGTTATTTACAAGAAAGCTTGAAGATGAATGCAATCTGAAATTCCAAGCAAAATATCAGCTTCTTTGTAAATTGTTTATTAATTCTCTGGGTTTCAAATTTTGTGGTACAATTTCAATAGCAGAGTAGAGCGATGGGTGTCCTTCAGTTTAGAGTAAATGTAAAAAGCGTGAAAGGGTCTGTCAGTCTTAAGATTTTGATCTGTCTGTTGTTATTTATCCATAAATATCTGTGTTACTTTTTTCACTGGAAAACATTAAAGGTAGTTAAATATAAATGTTCTATGCAAATGAACATGACTAAGAGCAGAGACATAAAACAAGCTCTCTGGTTTCTTTTATACGGACACTAATTCCGCTCTTGAAAGCTCCACCCTTGTGATCTAATCACCTCCCAAAGGCCCCAGAACCTAATACCATCACATTGGGGGTTAGCATTTCAACATATGAACTTAAGTGAGGTGGAGGGGGGGCACATTCAGCCCATAGCAATACCTAACCAAGCATAGGCAAGACTGGGCTAAGCAAGCAAGTAATAGGAATAGTAATGGTATAATAATAATAATGGAATTATACAGGATCATAGAATACACTACAGACAATTTGGGACACAGAGGTTCTAACGTAGTCCATAAAGGCAGCAGAATGTCATGCATGTGCCCTGAGAGCCCTTTAGTTGAAAAAATAATTTAGTCAATATTCTAGACATTATTATTGAAATTACAGACTCATTCAGCTGACATAATTCTCTCCACAAAGAAAAGTTAGATTTCTGACCTTGGATAGTAGCACAAAGAGACTGAACTGTATCAGTAGGTAACTAAATGTTTATGAGGCAAAGAGTAAAATTATTAGTACCATTTTTGATAAAGAGTTCAATGTAAAGTGAATAAAAATAGATAAGATTGGATGTAATGCAAGGTAAATTATGACTTGCAATGTTCCTTATTAAATTCAAGTAATATGGGGATAAAAAGCTACATGAATTAGTATCTAAATGAATGTATTGAGGAGAAAGGGGAAAAAAGAATTAAAAAATAATTTGAAGTTTAGAACAAGGATAATCAAAGTATGTTCTTGGGGAATTAAGAGAAGGAAGAAAGAAAATATTTTGAAAGGAAGACGACCTTCATTTAAGAGAAATTTAATGTAATACTAAATTATAATTTAATGAGATAAAAATGTGTTTTCTCCTTTAACAGAGATTATATGACCATATGACTTTTACTTATAGAATCTGCATTATATACTTCACCAAAAGAAATTGATAAAAATAAAATATTCACAAAGATAATATAAATGGGGTTAACCCCATATTAGACTTACATAAATTTTATGTATAATAATGCAAGACAACCTGTGCATGAGCTAAAAATAGTAAGAAGCTAAAAACAAAAAATAGCTTTAAAATGTGTTTTAAATGAAAAAAGTAAACAAATAAATTATTTAAATATTTCTATTTATGTAAGTAACTGTAATATTGTAATGGTATTGCTTATGTTGTCTTACAGGGTTTTTATAGTGTTAGGTTTTAGATTTAAGTCTAATCCATCTTGAGTTGATTTTTGTATATGTGTAAGGAAGGGGTCCAGCTTCAATCTTCTGCATATAGCTAGTCAGTTATCCCAGTTATTAAATAGGGAGTCTTTTCCCCATTGCTTTTGTCAGCTTTGTCAAAGATAAGATGGTCATAGATGTGTGGCCTTATTTCTGGGCTCTCTGTTCTGTTTCATTGGTCTATGTGCCTGTTTTTGTACCAGTACCATGTTGTTTTGGTTACTGTAACCCTGTAGTTTTGTTTGACATGTGCGTGTTGAGGAGTACATCCCTAATGTGTACATTTAAAATATTTTAAATTCCTTAAAATGTTATCACCATCAAAAAAGCTTATCACATGTATAATGGATATAACTAGATATTACAATACAGAAATAGAAAGCAGATATGGGTATACATATAGAAAATCAGGGAATGGTGATCCAAGCCACATGTAAATACTTCACAATTTTTCTTCCTCTCATTAATGTATTTCATAGTCACTTAAATAAAGTGATTCAGCCACAGGTCAATTTATGTTACTGATTGCTTATTCTGAATTCTTTAAAAAATATTTAGGCATTAAAATTGACTTGGTGAAGAGAGCTACATTGCCATGGAATATCTTAGTAATCAATTTACACATTAAAATTTACTTGCCATTTTCCTTCTGTATTTTCTAACTCAGCATGAGAAGGTGTACCTTTTTTTTTTCATATAATGACAGTGATAGATAATGGCTGTAAGCTGGAATCTACACAAAGGTTTCAATTCTGAGAGCTTCAGTAGAACAATTCTGATGATCTTCGTGTGTTTAGGAAAGATTTATTCATATCATTATTTTTTCTAAATTAGCTCATCCAATTATGTACAAGTACATACAAGTCTAATGACAACAAATCACCTTCCTCAGTTTACTTCATTTTTCACTATTGTTTATCAACATTTTATAAGAATAAACTATTTCCAGATCCTTGAAGTAAGACTGTGAAAATAATATTATCCAAGTATAATTGATTCACTAAAATATCTTGTCTTGAGTAATTTTCATTTAACTGAATATATGTATGAGTGAATATATATTCTTATGATTAAATCAGTAGAAATCAGAAAAATATTCTGTGTAATACTCCAATAAGAACTTTAGATTTGGGGATCCACAAATACAGAAAATATATTCTTTGTACCATTATTTTAATACATTTGAGTACAAATATAATTTTATAAAAACTAGTATGATCTCTATCCAGTACTGTGATATTATGGTAATAAAATATTAATATCTACATAATTCCTTATAAGTTTATTTAACTCCAAATTATTTATATTTCTTAAAACAAGTGATTATTATCTTTAGCCTCAGACACAAAAACTGAAAGTAACAATTAAACTTTAGTGCATTTCTTACTATTCAGTGTACTTGGACACCTGGAATAGGAAATCAGCTGAGCCTTCCCTCAGTCTTCTGTAAATTTGGAGTTATAATGATAGTGGTGTCAGAAAGCAGCTTTAAAGCGTTGAAAATCCACTTGTTCTACTTGGAATGAGGATAATGAAGGTGACGATGGTGTGATGGTGGTGGTATGAAACACTAACATATTATTTGCTACGTTGAGGCACTAGCCTAAGCCTTTTGTATAAATTAAGTTATTTAATGTCATAACAAACCTATAGAGTGTGATTATCTTCTCCATTTTATAAAGGAAAACTGACAAACAATAACATGGAATAGCTTGCATATGGTCACACATGTGGTATGTTCTACAAACAGGTTTCAAATGCAAAAAGCCTACCTTCAGAATTTATGTTCTTTCCCTTTCACGCTTCTGTTTCTCTCTTTTTTTTAAATTATACTTTAAGTTTTAGGGTACCTGTGCACAGCGTACAGGTTTGTTACATATATATACATGTGCCATGTTGGTGTGCTGCACCCATTAACTCCTCATTTAGCATTAGGTATATCTCCTAATGCTATCCCTCCGCCCTCCCCCTACCCCACAACAGGCCCCGGTGTGTGATGTTCCCCTTCCTGTGTCCATGTGTTCTCATTGTTCAATTCCCACCTATGAGTGAGAACATGCGGTGTTTGCTTTTTGTCCTTGCGATAGTTTGCAGAGAATGATGGTTTCCAGCTTCATCCATGTCATAACTGAAGATTTTCTCTTTGCTGACTTCTCATTCAGGGCTGAGCTAAAAAATCACTGATGCAGAGAGGCTTCCTGGTATCATCCAGTCTAAACTGGTTTTGCCGCATCCCCTTTCTCAATTCCATCAGTGTTGATTCCATTAGCTTCTTTTTTTTATATCCATTGTAGCACCCTTTCACTATTTAAATCAAACTATCTATCTATCTATCTATCTATCTATCTATCTATCTATCTAATCTATCTATGTATCTATCTATCATCTATCTATCTATCTATCTATCTATCTATCTATCTATCTATCTATCTATCATCTATCTATCTATCATCTTTCTATCTATCTATCTAATCTAGCTATGTATGTATGTATGTATGTATGTATGTATGTATCTATCCATCCATCCATCCATCTAGTAATTTACTCACCCCCCCTTCCGTCATGTTTCTTGAGCAAAAAAATTTCTGTCTTGTTCAGTATTCTATGGCCAGCACATACAACAGTGACTGGCACATTACAAATAGTTATTAGGTAGTTGTTCAACTATTTAAATAATAGAACAAATAACTATTATATCTGTAGAATTAACTGGATTTTTGTCAGGATTGTTTAACCTGAAACATTTTAAAACCATGGGATTTAGAATTATCTAACACTGGGTTTGAACTTCAGTTCTATCATCTTCCAGATATGTGATCTCTTAATGGCTATTGAAGTTCCTTAAGCTTGGTAAATTGTTTACATTGGAAAAAGAAAAGTACCTACATTATATGGTTGATTTGAATTTAAATTTCATTTAAATTCAATGGTACTTGTAAACTTACAGTATCTTTTACATGATCAGCACTCAAATGTTAGGTTTGCATATTATGCAGACAGCGACATACCTGGAATAGAAACAGGGTGGAGCATGGAAGAACATTTAATAATGAGGAAGGATCAGATTGGTAAGAAGAAAAACAACAAAAACTTGGTATCAAGTTAGCCCAAAACCAGAATAAGAAGTTTACCCCAGAACCACACTCTACTAATATTTCCTAGGTTTTAGAGACCTAATAGATCATACCTGTTTATTCCTTTCTTGGGTTTAGTCCAGTAAAAAGATACACGGGGGGTCAGACAGATGGTAATTATAAGTGGAGAATGTGACTGAGATGGTGGTTACAATGGTTTCCTTATAGTTTAACCCATTACAAAACTTATCACCCCTCTCAATACTGAAGAAGTTGCTTTGGAGTGCAGGATCTACCCTAAAACATTGTCATGCGGTTGAAGAGAGATTGTGTACCTTCTGTAGCTCAGCATATCTGAAATAAGAGAAAGAAGCAAGTCCTATTCCTTTGCTTTATTTCTTTTTTAGAAAGCATTTTTTAAATTTTACTATCTTTCTTATTTTATTTTATTTTATTTTATTATTATTATACTTTAAGTTTTAGGGTACATGTGCACAACGTGCAGGTTTGTTACATATGTATACATGTGCCATGTTGGTGTGCTGCACCCATTAACAAGTCATTTAGCATTAGGTATATCTCCTAATGCAGTCCCTCTCCCCTCCCCCCACCCCACAACAGACCCCGGTGTGTGATATTCCCCTTCCTGTGTCCATGTGTTCTCATTGATCAATTCCCACCTATGAGTGAGAACATGCAGTGTTTGTTTTTTTGTCCTTGTGATAGTTTGCTGAGAATGATGATTTCCAGCTTCATCCATGTCCCTACAAAGGACATGAACTCATCGTTTTTTATGGCTGCATAGTATTCCATGGTGTATATGTACCACATTTTCTTAATCCAGTTTATTATTGTTGGACATTTGGGTTGGTTCCAAGTCTTTGCTATTGTGAATAGTGCCGCAATAAACATACGTGTGCATGCGTCTTTATAGCAGCATGATTTATAATCCTTTGGGTATATACCCAGTAATGGGATGGCTGGGTCAAATGGTATTTCTAGTTCTAGATCCCTGAGGAATCACCACACTGACATCCACAATGGTTGAACTAGTTTACAGTCCCACCAACAGTGTAAAAGTGTTCCTATTTCTCCACATCCTCTCCAGCACCTGTTGTTTCCTGACTTTTTAATGATGGCCATTCTAACTGGCATGAGATGGTATCTCATTGTGGTTTTGATTTGCATTTCTCTGATGGCCAGTGATGATGAGCATTTTTTCATGTGTTTTTTGGCTGCATAAATGTCTTCTTTTGAGAAGTGTCTGTTCATATCCTTCGCCCACTTTTTGATGGGGTTGTTTGTTAGAAAGCATTTTTTTGAGTTATGATTGACATGTAAAAAGTTGTACATACTTAATATAAACAACTCAGTGAGTTGGGGGATAAGCATAACGCTTATCCATCACCATTACCACCATCAAGACAATAGACATATCTATCACCTCCTGAAGTTTCCTCCCACCCTCTTTATTATTTTTATTATTATTGTTAATTTTTTATGGCAAGAACACTTACCATTAGATCTACTCTTCTGGCAAAGTTTAAGCATACATTGCAGTATTGTGAGTTGTAGACACTATAGTGTTAGTAGATCTCCAGAACTTAATTTTCTTGCACAACTGAAACTCTGTACCCTTTTATTTGGAATAGAAATTGGCATAGTCTTTGTGGAAAACAGTATGGAAGTTCTTCAAAAAATAGAACTTCCATATGATCCAGCAATCCTACTTCTAGTTATTTATCCAAATGAATTAACATCAGGATTCTGAAGTGATATCTGCACTTCTGTTTTCATTGCAGCGTTACTCACAATATCCAAAATATGGAAACTACCTAAATATCAATTGAGATGTAAATGGATAAAGAAAACGTGATGTATGCATATTATACAATGGAATATTATTCAACCTTAAAGAAGGAAATTCTGCCATTTGTATAACATGGATGAACCTAGAGGGCATTATGCTATGTGAAATAAGCCACATACAAAAAGACAAATACTGAAGGATCTCACTTTTACGTGGAATCATTGACTCCTAGAATCATAAAGTAGAATGGTGGCTGCGTGTTCCTTTTCTTAAACTCACCAATGAGATCAATCATGTCTGTTTAGGAGAAATACTGACTTTGACAAGAAAGAGGACAATCTTTTCATTCTAGCACTTCCATATGATGAGAAAAGAATGGTTCCCTAATAATTATTTGTTACAACCAATAATTATGTTTTATTTTCCTTCCAACTTTTATTTTAGGTTTGGGGGTACATGTGCAGGTTTGGTACATGCGTAAATTGTGTGTCACTGGAGTTTAGTTATTTCATCACCCAGATAGCAAGCATAGTACCCAAGAGGTAGTTTGTCGTTCCTTACCCTCTTCCCACCCCCACCCTGAATAGGTAACTATTGTTCCCTTCTTTGTGTCCATGTGTATTCAATGTTTAGCTCACACTTATGAAGTATTTGATTTTTCTGTTCCTGTGTTAATCTGCTTAGGATAATAGCCTTTAGCTACATTCATGTTTCTACAGAGGACATGCTAAGTATATTCAGTCATTCATCCTACACAGTACATCTAAGTCCAATCATTTTTGCTCAATATGCTTATTGCCTCCCACCTACTTTCTTAACTACCAAGCTTTGAGAAGTCACCTACCCTCTTGGGAAGTTCTACCTCCTTGCTCAGGGCCCATGAACCTTGAGGGTGACTATACTGAAACTATACCTTACATCTGGTTCTTACTTCAGGTCCATGACTACCAAGATTGCCCACATGTTCACTTTAAATAAGATATCTTGATAAATTAGTAATTAATGATTTCATTCTTTTTAATGGCTATGTGGTATTTCATAGTGTATATGTGCAATGATTTCTTTAGCCATTTAACTACTGATGGACATCTAGGTTGATTCCACGTCTTTGCTATTTTGAATAGTGTTGCAATGAACATACACGTGCATGTGTCCTTATAATAGAAAAATTTTATATTCCTTTTGGTATATACTCTGTAATGGGATTGGTAGGTCGAATGGTATTTTTATCTTTAGGTCTTTGAGGAATGGCTACACTGTCTTCCACAATGGTTGAACTAATTTACAATCACACCAACAATGTGTAAGCATTCCTTTTTCTCTACAACCTCTTCAGCATCTGTTATTTTTTGACTTTTTAATAATAGCAGTTCTGACTGATGTGAGGTTGTATTTCATTGTGGTTTTGATTTGCATTTCTCAAATGATCAGTGTTGTTGACCTTTTTTTTTTTTCAAGTGATTGCTGGCTGCATGTTTGTTTTCTTTTGAAAAGTGTCTATTCATGTCCTTTGCCCACTTGTTTTTCTCCTATAAGTTCCTTATAGATGCTGCACTAGACTTTTGCTGGATGTATAGTTTGCAAAAATTTTCTCCCATTCTGTAAGTTCTTTACTCTGTTAACAGTTTCTTTTGCTGTGCAGAAGCTCTTTAGTTTAATTAGATCCCATTTGTCATTTTTTTTTTTTTTGCAATTGCTTTTGGAGTCTTCATAAAGAAATCTTTGCCACAGCCTATATCCAGAATGGTACTGCCTAGGTTTTCTTCTACGTTCTTTATATCTTTTGGTTTTACATTTAAGTCTTTAACTATCTTGGGTTACTTTTTGTATATGGTGAAAGGAAATGGTCCAGTTTCAAACTTGTGCGTATGGCTAGCCAGTTAACACAGCACCATTTATCAAATAGAGTCCTTTCTCCATTGCTTGTTTTTCTCAACTTTATCAAAGATCACATGGTTTTTAGGTATGTGGCTTTATTTCTGGGTTATTTAATCTATTTCTTTCTTGGTGTGCTTGTTTTTGCCCAGTACCATGATATTTGAGTTACTATAACCTTGTCATTTAATTTGAAGTCAGGTAATGTTATGTCTCCAGCTTTGTTCTTTTTGCTTAGAACTGCTTTGGCTATTTAGGCTCCATTTTTGTTTTGTATGAATTTTAGAATAGCTTTTTTCTAATTCTGTGGAAAATGATGTTGGAAGTTTGATGAAATAGCATTGAATCTGTACATTGCTTCGGGTAGTATTGACGGCAACAACGGCCCATCTGGAGCAGCCACTGCCAGGATGCCAGCTTCAGAGGGATAGGTGCAGCTGGGGCTGTGCACTCCTGTAGCCAGCAGGAGCTGGCAACAGGTGGAAGCTCCGCCCCCTTCCAAGTTGGAGGAGTGGGAACCTCGCTGCAGCTGCCCAACCAAGGCGGCAGACCCAGACTTCTCTACACTCTCAGGGGCCTAGGAAGCCCCCCGACAATGCAGGTGTGGAAGTGCCTGCTCCTACTGCCTGGTCTCTTCCTGCACCTGCTCTGATTTCAGAGCAAAGTTGTGGGAGAACCAGGGTGCTGTCATGAACCAGCTGGGTGTGCACATGCTCAGGGCAGCACTGACATGCCAGCACTTTGCTGCCTCAATCCCATTTGGACTTTGGATGCTGACAAACATGGGAGAAAGGCCAAGGGGGGGCTAAGGGAATCTTGGCACAGGCCTGCAGGCACCCCTCAGCACAAACAGCCTGGGAACTGTGGGCACCGTGGATGGAAGGTTAATGGTGGCAGGATGAAGACTGGCTCCTGGGTGGAAAGGGGCTGGTCCATGGTGAAACCCAATCATTAAGTCAGAGACAGCCTGAGAACTGGGGGCCAGCCTGCTAGTTCCACCGACCAGAGAGAAAACTTATAATGCTTTTTCTGGGCCCACCCATGGCCACCAATGGACCAATCAGCATACACTTCCTCCCCTCTGAAGCCTATAAAAACCCTGGACTCAGCCAGATTTGGGCAGATGATGGGATGGCCTGCCTGTGGAGAGGAGCTACCCACTGTGGGGTTCCTCCCTGCTGAGACCTGGGCTTTCACTGGGACAAACTTCCTGTGGAGAGGAGAAACCCACTGGGGGTCTCCTCTGAGTGGTTCTGTTGCTCAATAAAGCACCTCTTCACCTTGCTCACCCTCCACTTGTCCATGTACCTCAGTCTTCCTGGATGTGAGACAAGAACTTGAGACCCACTGAATGGTGGGGCTGAATGAGCTGTAGTACATACAGGGCTAAAACACACCTCTTGTTTACCACGTCACATGTGACAAGAGGTAGAGGAGAGAAAAGGAGAAAACTGTGGTTCTTCGTGGAGCTCAGATCTGGGAGCTCCCCAAGCCAGGGCTCTGACACCTGTGCACAGTGGCTGGACCCCACGCTCACTCACTCACATACCTTTCACTGCTCCACACCTGGCTTGCCCTTGGGAGGTGTGGGATCCAGACTGGTAATGCGAGCTGAGCACAGCATGACAGGCCGAGTGGGCAGAAGAGCCCAGAGGTTCCAAGCAGAACTTGGGCAAAGGCATCACCATCCACAGATGTTTCCAGCTAGTAAAGCAACACTCCAAAGGATCCTGTGACAGTAGAGCCATTTTAACCTTATTGATTCTTCCTATCCATGAGAATGGAATATTTTTCAATTTGTTTATGTCATCTTTGATTTCTTTCAACAGTGTTTTGTAATTCTTGCTGTAGAAGTCTTTCTCCTCCCTGTTTAACTGTATTCCTAGGTATTTTAATCTTTTTGTGGCTATATGAATGGGATTACATTTTTGACTTTGCTCTCTGCCTGGATGTTATTGGTATATTGAAATTCGATGGATTTTTGTACATTAATTTTTTTATCCTGAAACTTTGAGTTTTTTATCAGATCTAGGAACTTAAAGTAGAGACTGTGGGGTTTTCTACTTATCAAATTGTATCGTCTGTGAAGAGAAATAGTTTGACTTCCACAATTCCTATTTGGATGTATTTTATTTCTTTCTCTTGCCTGATTGCTCTGGCTGGGACTTCCAGAGCTATGTTGAATAGGAGAGGTGAGAGTGGACATGCTTGTCTTCTTCTGCTTCTCAAGGAGAATACTTCCAGTTATTGGCTATTCAGAATTATATTGATTATGGGTTTGTCATATATGGCTCTTATTATTTTGAGATATGTTCCTTCAGTGCCTAGTTTGTTAAGGGTTTTTAACATAAAGGTATATTGAATTTTATTGAAAGCCTTTCTCCATGTATTGAGATGATCATGTGGTTTTTGTTTTTAGTTCTATTTATGTGATGAATCACATTTATTAATTTGCATATGTTGATCCAACTTTGCATCCCAGGAATAAACCATACTTGATCATGGTGAATTAACTTTCTGATGTGCTACTGGATTCAATTTGATAGTATTTTGTTGATGATTTTTGTCTCTGTATCCATCAGGGATATTGGCCTGAATTTTTCTTTTTTCATGGTGTCTCTGCCAGGTTTTGGTTTCAGAATGATGCTGGCCTCATAGTATGAGTTAGGGAGGAGTCCCTCCTTGATTTCTTGGAATAGTTTCAGTGGGATTGGTGCCAGCTCTTCTTTATATGTGTGATAGAATTTGGCTATGACTCCATCTGGTCCAGGGCTTTTTCAAAGGTTGGTAAGTTTTTTTTAAATTACTGATTCAATTTCTGAACTCATTATCTGTCTCCTCAGGGTTTCAGTTTGTTCCTGTTTCTGTCTTGGGAGGTCATATGCTTCCAGGAATTTATCAATTTCTCCTAGGTTTTCTAATTTGTGTGCATAGAGCTGTCTGTAATAGTCTCTGAGGATTTTATATATTTCTGTGGGGTCAGTAATAATGCTCATTTTGTCATTTCTGATTCTGTTTGACTTATTTCATTTTTTATATGGTTTTTCAGTCTAAAACAAGTTTATAGAGAATTATAAAGACTTGGACAACCACATAATATTAGTAGGAGATTTTGACACCACACCAACAGTATTAGACAGATTATTGAGACAGAAAACTAACAAAGGTATTTGGACCTAAACTCAGCACTTGATCAAATAGACCTAACAGACATCTACAAAACACTCTACTCAACAACAACAGAATATACATTCATCTTACCTGCACATGACATACTCTAAAACTAACCACACATTTGGCCATAAAGCAATTCTCAACAAATTAAAGAAAAGGAAGTCATATGAACCATACTCTTGGACCACAGTGCATCAAAAATAGAAATCAATACCAATCAGATCTCTTAAAACCACAGAATTTTATGAAAATTGAACAATGTGTTTCTGGGCCGGGCACAGTGGTTCATGACTGTAATCCCAGCACTTTGGGAGGTTAAGACTGGTAGATTGCTTGAGCACTCTGGGGAACATAGCAACCAGCCATTTCTACAAAAAATACAAAAATCAGCTAGGTGTGGTGGCATACGCCTGTAGTCCCATTTACTTGGGAGGCTGAAGTTGGAGGATCATCAGAGCCCATGAGGTCAAGACTGCAGTAAGCCATGATTGTGACACTGCACTCCAGCCTGACTGTCTCAAAAAATAAAAACCAAAATAAAATAAAATAAACCAGTCTGCTTTGGAATTTTTTTTTTTTAAATAATGAAATTAAGGCAGAAATCGAGAAATTCTTTGAAACAAATGAAAACAAAGATCAAGCTACCAGAATCTCTGCGACACAACTAAAGCAGAATTAAGGGGAAAGTTTCTAAGTCTGAACAACCAAATCAAAGTTATGATTATATTTTAAGTGAACTGCACATGGTTTATTATAAAATGTTTGGTTTGGATTTTTCTCAACAAACGTACTTGTCATCTTCACAGATTACTTAAATTAATGAATCCAGTAAGTTATTTTTAAGAAGGGCAAAGTCGTTGATCATGATCTCCAGTCAATAATTCAGGCAATCAGGCTGACAGATAAGCTGCACCCCTTGCAGAAAGCTACCTGGGCAAATCCTGCTTATGGCTTCATGCATCACACATCATAGGTACAAAATGGCTGCTAGAGAAGAACACATTTATTAATAACTGTTGAATAAATTTTTATCTTCAGTACAAACAAATGGGATGACATAAAAATCTTCTCCATGAGATAAACATCTTCATTACTAATAGAAAACTCTCTCTGTTTTATAGAAATCTCTGGCAACTTTAAAAAATTTCAATGTGCTAACAGATAAGTACATTCTGCTTAAGATAGCTTCAATTTTTTATTGCCTTGTTATTAGAGTAAATATGAATAGTGTCTGCTGTAATGTTGATGGCCACTTACATGCAGTGTGGAAGTAGTCCCTTGTCTCTTTGACTAATTAGACATGAGTTGTTTGCTCTTTTTATTATTTTTGAAACTGCTCACATTAGTGTAGTGGATTTTGCATAATTCATCTAGTTCTACGCATTTGAAAATTCTCTCTGTACCAGCCAGAGTATTGCTCACTGCCAGTTTATTACTGTTCCATCACCATCTCAGGTAAAATTATCTTATAGAATGATCTATTTGTTTGAAAAATGAATCTTGCCATGAAAAATATTTTTCATATTTCAATTATTAATATTTATATTAAATCACTATTAAATTTTAACAAACAAAAACATTACTAAAAATGAATACATTATTGATTTTTAAAATTTACTTCATTATTTTAAAAGCAAGTTTTATCAAGAACAGCTAGATTTTTTAAGCCAACTTCTCCAACGAGTATTTCAAAGGTTTAAACTATTTATTATTCCTTTTTGGCACAATAAAATTGTATAAACATAAGATTTAATGGTGTAAGTGACATACAGGGAGGCTTCATTATGTACAGTGTCATGTTAATGGAAACCCTTGACTATTGGAATCATTTCATTTTGTACAGTTCCTTGGTTACCGAGCCAGGTAAAGCAAGGGTGCAGTTCCAGTATGTCCAAGTTTCAGTAAACGCTATGCTTTGCAAAAAAAACCTCCCTGTAATTCTAATAGTGTAATTTTTCTCCATAAATCAGTAAGTTGGGCACGATAAAATATTTTTATTATCATTGTAGAGTACTTTTTCATTGATGAATTATAAGATTGACTAAACTATGAGATATATACGTCTAATATTTATAAGAAATAATGTTCACACTTTTTACTTTGTTTTCTGGTAATTAAAATTATAATAAATGTAGACATAATGTTATTACTTCATGTTATGCATTTGCAGTCTACTTGACATTGAGGTTCCTTAGTTCTGTCCATATAGCATGTGTGTTTCTTCTCTACATTTGTTACATTTGCCTTGAAAACAACTTTAAGACATTTATCATTTCTGGCACATTCATATTTCTGAAAATGCATATCCAAATTTCAGAAAAATGAAAGAAAAAACAAAGAAAATGGTTTAATTTTCAAATTCAAGCCAACACTTGAAAACAGTTTTAAATAATAAAATATTTTTATAATTTTAAATGTGTAACAATTAATGTTTACACATGTTACATATACACAATCTTTATGTAGTTAAAACTGTATTGTTTATATCATTTTTACATTCAATAAGTCACACACATTTCCCATTTTTTTGCCATGGTATTCATATTTTAGATTTTGATAATTTTATAACATTCCATAGGGACACAATTTGTTAATAATTTCCACTTCTGCCATTGCCATGAGAAAAACAAATTTCAGCTAGCCTGCTGTTCAAGGAATCTTGAGAAGAGCTGAGCCTACCCAATGGCGAGAAGCCAAGCCTAGCCAGACCTGTATCTTAAGGCACATTCACCCAGTGAGGCTGTGTCAGGATGAGCCACACTACAGTCCCTCTTTGTTATTTTGTTTTAATACTGAACAATAATCTTGTCAAAAGAGTATTTAATTTTTTTGTTTTTGCAAAAATTACCACCAATATTTATTTCTTAGCTACAACACTCATATTAGGCATAATTTCCCTTCAATTTCTCATGAGATAGTGTTCTGTAATTGCTCTGTAATTCTTCCGTATGCTTAACCAAGAAAAAAAATGCAGTGATATTAGCAAAACAACACAATTTTAAAACTCAGTAAACAAGAGAAGCACTATAGACTTCATATAACTTATACAGACCGACAGAGATGGAAAACTCTTACTACCAAGCAGTCTCAATGATATAGGTCGATCCTGATCAAAGGTTTCATTGTTTATATAACTAACTATTCAACAGCTCATAGGCTGTGGAGTGTATAGTGGACATTCAATGAATGAATTAAATTACATTGACTCCTTTGTAACAAAACTTTTTGAATTATTTTGTTTCCTGCAAAAGATAAGAACAATATAAATGTTAAACAATGCAATACATAGTACTGTTTTCAGATTTCAGATGAGTCTAATGAAATGACACTTTGTTCTTGCATTTATATTTTTGTTATCTGTGGATAATTGTTTCTTGGTACCTCTTTAATAGACAAATGTTGCACAATAGTCATATTCTCTAGCCTTTGCAATGTATTGTTCATATTAATTGTGACATTTTTCTCTCCAAAAAAATAACTGTGACTGATTGTACTCTTTTGCTTAAAAATTATTTTGCCTCATGTATTAGTCCATTCTCACACTGCTAATAAAGACATACCTGAGACTGCATAATTTATAAGGGAAAGAGGTTTAATTGAATCACAGTTCAGCATGGCTGGGGAGGCCTCAGGAAACTTACAATTATGGTGGAAAGGGAAGCAAACACATCCTTCTTCACATGGTGGCAGGAGAGAGAATGAGAACTGAGTGACAGCAGAAGCCCCTGATAAAACCATCAGATCTCGTGAGAACTCACTGTCACGAGGACAGCATGAAGGTAACCACCTCCATGATTCAATTACCTCCCATCAGGTCCCTCCCATGACACATGGGGATTACGAAAACTAAAATTCAAGATGGGATTTGGGTGGGGACACAGTCAAACCATACCACCTTTGTAGGCAATGGCCTGTTATGTAAGTTTGACATTTTTAGCATGGCATCTTGGAATTTTTCCTTTTTTAAAACTTCAATTCTAACATATTTATTTTTTATTTTGCTTTTTTATGACTTTTATTTTAGATTCAAGGGATACATGTTTAGATTTATTATCTGGGTGTATTTTGTAATGCTAAGCTTTGTAGGATGAATAATCTTTTCTTCCAGATGCAGAGAATAGTACCCAATGGTTAGTTTTCCAACCCTTGTCCCCCTTTCTGCCTCTTCTCTCTAGTAGTCCCCAGTGTATGTTATTGCCATCTTTATGTCTATGAGTATCCAATATTTAGCTCTCAGTTATACATGAGAACATGCGATATTTGGTTTCTGTTCCTCAATTAATTCACGTAGGATAATTGTCTCCAGCTTCATCCATGTTGCTGCATAGAACATAATTTCATTCTTGTTTATGGCTACACAGTATTCCGTAGTGTATATGTACCACATTTTCTTTATCCAATCCATCACTGATGAACACCTAGGTTGATTACACGTTTTTGCTATTGTGAATAGTGCTGCAATGAACATGTGAATGCATGTGTCTTTTTGTCAGAAGAGTTTGTTCTTTTTGATTTTTGCAAAATCTCCAAACTGCTTTCTACAATGGCTGAACTAATTTACATTCCCATCAACAGTGTATCAGCATTCTCTTTTCTCTGCAGCCTGGCCGGCATTTGTTGATTTTTGACTTTTTAATAATAACCATTCTAATGGTATGAGATAGCATTACACTGTGATTTTGATTTGCATGTCTCTGATGATTATTAATGTGGAGCATCTTTTCAGATGTTTGTTAGCTGCTTGTAGGCCTTCTTTTGAGAAATGTCTGTTCATGTGTTTTACCCATTTTAAATTTTTTTCTAATATCAAGAAACTATAAGGAACTTAAACAACTGAACAAGCAAGAAACAACCCCAATCTTAATCTATACCTTTTTTTTTTTGCCATCTTTCCTAAACTCCCACCACAAGGAATGCCTTCATTTCTAGTTATATTTTCTCTCTCTGAAATGACTTTTTTGTATTTTATCTGCCAGGGACACGTCTATACATTCTTTGAAACTCAATGCAAATATCATTTTCTCCATGAAATTGACATGCACATACTCTACGTGGAGAGAGTTCCTCTTTTATCTGTGTTCCCATAGAAACGTGTGCAAATTTTTATTATATTGCTCATCAAAGGATGTGTTCATTTCTTGGCAATCCCCAGTAGAACTTTTATATTACTCAAGGATAATAGTTACTTCTTCTTTGTACATCTCCAGAGAATTATCAGAGCTCAATGTAAAATAATTATTCTGTAAACATTTTTAAAAGTTTAAATAAGTATATTGCTTTGAGATCAGTAATAACTGAAGGACACTATTAACTTGCTAATTATTTGTTGTCATGACACAATTTTCATTATAAGGATGCTGCTTGAAGAAAAAACTATTTGTTGTTATATTTCCCAGACTCATTTAAATAATCATTCAAAATACATAAATCTTATTCCCCATGGGGATTCTGTTAAGTAATTATTTAAAATAATGTAAATAAATATTTCTATCATGTTAGTAATAATAACTTGTTATGGAAAATATAATGAATACTGAACAGTAGAAATAATGGCCCCCAAAATCACCCCTGTTGAAGATTTTCATTTTGTCTTTAGTTTTAGTTCAAGCAGCATGTGGAGCTCGTGTATATACTTGCTATTAAATTCTACATTTAAAATTTTAAACATAGTCAAATTTCCTTATTACATTTAAAATATCTTAATGTTCTATTATTACAAACATAATACAATTTATTGCTAAATTTGAAAACAAATAAAAAATAAACATTTAAACTTACTCATAATTGCTTTACACAAGGTAGAGGTAAACCCAATCATTTAACATTTATGATGTGTCTACCTTTATTTGCCACTGTCTATTTAACTATATTTTGTCAAATCTTGTATCATTCAATATATATTCTACTGGAATGTTTTTTAAACAAATAACAAGGTCTTTACCATATTATCATGTATTACATATAATTCTATAGCCCTGCTACTAAAAGCGTGGTCCATGGAACGACAGTGTGAATATCAGTTACTTTTAAAAATCTATTATTGCAGATGCCACTCGAATTCTACTGAGTCAGACTCTGAATTTTAATATTATCTTTGAGTAGCTGCATTCCAATTAAGAATTGAGAAACATTTCTATACAGCATCGTTTTTAATTGCCACATAGTATTCCATTTTGGATATATTATAATTCATTTAACCAGTCTCCTCGTTGATTTTTTTTTCTGTTATAACAATACTGCTGGAAGTAAATCATGTTTTCACTAGTTATATGATTCCATGGGGTGACTATCACATTATTTTCCTGCACCTCTAAACCATCATTTATAGAGAATCATTTCTCTTCTAAAAATTTTCACATGTAATTCTAAGCCAAACGTTGTGCTTGTGTATGTGTATGTGTATGTGTATAAGTTTTAGAGAAACTGAAATAAACTTGTGTAACTGGAGCCAAGGTGGGGCAAAATGAGACTGTAGTGGAGGTGAAATAATAGCATGGAAATGCAGCTATGTTCAGATTCAAGTCGTGATGCTCATAACATTCGGGAGTTGTGGAATGACTTTAAACAGAGGAGTGTCATAATCCTATTTGCATTTTAAAAAGATCAATCTCACTGTAGTGTAGTGAAGCAGATAAAAAAAGAGATGCTGATAGCCTGGGTAGGGTGTTGATAATGGAAATGGAAGTGAAAGATAGATACTTAGGAATTAAAATTATTAAAATTTAGTAATGAATTGAATTTTAGGGTGAGATGGAGGTGTCAGGGATGGATCCTGGACTTCTGTCTTGAGGGACTTGGTAGATTGAAGTATGATCCAGTGAACACTAGTGAATTAATGTTTAATATGGAAAACAGAATTTATGAATTTACTTTATGTCCTGTCAACGTTGAAGTGCCTTTGAGACAGCCAAAGAAAGCGCCTCATTTACAGACCTTCCATTGCAATCTGAGGTTTTAATCAGTGCTGTTATTGAGCATTTTCCCCTTTGTTGACCTTCTTATTCTGCTATCTGGTTTACTTGTGCTTTCTAAGTACTCCCTATTAGTACAACTTTGGAATATGCTCCTGAGAATTCTCATTCCTTCCAAGCTATTAAGGCTCTTCATTAAATTACAATATGAATGCTTAGTCCAAATGCCTTGGTTTCTTGAATATAAAACACCCTAATCACATGTGTATTCCACTCATATACATTGTCTATTTAGAGGGTCTCAGAAGTATATTCATTTTTTTCTTCCGTAAAGTACCTTGATATTTTCCTCCAGTCACTGACTTTAGCTCTATTTCAGTCCAAACAATGCACTAAGATATGTGGTACAACCAGTCAATCAAACTATAATTATTACTCGTGTTCAGAAACTCTGGGCCATGACACACTACTCACAAGGGTCAGAGATAAAAGATCAATAGCATCCAGGGTGAAAATTTGCAAATTTTCTCTGTATATTGGGTCTTTAGGTCCTGACCTAGCTTCACAGTTATGATAAACCATGGACCTTCTCATCATTCCCTAAGTGTTTTTGGTGGTTGTTTGTTTATTTCAGCCTTACTATAAAGGCCACATTCTTCATGGCGGAGCCTCTGCAGATTATGTCTTGTACGTTTGAAAATTAAACACTGCCAAGGAGCTTTCTAGCTCCAAATTTAATAGAGTTTCTGGTACATAGTGTGTTCTCGAAGAGTATTTATTAAAGTAATTGAATGACTGAAGTTATATTAAGTTGCACATGTAAGTTACAGAATTTCACATACCTCCAATGTAAACTAAGATTTTCAGGTATGGTATTGAATGAGCAAGCCGAAAGAGGGTCATGATATGGTTAGCTCTTCTAAGATATTAAAGCACAGTGACTTCTTTGTATTGTGGCTCAATGTTATTGACATGACAGATGCAATTATTGAGGCTCCTTTTATGGCTCTTAGGTAAGCAATTATGGGTGTGAACAAATTCTTGTTATGTGAGAATGAGAGAGCTGTCTTTTCTCTGTTGTATGTAAGAAAGAATTCATATTGATCCTCTTTGGGTGATTTCTGATATCAATTGGCTAGAATAGTCAGTAGTAGCAAAACAATACAGATTTGACAGCCTGATTTTGGCTTTCAAAAACTCTAAACAAGAAGGCAGACACACTTTAATGGCCAGTTATATGAATAATGTATTATCACTAAAAAGGGAACAACTTAGGGTAAAATTATGATACTCTCATTATTGTAAACCTCATTATAGCATAAAAATAGAAGTTTTCACCTAAAAAATAACAAATTTTCTTTCTTGAAGTTCACATGTAAGAGGTTACAGATTCCTAAAATTCTAGTTACAGTTCTGATTCTCAAAAGAATGTATTTGATATACCTCTCTATAATATTAAAAATAGTTTTGAGAGGCATGTGTAAGTTCCATATGTAATCTATATTATTTGAATTTATATGTTTTTATATTCCTAAGACGTTTTTTGTCAACACATTCCAGCTTTTATTATTTTAGAGGAACTAGACCAGATGCAGTGGCTCACGCCTGTAATCCCAGCACTTTGGGAGGCCGAGATGGGTGGATCACTTGAGGTCAGGAGTTCAAGACCAGCCTGCCCAACATTGTGAAACACCGTCTCTACTAAAAATACAAAAATTAGCCGGGCGTGGTGGTGGGTGCCTGTAATCCCAGCTACTCAGGAGGCTGAGGCAGGAGAATGGCTTGAATCGGGGAGGCAGGGTTGCAGTGAGCTGAGATTGCACCACTGCACTCCAGCCTTGGTGACATAGCGAGACTCTGTCTCAGAAAATAAAATAGAATAGAGAAACTAAAGATAAAATGATAATAGTTCAGACTTTTAATTAATGGATCCTGAGATTAAGTAATGTATATTTAAGTTTAATTGCAAAGTTTTACCTACAGATTCATTTTGTTACTAATGAGATATCATCAAATTGCCTAAATTATTTATTTGAAAATAAGACTTTAAGCTGCTTCAAATGTGTAAGAATGAGTATTCTTTGTGCTATTTTTTTCTGAATTTGGGTTGGCCATTAATAGCATATGCTTTTCTTTTTCTTTAACAAAGTTATTCATTCACCAAGACTTTCAATAGAAAAAAAGCCATTACAGAACTTTTGTTTCATTTTGTTTTATTTTCAGCCAAATCAAAATATGCTCTTTGATACAGAGAATATATATTTTAGATAAAAAATGTTTAACTACTGCTATTAACATTCTAGCAAAATGTTTTATAAACCTACATACATACACAATCACATGAACCTGGATCACTCCCTCTTTTGTGAGAAGGATGACCTGCTGGAAATAAGTACTAATTTCAAATTAGGGCAACTGGAGTCCTATCCTAATTCTACCACCATCTTGTGGTACTTTGTGGTCCTATGTAAAACCCTTTATCTTTGATATGAGGTTCCCAGTGTCAATACAGAGATAGTATTTAATTTTTAGTTGTCTTTCTGCTTTACTTCAGCTCTGCAAATATATTATTTTGGTAAATTTTACAAATATCATTTTATATTGATTGATACATTGAATACAGTTATTGCTTGTATATGTGTTTATAAATACAGACTTTAATAAGCAGAAACTGCTACATGCCAAAAAGAAAAATCTAAGAAAATGAATGGGAAAATGGACAAATAATGTAAATAAGCAAGGCAAGGAAGAAAAAATTGTATAGTTAACAGGCATATGATAAAATTAATGTTTAGACACATTACAGAGGAATTCAAATGGAAAAATAATAAGCAAAGATAGAGAAAAAATAAATAGAGGTTGATAATTCTGGCAGAAGTGAGCAGGGGCCTGAGATTATGCTATACACTGGCTGGCTCTTGTGTATGTTAGACTTGCTAATGTTTTCTGATTAGTCACGTGGATTACGCTTCTGAATTAGAGAAAAATAGCCCCATTTTTTTCCTTCTTGGTTGTTTTGATTTCAAATATTCATCTTCTTAAACTGTAAATATTCTACTCTACCATTATCATGCTGGTTTCTTTTCTTTCTTCTTCTTTTCTTTTGTTTCTTTCTTTTTTTTTCTTTTTTTGAGACAAGGTCTGGCTCTGTTGTCTAGGCCAGATTGGAGTGTAGTGATGCAAACACAGCTTACTACAGTCTTGACTTCCTGGGCGCAAGTTTTCCTCCCATCTAGACCTGCCAGGTAGCTGGAACTACAGGCATTGGCCACCATACCCATCTAACTTTTGTATTTTATATAGAGACAGGGTTTTCACCATGTTGCCTAGGCTGGTATTGAACTCCTTGGGTCAAGTGATCTACCTGCTTCGGCTTCCTAAAGTGCTGGGATGACAGGTGTGAGCCACCGCACTAGCCCATGCTGGTTTCTTGATATGACTGTCCTTGGTATTTTCTCTGATAGTCTTAAGTTTAGGATTTAACCAATGCATAGTGGACAGGCTAAATAACAGAATGAGGAGGGACAATTCCTGGGTTTATGCCATGGCTCATCATTTAATCCCTTTGCAGCATTGATATTAATCTTTTTGTGTCTCAATTTTCTCATTTGTAAAATGGGGATGTAATAATGGAAATATTTCATAGAATTTCCATTAGGGTTAAATTAGTTAAGCACGAGAAGCTCAGAGAGAGATTTGTTATACAATTCAAGCTCCTAGTAAAACAACTATTGTTACTGAGAACATTGCATGGAGTTTATTTCTCAGAGGTTCAGGAAAAACTCTGTCTTACCCCTCAAATATCCACATTTTCAAACTCTATATATTTCACGTTCAACTATCATTTAAGACATATGAATATAATCAGAACTATTATTTTTCAACAGCTGATTATATTTCATGATAGTATATATTTTCATGCATTATTTCAATAATCTTCAAAATAATTCTATTATACGATTTTGCTGATGAATGCATGGTAAGTCACAAAGGTAAATTATTTTTTACTATGTGCTAAATATCTCGATTACCACAAAGAAGAAGAAGAAGAATTAGGAGGGGGAGAAAAAAAAGAAGAAAAGGAAGGGAGGACAAGGAGGAGGAGGAGAAGGAAGAGAAAAACTACAACTGTAACAATAACAACAACCATAAGAGGAGGGCAAATAGGTGGAGGAAGAAGGGGATCATGAGGTAGAGAAGAGCATGGAAAATCTGATACCTGGAGGGATAAGTAAAATAGATAATAGAAGCAGATGAATGCAACTAGAGAAATACCCAGAATCCTGTTAGCTGGTCTTTCTCTTTTTCTCTCTCTTTTTTTTTGAAACAGGCATATCACCACGCCTGGCTATTTTTTTTTTGAGAGACAGGGTCTCGTCATGTTGCCTAGGCTGATCTTGAACTCCTAGCCTCAAGCAATCCTCCATCCTTGGCCTCCCTTAGTGCTGGGATTACAGATGCGAGCCACTGTACCAGGCCTGGTCTCCCTTTAATTCAGTAAAAGATAGCTCTTTACGCTGCCTAGTGATTCCACCATATTTCCCTTGGAATATTGTTCTCTACTATTTTTTGGACCTTACTTCCTTACCCTTTGTACTCTGGCTACTATGGCCTTCTAGTAATTCCTAACATGCCAAGCAAACTTTCATCCTAGACCTTTGCACCTGCTAATTCTAGACATTTGCATAATGGATTGTTGTCTCACATCCTTCAGGATTGCTCATCTATCACTACAGAGAAGTCCTCTCTGAGCACTATACTACAATTGTACTCACACATTCCAGTTATATTTTGTCCTCCTCATATATATAGATAGTCTTTTATTGGTCCATTTATTCTGTAAATATTAAACAGACCTTTTACCTGCCTGTAATTTTGTATTAATGTCATTTTTAATAATTACATATTCAGCTGCCTTCCATTTAGAACCAGAAATGGTTATCTAATAGAATAATTTTTTATGTGATTTTGGAAATACTTTGCAGGCCTGTTTTCCCACAGGGTAGTGGCTTTGTTGGGTTCACTGCTATATCTCCAGCACTTAGATAAATTCTTCATTTATATAGTAGGTGTTCAATATTTTTTTATGATATAAATGAATGTTCTTATTTCATGCCAAGCATTGCGGTAAGTGGTTTACATATATTATCTCATTGAACTAAACGAGAACTATCACCAACAATTTGAGAGTAAGTGCTATTATTATTTGTATCTTACACAAGGCAAAAGTAAGTTATAGAGGTGTTAACTGTTTCTCCAAATCCCTTAGCCAATAAGTGTTGGATAAGATAACCTCAAATCAGTGCACTGCTAGTAACCCACTGCAAGACATGAATCAATATCTAACAGCTAAGTTTCAGAATGCAAATTTAAATGTTTAACTCTACCGTCAGTCTTACTCAATTCATCTTTCTAGATATTGTGCTAGATTTTCATACATTTTCTTTTCTATTCAAAACAATAACCTTTACACTATCATTATTCTCTCTGATTTGCAACTCATTAAACTAAATTTCAGAAAAGTTTTGTCCTGAGAAATGAGTTGAAATCAAGTAGTTTTAAAAATACTTCTGTTCGCAACTAATTCAAAGAAAAGCATGAACTGAAATCTTCCTTACATTTAGTATGTGAGAAGAAGGGACATTGATCTATGTCTTCCCTCAAGGTTTTCTTGCTTTTCTTAAAATTCAATATATCTCTTGAAATGAAGCTATTTCTCAATAGATTTCAGACAACAGCTGTGTGTGTCTGTGTGTGTGTGTGTGTGTGTGTGTGTGTGTGTGTGTGTAGTCTTTTATTGGTCCATTTTTTCTGTAAATGTTAAACAAAACTTTTACCTGCCTTTAATTTAGTATGAATGCCATTTATAATAATTACATATCCAGCTGCCTGCCATTTAGGACCAGAAAATAGATTCATTCTTCTTCGAATTTTCTGTATTATACATAATACCAGTAAATAAGATAATTTAAAAATATCCACACTAAAGAATATCACTATATGATTAACTTAAATTGACAAAGATTAATGAAAATATTATTCTTGCTGCCACTTCACTCTTATTACAACCCATTATGGTTAGAAAGCTTAAAGCATTGGGTTATTTTGTACAATATTTCTAATACAATCCATGGGGACATTTAGAACTGGCCTGGATGAAGCATTTCAAAGCGCATTGAAGAGAGTAATTTTGCACAGGCAGAGAGATTTATTTAGATTCAATACATCTTCTTTTCTACTATTGCTTCTAATTTTTAAAGGACTATTCTAAAAACTATAATGTACTTATTTTTTCATAATTTACATATTTTTTGGTTATCAGGGACTGTATATTTAGTGGAATGAGCAAGAGGAGAGTGTTGTATACATACTTTGAGAACAGACTACTTGTTTCCAAAATAGTTTTTTTTTTTTTTTTTTTTACCAATTCTTAGTTTTTGACCTTATGTCCTCTCCTCTCTGCCCTTCTCTTCACACTTCAAGCCCAGGAAGTAAGGTTCTACACTAGTAGAGAATTTAGTGGAAAGACGCAGAGTAGGGAAGATACACAGTGGTCTCTCTTCAAAACAAATACACGCAGTCCTTGCTTGGTGTGGCAGTCCAGAACCACAAAAATGGTATGTAGGCTGACAGCATGCAAAACAATCTTAATAATCAGTGAATGCAATTATGATTATTTGGTGACATTTAAAGTTTTTGTTACAACATTAAACACTCTTGATGTCTGTTACAGATTTATAGAAAAACGGAAAAATAATTAAACTAATATTTATTTAGCACACTGTTTTAAAACATTAGAAACATTAACAGGTGTTTGTAAACCTCTTGTTAAAACAGTTAGAATAGTGCTCGTCTTTTTCTTCTTGTTGCATAACTTACAATATGGAGCCAGTATATCTTCAATGCCTTGGCAACAAATTGTTATATTCTTTTTAAATTTGGGTCAGCTTCCAAAATTTTATCCTTTGTACTTTCAATGTGTCACTCCCTCTGGGACATCTTCATTCTTTTTCTCACAACCACTGTTTTCATTTCCTCCGACTTCGTATCTGGAGTTTCTGGAGTCTTTTGCATGCCAATAATGTCAACATTTCCAAGATTAGGTATAGCTCCCATTACATTAATTTGTATTTTATTTTTGGTAGATTTTTGTTTGTTTGCTTCACTTTCTTTTGTTGACCAGTTCTCTCTTTCGATTATTTATTCTCTGCTTCGTGGTATTTGGGTTTCTCACTAGGTGATGAGTAAGCTGTACAACTAAATGCTTTGCTGTCTATGCAGAGACTGAATGATAGACAGGTAGTGACCAGTCACCAAAAGACTCCAAAAAACTGATGTGGTCACTAATTATAATGTACATTGATTATTTAGGATTTTAGATCAAAGATTTAACAACAAAGTTTATATTTTATATTTTATGTAATTACTCCGTTAATAGACTATAATAACTAAAATGGGAACCATGATGTTGGGAGAAATCGGTTATTTATACTTAGGTAGCTAAAAATTTGAGCATATTGGAACTATGAAAATCAACAGCTGACTCCCTGTTAACTTCATTCTCACTCTGGTTAACACTTTCATTGAATGCTTATTATTTGCCAGACATTATTTGGCTCTTTCTAAAACTTACTCCATTTAATAATTCTCCCATGAAGTTTATAAACTATTGTAATCTATATTTTGCTAATGAGAAAAACTTGATGAGAAACAATGACATTTTTTCCCAAGGAGCAGTAAGGAGCTGGAACTATGCCAATATAATTCCAAAGCCTAAGGTACTTTTGAATTTCGCTGTCACTCCTTTTAATTTGATCAATTATAGTTTCCTATAAACTAAGGTTTCTTGAACCATTTATAATTTCAACTGGGACTCACGAGATAATTTTTCTTGGGATAAGAAGTTTCACTTATTTACCACTGTCTTGTGTATGGAACTTATCATAACCAATATCATATATTAAGGTCCAAATATAATTACATTTTATTAAAGCTTGTTCCAGTACTATTCATTCTGATCCTTCAAGCCAATGTTATAAAGAAATCGCTATGTATTTTATGTCACAAAACATGTAACTTGAACCATTAAGGGGCTGCTCAATGTCTCTCTCTCCAGAATCTGAAGTCCACTGAAATGAAGTTATTTGTTTTTCTTCTGTGTCCTGCCAGTGTAGATACAGAGTAGTATAGAATGTGGGATGAACTTAGAGGAGTGTGGTTTATTCAGGGTGCTAGTCATGTTAATTCTGTGCTGAACTTTCTCAGACAGGAATTTTAGTAATATAATCATAATTTAAATTATTGCAGCCAAAAAATAGGGCATTAGACTTAATAGAACATTTCTATGTTTTACGTCCTACCCCATTTGTCTTTTTGCTTTAATTCAACATTTATAAACCATACATTTTATTGTTTTTGTTTTTCCTCTTAGAATTCTGAGATGAACTTCCTATTAGCTAGATTGAGCACTTTTGCAACTTAAAAGAATGATTTAGATGATAAATACTTGTTTTTTTGAATGCTGTTTCCATTTCATCTTTCCTTTGGAATTATAAGAAAATGCTAAATGTATTACCATGTGTGAGACAATCTAGAAGTTTTTCTGACACCAAATATTTTTTTAAATTCACCTTCTGTAAATGCGGTTGCTTTTTCTAGTAGTAAATGCATATTTTTTGTGGTTCAATTTAACTTTCTGAAGCTGTAAAGCCCCTAAAACATAGCGCGGACCTCCAAGAATCTTTGTCACCCAGCTAGTCACTCAGCTTACTGAGTGTGATATGTGCAATGACAGACCCTGAAAAAGCTGCCTCAGACTAAGTTTATGGAAACGATAGATGGATTTTGTTTCCTGGGTCATTGTTCTTGAAGAGGTTATTTTTTGAGATCAAGTGTATGGAATGAGACTTAACAAAAATTAAAAGTTAAGAATACTTGGAAAACACTCAAATAAAATAGCTTCTTAAAATCAATGTAGTTAAAGTCTTTGAATTGATTATACCACTATGTGGGAATGGGTCCACTAAAATATTCCTCATCTTGTATTTTAGAGTGTCATGTAAAATTCTTTGTTAATACATATCTCCTGGTGTTTATTGTCACATTTAATATAACAAGGTAGTCATCTTAAACCAAGCTGATGTGTATTTTGAGTATATATGCAATCACTTCAGATTTTATGCTTCTGCAATAAGGCTTCTTTCTTTATTACAATCCATTCCTGTTTTTATTTTTATCGTAAGGTGCTTTATTTTAAAACACTATTCTTACAAGAAATTATTTGCTTGGATGACTTAATATTTTTAGTTCATAACAGGGTCTCTTAACTTGGGGATTATATTCATGGAGGTGTTTATAGTTGTACTTTAGGGCAGCTTTGATCTCCCTGTAACTGAATACAACATTTTGTGTGCCCTTATGTATTTTTCTAGACAGAAATTTCACCTGGTTTTCAGAAAGACTAATAAAGACTTCTTACCAGGACCTAATTTTATTCTGTACTTTATTTTATTCTTTTACTCCTAGCAGGGTAGCTCCACACTGTTGACCCAGTTCCTGGCCTTCCATCCTCAACTGTCTACCATGGTCCACCACAGTACTGTTCCCTCAGGGGACATTTGGAGGCTGTGTCCCAGAAATGCTAATTTAGGCTTGCCTGTGCTCAGTAGCCTGCATGCAGGAGCCCCGTTTCCGTTGGCAAATGTTTGTTGTCATTGCGGCCTACCCTCAGCAGGATCTACACCCCTTTTCTGCTTTGCTACAGTTTAAAAATTAGGCAGAAACTTTGCTATGCCAACCTTAAATTTTATATGGTTTGGCTACATTTGCTGTTGTTGTTGTTGTTGTTTTTTAAATAAATAAGGATATTCTGTACCTTAAACTCCTTGAGGTCTTTGAAAGAACATTTTAAAGAAGAAATCTGAGAAGGAAGCACATAGAAGAAAACTCTTTGTTAGGAAAAAATTCCACATTTATAGTATATTCTACAGAGAAAAACTTTCCACTAGACATAATAGACTTTTCTATCCTTTTGTGACACAGAGGTAACGTTATGAATTTTATCCAGGCTCCCAGCAGGAGGTGATAGGCCAGTAGTCAGCCTTCCAGGAAAATAGCCTTTTCCCTAAAACAGACTATAAGATACATCTTGGATACCTGGTGCTGACCTCAGCATTCATTGCTCCTTTGTCAGATAACACATAGTCAGTTCACAATGAGAAACATTTTTTTTTTCTCTGCTCTCTATCCTCATGGTTTGGGTGAAGTTGACCCTGTGCCTAGTTCCAAAGGCATAAGCCCATTAGCATCCTCATACTTCTGGTCACAATGTGACCCTATTCAGGACACAAAGAGGCACACACAGTATTTTTGTTTAACTACTAGAAGAGAGACGCTCTCTCTACTTAAGGACCCTTCTCTCTCCTTTCTCCCAACCTTTGACTTTGCACCTGGAACTGCTGGTCTCTAACTGTTGCACAGATCTTGAACCTTGAGGGAGAAACCCATATGCGAATAAAACTAGCTTTTAGGGCAGAGCTGTATTCAGTGGAGAGAAATAAAACAGGGTCCTGATGCTGTCTTTTGAGCCTTTGAATCGAACTGCACCTGAAGCTAGTTTTACTCATGCATTATTCAGTTAGTTAAGCAATACATTTTCTGTTTTTCTTCTTAAGCCAATTTGATGGAGTTTATCATGTAACATGGATGGAGTCCTAGCTGTCTGCTAATGCTTCTGAAAGATCTTTAAAGAATGTGGCCCTGCTTCAATTGTCTTGTATATTCAATATCTGATATTGACCAGAAATTAATAAATACCATTTGAACTATTAATTTTTATGCTATTTTTAGATATTGAGGTGCATTACTGTTTTTCAACAATGTTTGAGAAGTCAACTAACATGATTTTGGGGATGTAATCCAAAATGGACAGAGCCAGAATTAGAAAGTCTACACCTGTAGTATAATTGCACCATCTCTATTTTATACTGTCTTTGGAGCTGATACTGGTTTGTGGTAGAAACCAAGGCATAGATATGGAAGAAAGGTCCTGTTTGTCTGCTGGAAACAGACATACATGGTGCTCCAGGTGCCCTTGGATGAACACTGCCTCCTGCAGAATCTTAGTGAACACCAGTGGATTGTTTATTCTACATTGTTTCCGCATAAATAATACTGACCGGCCTGGCACAATGGCTCATGCCTGTAATCCCAGCACTTTGGGAAGCCAAGGCGGGTGGATCATCTGAGGTCAGAGGTTCGAGACCAGCTGGGACAACATGATGAAACCCTGTCTGTACTAAAAATACAAAAATTATCTGGTGTGGTGGCGCACACCTGTAATCCCAGCCACTTGGGAGGCTGAGGCAGGAGAATCACTTGACCTGGAAGGTGGAGGCTGCAGTGAGCCGAGACTGCTCCACTGCACTCCAGCCTGGGCAACAGAGTGAGACTCTGTCTCAAATAATAATAATAATAATAATAATAATAATAATAATAATAATAATAATAATACTGACCCTCTCTTCTATTAATTCACAGAGTGATCAAAGTATGAGTCAGTGAAGGAGATGAAATGGCAATCATCCAAATCTTTGGTGTTTAAATGCTTCTTCCTAGAACTGAAACATCCTAGAGCTGCTAAGAACTCTTAACTGCATTTCTACTTTGGTAGTAAATTTATTCTCAGAACACTAGGATATTTTTTTCAATCACTTTCCTTAAATACATTGTATATTTGAAGTCTCAGGCTGTGAACTTTCAAAAATGTTATCCCTGCTGAGTTTCTCTCTGGATAACCACTTAGTCCTTCCCATTTTCAAGACGTCAATTGTTTTTCAGTAAGATTGGCTGAACTGAAATGATTTCAGTTTGCTAAATTACTGCTGTTGATTGGTTTCTTGTTTTGGCACAACTTCTTATTCCTATGGAAACAATAAGTTCTTACTATGTTTCATCTCTCAACTACCCTGCAGAAAAAACTGCCGTGTTTCTCTGGATAACCAATCAGGGAGATTTCACTGTTATATCCTTACTGGGGAATTAGTTCATGTATGCTTCCCTTTTTTGTTTTACTACTTTGTGAAATATTTGCAAGGATCAAATAAATTAATTTCTCTGGTTTGAACAAAAAATTTCACAGCTACCTTGTTGAGAAATAATAGAGGGTATTTTTTAAATGTCATTTTTAAATGTCTCTATATGTGCGTGTGTATATACATACATATATATATGGCATTGTGTCAGACATTATTCAGAATAGATTATTAGCAGTTTTCTACAGTTTATATGCTTAAACTCTTCCTAGGATATAGATACTTTTTTAAATAAACCGATGTTTATTTTCGATCATCTTTGTTTCCATCTTGTTTAAGAGCCTGTGGAAGAACAACTTAAGACCACTCAGTGGTTGCTCCTATTTATTCAGTGTCCTGAGCAGTGGGAGCTGCACACCCGCTGGAGTGGCAGGCTGAGTGCTCTAGTCTTCAGTGAGGACCTGTTGAATAAGTACAGTGGGCACCTGAATGCCTTCAAACCAAGTTGAGTCGAAGTGAACTCAGGAGCTGAAGCTGTTCATTCACCCTGAAATGTCTCCTTGGTTACAGTTTTTTTTTTTTTTTTTAAGCAGTGACCAACTCTTCCTCTTCAATCTTTCCAGGATCTCTACGGAAGCAGAGATCAGGCATGACCTCCCATGTGTGTTACTGGAGATATTACCACCCATGCACAGAACTTCCCAGGTTAGCATTCCCGATATCAGACCCACTGAGTGAACTCCTTATTTGTGGTATGACAAGTCAATATGCACATATTACAGAGTCTGTGTTACACAGAGCAATGGTAGGCAGACTAACATAAGATGCCTCTGAGAGGCTGGTGCTCAGCCCTAGGATCAGTAATCACCAGCAGATGTGGCTTCATGGATCTTGGTAGTGAAGATTCCAAGAGTGAAGCAGCCAGTAATAGGAGTGGCTCCAGTGGAAGCAACACACATCGTCACAGCTTGCTGGCCAGGATTCCTGGAGGGTATAACACTGACATCACCAGAGTTTTCAATGACAACAATGGCACAAGCTGCCGGCAGAAGCTTCTCCCAGTTCCTCTTGACATTTGTGTCATAGGTGCAATCACTTTTCATTTTGTAGATATACTGTTCAATTTGTAAGTCAAGGTTGGCGCCACCTGAGTGGGTTGCTACTGCAAGGAATTTGAGAACATCCTCCTCCTTCATTTGCAGGACCTCAAGGGCTCCAGACATTGTGAGTTCCCCTTTTTGTTACAATGGGAATCCAGAAGGACACTATAGGAACCCTTCTCCAGGTAGTGTGGAAAGGAGCCATCTATTTTCAGTATGAGACAATTTTGTTTTCTCTCAGTTTCTTGGACTAACTGTGCTTTTGAAAATGTTGGTCCTTCTCTGTGTTCAGTCTGTCTTAAAATCTAGATATTTCTTCATAAGAAAAGAAAAAAACTCCATCCCTTGGTGAAAGATCTCTAAAAGGAGAAGTACAAAACATTGTTCAGAGAAATCAGAGATGACCCAAACAAATGGAAAAACATTCCATGCTCACGAATGGGAAGAATCAATATTGTGAAAATGGCCATATTGCTCAAAGCAATTTATAGATTCAATGCTATTCCTATTAAAGTACCATTGACATTCTTCACAGAACTAGAAAAAACTATTCTAAAATTCATATGGAACCAAAAAACAGCCTGAATAGCCAAGACAATCCTAAGCAAAAAGAACAAAGCTGGGGGAATTATACTACAGGTCTATAGTAACCCAAACCGAGTGGTACTGGTACAAAAACAGATACATAGATCAATGGAACAGAATAGAGAACTCAGAATTATGACCGCACACCTATAACTATCTGAACTTCAAAAAACCTGACAAAAACAAGCAATGGAGAAAGGACTCCCTAATCAATACATGGTGCTGGGATAACTGGTTAGCCATATATAAAAGATTGAAACTGAACCCCTTCCTTACCCCATATACAAGAAATTAACTCAAGATGGATTCAAGACTTAAAAGAAAGACCTAAACTATAAAAAACCCTGGACGACAACCTAGGCAATACCATCTTGCACATAGGAATGGGCAAAGATTTCATGATAAAGATGCTAAAAGCAATTGCAACAAAAGCAAAAAATTGACAAATGTGATCTCATTAAATTCAAGAGCTTCTGCACAGCAAAGGAAACTATCATCAGAGTGAACAGACAACCTGCAGAATGGGAGACAATTTTTGCATCTATCCATCTGACAAAGGTCTAATATCCAGCATCTATAAGAAACTTAAACAAATTTACAAGAAAAAAAAAAAAAACAAGTAACCCCATTAAAAAGTGAGCAAAGGACAGGAACAGACACTTGTCAAAAGAAGAAAGACATGTGGCCAACAATCATATGAAAAAAAAAAACCAACATTGCTGATGATTAGAGAAATGGAAATCAAAACCACAATGAGATACCATCTCACACT
Source organism: Hylobates moloch (assembly GCF_009828535.3). Classification (NCBI taxonomy): domain Eukaryota; kingdom Metazoa; phylum Chordata; class Mammalia; order Primates; family Hylobatidae; genus Hylobates; species Hylobates moloch. The sequence continues at coordinate 90,468,600 of NW_026652284.1, forward strand.
AGTCAGAATGGCTATTATTGAAAGTAAAAAAATAACATATGCTGAGGAGGCTGCAGAGAAAAAGTAACACTTAAGTACTTCTGTTGGGAGCTTAAATTAGCTTAACCATTGTGGAAGATAGTGTGGCAATTCCTCAAAGACCTAAAAACAGAAATACCATTTGACCCAGCAATCCCATTACTGAGTATATAACCAAAGGAATATAAATCATTCTATCATAAAGACACATGAACATGTGTGTTCACTGAAGCACTATTCACAGTAACAAAGACATGGAATCAACCTAAATACCTGTTAGTGATAGAGTGGGTAAAGAAAATGTGATACATATACTCCATGGAATACTATGCATCCATAGAAAATGAGGTTATCTCCTTTGCAGGAACATGGATGGAGCTAGAGTCCATTATCCTTAGCAAACTAACATAGGAAGAGAAAACCAATACTGCGTGTTCTCACTTATAAGTGGAAACTAAATTATGAGAACACCTGGACACATATAGGGAACAACACACACTGGGGCCTATTGGAGGGTGAAGGGTGGAAGGAAGAGGATCAGGAAAAATAACTAATGGGGAGTAGGCGTATTACCTGGGTGATGAAATAATCTGTACCACAAACCCCCATGACACAAGTTTACCTATAAAGCAAACCTGCACATGTACCCCTAAACTTAAAATAAAACTTAAAAAAAAATTTCATCTATTTCCTTGCTTACTTGTTTCTATTTGTTATAATTATTTGCTACAATTTTAAAATTTAATAGGCAATATTTTTATATGATTAAAATATAATATTTGTGTCAGAGCTTTATGTAATACTACAGAAGTAAAAAAAAATGAACTGGAAACATAATACTGAGGCCAGGCTAGGTGGCTCATGCCTGTAATCCCAGCACTTTGGGAGGCCAAGGTGGGCGAATAACTTGAGGTCAGGAGTTCTTGACCAGCCTGGCCAACATGGTGAAACCCTGTCTCTACCAAAACTACAAAAGTTAACCGGGGGTGGTGGTGGGAACCTGTAATCCCAGATACTCAGGAGGCTGAGACAGGAGAATTGCTTGAACCCGGGAGGTGGAGGTTGCAATGGGTCCAGATTGCACCACTGCACTCCAGCCTGGGCGACAAGAGCAAGACTCCATCTCAAAAAAAAAAAAAAGAAAGAAACATAATACTGAAAAACTCTTTTGGTGCCTTTTTTGGTAAATCAATTATGCTACTGACTACCATTTTGTTTGTGACCATAAATAATATACTGGTATATATGTTTTTAAAGTTTCACCATTTGCCAGAAAGGACTTTCAATTACTGTGGCTCAGCCTGCTTCCTTAACATGGCCCTGTGATTTTCATTATGGGAAAAGGCAGGGGAATTAGGGAATTGGAGTCTCATATTTTACCACAAACACTTTCAATTCTTAAGAATCATGTCTGCAATGTACGTGTTGGCTATATGTTATTTAACATTTAATTTTTAATTGATAAATAAAATTAGAGATATTTATTATATACAACATGTTTTGAAATATACATATATATTATGGAATGGCTAATGCAAGGTAATATATTTATTACCTCACATATTCACCATTTTTGTTGTGACAACACTTAACATCCATTCCATTAGCACTTTTCAATAATACAATATATTGTTATTAACGGTAGTCACTATGTTATACAATAGGTCTCCTGAACTTATTCCTCCTATTTATCTAACTGAAATTTTGCATCCTTTAACCAATATCTCCCCAACACCCCATCCAACCCATGCTACTCTCTACTTCTATGAGTTTAAACTTTTTAGATTCCACATGTAAATGAGATCATGTGCTATTTGTCTTTCTGTGCCTGGCTTATTTCACTTAACATAATGTCTTTGTTATCAGAAATGTAATCTATGTTGTCAGAAATGATAGGATTTTCTTCTTGTTATGGCTGAATAGTATTCTATTGTGTGTATATGCCCTATTTCCTTTATCCATTCATCTGCTGATGGACATATAAGTTGATTCCGTGATTGTGGATAATGCTACAGTGAACATGGGAATTTAACAATATCTACAAGTGGCTGATTTCATTTCCTTTGCATATATACCCAGGAATAAGATTGCTGGAACATATGGTAGTTCTACTTTTAGTTTTTTGAGGAATCTCTATACTGTATTCGATGATGGATGTACTAATTTATATTCCCATAAACAGTATGCAAGTGTTCTCTTTCCTCTATATCTTCGTCAATGTTAGCTGTTTGAAAATTTTGGTTGAGGATAGTTTTATAAATTTTATTAATATTGCTTTTTATGAAACCTAGTATCACACTCCTTTTTAGCATTTATTATGTTCTAAAATACACTCATAGCATTAAAACCAGAAAATACTTTAAAGATTGTCCTTATTTTTCTCATTTTTAGAATGCAGAGTGTAAATTCCAACAGTTCATGCTTCATGAATCACTGGTAATGATTAACTATCTGAAAGTAGTGGAGCCAATCACTGAACTAGTTTAAACCAAACTGTTTTCCTTTTGTGATAGATGTTTAATTTTGTTTATGTGGGCATATCTCTGTGCCTAATAATTACAAGAAGTAATATTGTGTTGAAGGTGCTGTTAAAGAATTTAAAATATCAATTTTGATAATAATAATTATAAAAATCCCAACAGCTATTATTCATTGAGCCCATACTATGTATCTTGTTTTGTCCCAAGTTGCTTCCATTTATTTGCTTGAAACTACTCTGTGAAGCAGGTACTATTATTATAACTATTTTACAGATGAGAAAATTGAGCAAAATTAGGAAACTTGCTAAGGTCATGTGCATAGTGAGGCTGATCTAAGATTCAAACCCAGGTAGTTTTATAACAGAGTTCTCTAGCTGATATGATTTGGCTGTATCCCCACTCAAATCTTATCTTGAATTGTGGTTCACTTAATTCCAGGTTACCGTGGGAGGGACCTGGTGGGAGGCAATTGAATCACGGGGGTAGTTACCTCCGTGCTGTCCTTGTGATGGTGAGCGAGTTCTCACGAGATCTGATGGTTGTACAAGGGGCTTTTTCCCTTTTGCTCAGCACTTCTCCTTGCTGCAACCATATGAATAAGGATGTGTTTTCTTCCCCTTCCGCCATGATTTTGAGTTTCTTGAGGCCTCCCCACCCATGCTGAACAGTGATGAATTAAACCTCCTTCATCTACAAATTACCAGTCTTGGGTATGTCTTTTTTAGCAGCATGAGAAGGTACTAATACACTATCTTAACCAACATGAAAATAAAGAGATTCAAGAGTCATTTATGAACTGCTGTGTTATCTTAAAGAATTAAAGTTAAATAATTAAAATTAAAATCTTGGCCTTATATCTGAGGCTGAGATTTGTCTTCAATTGGTCTGTGGTTGACTCCAGACATCAGTATTTTAAAAAAGTATTTTAAGGTTTGTAATATATAGTCAGGATTGTGGCCCCTAGGGATGGAAAAACATTTCCTATTTTAGTATGAAGCTCATGGTAATATATTTGCTCTCTAGTTTCCCTATTTTTCATTCTGTAGCCTTCTAATGCTTTGGAGTTCAAAGTTCAATCTAAAATTATATGTAAGTAGTTATGGAAACTAAGAGAGAAGATATTATAAATTCTAATGGGAGCTAATACATAAGCTTCATTTATGCAGTGACATTTTACTATTAACATGTTAAAATGCAAGTGTTAATGATGTACTCTAGCAGGTAAATTTTTCTTGTGCAATAATCACCATCATCCTACAGAGCAGGTAAATATACTGCAATGAAATAATTGATTCCAACTTGCGCCTAAGTTTTTCTCTTTTCTGAAATGCGTTTTGAGTTGAAGTCATTGACATCTATCCTAAATGACTCCATAAAGGGAATATATTTTATACTGATTAATTTATATTAATTTTAACTTCTGTTAACAAACAAAATGATGCTTTATCTTTCTACCAGTTTCCATCTTGGAGCTCCAAAATTAATATTTAGAAATTCTTTTAGTCCTCACTTGCTGAGTATTGTTATTGCCACCTGAAAAATATCTTATGGCTTAATAAAGTACAAATAATAATGATATAGAAAATGCATGCTTAATGTTAACCTCAGAAAATGAGAACAAGAAATTTCAGATGCTGGAAATTTTTTATAAGGCAATTGGTAAACCTTCCCCCTTTTTCTTCTTGAAGGTAATTCTCTTCATTGTTTTATAGTTCATCCATTTTGATTCTGTAATAAATTTCTTTATTCACCTACTACTGAGTCAAATAGAAAAAAGGTTTTCTGCGTCTTTTAAAACATTTTTTTCCAGAGAAAATAATACCAAACCAGTGTTAAGATAAATGAGTCTGTGAATAGTTCCATGTCTGTAATGCTATGATAATGTGAAGCCCCAAACCTTTTGCCAAAAAGTTTGCTGCTCCTGTTGTATGGTAGAAGCCAGTGAAAATCATTTTCTCCTTGAAAGAATTTTAAGCTAAAACCCTTTAAAAATGGAATTACTTTTCTGGCTTACAGCCAATATTCACTTTATTTTAACTAGCAAAAAAATGTTGAAATCATCTAGGTATGTTTCAAACCTCATAAAAGGAACATTTTTCTAAGAAATATATTACCTTAACCATCATAAAAAAATCCCAGTGATTTTTCTGTGAGTGCACAAAATAAAAGGATACTTTTCTCTTTCTGGAGATGATTGTTTGGTGATTGTTGTTAAATCATAAATTTGTTCAGCAAGTATAGCTCTCTTTAAATTTTAACATTCATATGCATTTGATATTTTATAGGTTACTAAAACATTTACGTATTATGTGTAAAATAATTTGTTTTATATTTAAAATTTCACAGAGACCTAGAATATTTTACTGTGCTGCTTTAGAAGAGAAAATGTAGGTGCTATCCATTCTGTTATTTTAGAAACACAGACTATCTATATTGAAGAAACATAGTTAATACATCAAAATGAAAGCTGCATTTGGTTTTCATTTTATCCTGTGTCTTTGTTTCATTGGTAACGTCTGCATTACTCCAGATTTGCTAATATTCAAAATATGCCCTGTTTGATGGCTAAAATCTCATGAAAAAAACTAGCCTATGGCAGTATTATTTCCTATGAATAATATGGTAATGTGATTTTAAAGGTGTGTTAGTGAGTTAAAGAGAATTTTGGAAATAATTGCTATTCCAAGTGTAAAATCACATATCTTTTTGACAGTACTCATGGTGTTGGATAACATTGGCTTCTTCCTATTTTTCTAATATCTGCCAAATGTAAGAGGAGACAATAGAAAAATATTGAGAGCCATTAATACCATATGCAGTGAAGTGTGAATCTTTTGAGTCTACCTTTTTTATGATCCGTGATAGTGAATGAATGCCTTTCTATAAAAACGCAATGATGTATTAAGAATAAAATCTCTCATTATTTTTATAAGTGATTTTATTTGTTTTGTTTATGTCTATATGACCATATTTACTTGATTTGGGGAGAGATCCCAAATTGACGATTAATGAAGTCAGTGAAAATAGTAGTAAAATATGGGACATTTCAAACATGGTATTAGGCAAATTTATAGAGTTCTTTGTTTTCCATCCATATGTCATTAGATAGAAAGCATGACAGATGTAATTGTGATATGTAGGTAGGACAATACATCATTTATTTTTGAGAGCATTAGAAGGGAAAAGGAAGAAAAACAGTCCCAAAATCATGGAAACCTTCAATATCATGAGATCTTCCAGGAAGTATGGAACTTTCATTAGCGTTCTCCCTGAGGGCATTGAGGTGAGATTGAAAACATGAGTAACCAACAGTTTCAGTTTTGAACAATTCCTAAAATCTTACTACTAATACCTAATTGTGAAATTTGGAATCCTAACCCCACCTTAATCTATAAGCCAGCAAATAAATATGAGGTATCTAGTTTATAATTCATTTCTCTTTTCCAGGAGAGAAAATTGTTAATTTTAGAATGGGTGGAATATTTATTCTAATCTTTCCACAAGGTAAAATTTATAATTTTATAAAAATCGCCTAATAAATGTTTTACTTTTCATCAAATTAAGTTCATATCTGTATTTTTATGTGTCATACATTTTTTGTGTATCTTGATGTTATGAAGATTCTTTGCCACTTCTTTAAAAATAAACAAAATTATCTTTCTCAAGAGTATCATCTCTTTTTATATGGGCAGAGTAAAATTAGCGGTACAGTATAGTAAACAGCTCTGGGTTTTGGTTTTATAAAAACTTTTTCGGGACTTATATAATTAGGTAATTCCAATGATGTGATAGATTTGTGATAATCAAAACTATAAGACACACGTTTGTAGATGTGCCTTTTCCCTGTGTATTTAATTTCTAAAAGTTGTTTTACATAGAATTCAAATGTACCCATACCTGTATGAGGAAATACAAAACTTTTTAAAATGGCTATAATAATTTTAGTAACATGGATATCATGTGCATTGTAATTCACTGTCTATACAATTTGTTTAGTGAATTTGACAGGATTTCTACAGTTGGCCACATACATGTGGCTCCACATATGTGGCTCAATAGAACTTGTCTACATATTATTTTTCTGTTTATTGATTTTCTGGTTAGTGTTGTCTACATTATTTTTCTGCCTGTCTGTGAGTTCTTCTTTCCCAAATCCATTTAGTCTCTCAGGGTTGAGGAGCATGGATTATCTCTCTTTATTCATTTTTTGTCTGCAATAATACATACTTATTGCATCCTTTGTGAATAAGTGGACAAAAATATTATCTTAGGACTTTATGAGAATATCATTTATGGTTAAGTGGGAACCAATGAAGTTCAGTGAATAAATTGCTTTGTTTACAGAAATCTCAATTTCTGAAAATTATTTAGAAACAAAGGGCTTGAGTGACAAGTAATTTAGAATCTACTGCAGGTAAAATGAATATGATGGAAAAATAATTCTCATGTAGTTTATATGCAAATTTAATGGGTAGATATACATACAGTCTTTGTGTGAATTTATATAATCTAAGATTTTGGTGGACACTCATCAGCTTATCTTGAGATAAAACCAAAAGACATTAAATATTAATCAGATAGTACTCATATCAATGAGATATGACAGATATCAGATATGCTATTAAGTAAATTAATATCACTTGACTAAATCTGTAGCCAATAATTTAGAATTAGAGATAGAATTTAGAAATTATTTGGTAACTTTTTTATGGAAAAAAATAGGTACTTGCTCAAGATTATAAATCTAGTTTATGGTAGATCTATGACTGATCCTCCAGACCTCTGCTCTGGTCATTTAATTACTAGTTTCCTCAGTGAATAATGTTTAATAGCGCTGTGCTTTTCTATTTTGCTTAGGACAAATCTTTGTTACCGCTCATTATGAGAAAAATACTCCTGTGTCCACGTGTGTGTATGTGTATATGTATGTATGTGTCATGATATTACTGTGTCAATAAAATGGTTTGTGTAAGTTATTTTTAATATAGTGTGTTATTTTAATATAGAATAATATATTTATAATATGTTCTGATTTTATTTTATTATTATACTTTAGGTTTTAGGGTACATGTGCACAATGTGCAGGTTTGTTACATATGTATCCATGTGCCATGTTGGTTTGCTGCACCCATTAACTCGTCATTTAGCATTAAGTATATCTCCTAATGCTGTCCCTTCCCCCTCCCCCCACCACACAACAGTCCCGGAGTGTGATGTTCCCCTTCCTGTTTCTCATTTTTTTCATTAGTACTCAATATATTCAAGAGAAAATTTACAAAATGGATAATTAGAATTAGGAGTATGGTCCCATTTTACACCATGGAACTAACCTATATGGCCTCTAAAGAGAAGAAGCAAAGAAGCCAATGATACTGGTGTCATTAGCATCAGAATGTTACCGGGTACATTTACCAGCTTTATAAATGGCCAGAAAAGAAAAGCTCTTGTGGATTTAAATTCTTGTTCACATAATTTTGTGCCTGTGATTCTTATAGACAAATTATCAGTAGGAGCAAAATGAGGGAAATGAGAAGGAGTTACTAGAGTTTTTCTACTTAACGTGAGTACATACATTCAAGTTCTGAAAAGGACAAGGTATTTAAATGTGTAGCATATATCAAAATTAAAGGGAAATATGCATAATGAAGGGCCGAATTTGTTTCTAATTGTACAAATTATATAAAAGCCTCACACACAATTTTGCATAATTTAAAGAGTTGATGAGTAAAATATCCATTACAGTACCTTATCTAATGGTGTGGAATTATTACCTTAGGCATGTTTTAGTAAGTATAATTTTACATCATCCAAATGACTATTTTTCCTGTGCTTTCTATAAATGGTGGTGGTAAAACCACACTGAAGTTTACTTAATATTTCTTTATTCTTGGCTTCTCAGTATTTCATGTCCTTTGACACTCAACAGCTATAATTAAAGTGAAGTTAGAGATTTTTTAGACAAGAGGACTCTTCAGCTTACCATTGTCAACTGTCCTTATTTAAAGCTCTATTACTTATCTGTTATTGATGTGGGAGTGCTGGGAAGGGAAAAGCATGGTCCCTTTAAATGAACAGAAGAGGGGAAGGGAAGTGCTGGGTAAAAGAGGGCGTGGTCCCTGGCAAAGGCTCCACCCCCACGGACCTAGGTGAGGACAGGCACTCCCGCCTTCGTGTCTAAATGTTCTATTTCTCAAGACCACCCTGGCCTGCCACACCCCCATCCTGTGCCTATAAAACCCCTCTGAGACCCTAGCAGTTAGACACACAAGCAGCTGGACTTTGTGAAGAACACATTGGCAGAAGAAGATACAAGTAGCCCGTGGTCAAGAGCATGCCAACAGGCACCTACTGGTAGAACAACCCAGAGTCGGGCCAGAGCAGCCCGACTCCAGGAGAAAACCATCTCCCTTCTGGCTTCCCCATCTGCTGAGAGCTACTTCTACTCAGTAAAACCTTGTGCTCACTCTTCAAGCCCACTTGTGATCCGATTCTTCTAGTACACCAAGACAAGAAACCCCGGGATATGGAAAGTCCTCTGTCCTTGTGACAAGTTAAAGGGTCTAATTGAGCTGGTTAACATAAGCCGCCTATAGACGGCAAACTAAAAGAGCACCCTGCAACACCCACCCACTGGGGTTTCAGGAGCTGTAAAGATTCACCCCTAGACACTGCCATGGGGTCGGAGCCCCACACCCTGCATGTCTCTGTGCTCCCCTAAAGGTGTGAGCAGTGGGGCACTGAAGAAGCAAGCCACACCCCCATCACACGCCCTGTGAGGGGAACAAGGGAATCTTTCCCGTTTCATTATGAGTCTGAAAGGGGAGAAGAAATGATGCTGTGACTTTTCAAACTGTGAGAGCAACAGTGTTACTTCTTTTTGTTATAGCTTGTTACACTTTTTGCTATCACATTTTAAAAGTAACTTGATCACAGTCTGTGTCATATATTTTGAATAATTTCATCATATAGATGACAAGCATGAAAAAGATGGTTCACACATAATCAAAAGCCGAAACTTCAATGTTGGACAAAGCTATATGCTGGGAAATCAAATTTCATCATCAAGGTATTCATCTGGGTTTTCCATTAGTAAAATGAACCTAACTGTTATTAAAGCTGAGGTATTTTAAAAGTATTGTAGTATACAGAACATCAAACTGAACATTTATCAAAACCTTTCAAATGATGTTCTATTATCAATTAAAATTAATTACTTTTATTATATTTTAATTTTAGGTACACAAACAACAGGTTATTACCACAACAGGCCCCCGTGTGTGATGTTCCCCTTCCTGTGTCCACGTGTTCTCATTGTTCAATTCCCACCTATGAGTGAGAACATGCAGTGTTTGGTTTTTTGTCCTTGTGATAGTTTGCTGAGAATGATGGTTTCCAGCTTCATCCATGTCCCTACAAAGGACATGAACTCATCATTTTTTATGGCTGCATAGTATTCCATGGTGTATATATGCCACATTTTCTTAATCCAGTCTATGGTTGTGATCTTCTGGTATTGTGAAATCCAAAAAAAATACGGTATGTCCCTTATACACATGATTATATCCTTTGGGTATATACCCAAAGGGTTTAATGACTGCCATTCTAATTGGCATGAGATGATATCTCATTGTGGTTTTGATTTGCATTTCTCTGATGGCCAGTGATGATGAGCATTTTTTCATGTGTCTTTTGGCTGCATAAATGTCTTCTTTTGAGAAGTGTCTGTTCATATCCTTCGCCCACTTGTTGATGGGGTTGTTTGCTTTTTTCTTGTAAATTTGTTTGAGTTCATTGTAGATTCTGGATATTAGCCCTTTGTCGGATGAGTAGATGCAAAAATGTTCTCCCATTCTGTAGGTTGCCTGTTCACTCTGATGGTGGTTTCTTTTGCAGTGCAGAAGCTCTTTAGTTTAATTAGATTCCATTTGTCAATTTTGTCTTTGGTTGCCATTGCTTTTGGTGTTTTAGACATGAAGCCCTTGCCCATGCCTATGTCCTGAATGGTATTGCCTAACTTTTCTTCTAGGGTTTTTATGGTTTTAGGTCTAACATGTAAGTCTTTAATCCATCTTGAATTAATTTTTGTGTAAGGTGTAAGGAAGGGATCCAGTTTCAGCTTTCTACATATGGCTAGCCAGTTTTCCCAGCAGCGTTTATTAAATAGGGAATCCTTTCCCCATTTCTTGTTTTTGTCAGGTTTGTCAAAGATCAGATTGTTGTAGATATGCAGCGTTATTTCTGAGGGCTCTGTTCTATTCCATTGGTCTACATCTCTGTTTTGGTACCAGTACCATGCTGTTTTGGTTACTGTAGCCTTGTAGTATAGTTTGAAGTCAGGTAGTGTGATACCTCAAGCTTTGTTCTTTTGGCTTAGGATTGACTTGGCGATGCGGGCTCTTTTTTGGTTCCATATGAACTTTAAAGTAGTTTTTTCCAATTCTGCGAAGAAAGTCATTGGTAGTTTGACCGGGATGGCATTGAATTTATAAATTACCTTGGGCAGTATTGCCATTTTCACAATATTGATTCTTCCTACCCGTGAGCATGGAATGTTCTTCCATTTGTTTGTGTCTTCTTTTATTTCATTGAGCAGTGGTTTGTAGTTCTCCTTGAAGAGGTCCTTCACATCCTTTGTAAGTTGGATTCCTAGATATTTCATTCTCTTTGAAGCAATTGTGAATGGGAGTTCATTCATGATTTGACTCTCTGTTTGTCTGTTATTGGTGTATAAGAATGCTTGTGATTTTTGCACATTGATTTCGTATCCTGAGACTTTGCGGAAGTTGCCTATCAGCTTAAGGAGATTTTGGGCTGAGACAGTGGTGTTTTCTAGATATACAATCATGTCATCTGTAAATGGACAATTTGACTTCCTCTTTTCCTAATTGAATACCCTTTATTTCCTTCTCCTGCCTGATTGCCCTGGCCACAAGTTTCAACACTATGTTGAATAGGAGTGGTGAGAGAGGGCATCCCTGTCTTGTGCCAGTTTTCAAAGGGAATGCTTCCAGTTTTTGTCCATTCAGTATGATATTGTCTGTGAGTTTGTCATAGATAGCTCTTATTATTTTGAGATATGTCCCATCAATACCTAATTTATTGAGAGTTTTTAGGCTGAAGGGTTGTTGAATTTTGGCAAAGGCCTTTTCTGCATCTATTGAGATAATCGTATGGTTTTTGTCCTTGGTTCTGTTTATATGCTGGATTACATTTATTGATTTGTGTATGTTGAACCAGCCTTGCATCCCAGGGATGAAGCCCACTTGATCATGGTGGATGAGCTTTTGGATGTGCTGCTGGATTCTGTTTGCCAGTATTTTATTGAGGATTTTTGCATCGATGTTCATCAAGGATATTGGTCTAAAATTCTCTTTTTTGGTTGTGTCTCTGCCAGGCTTTGGTATCAGGATGATGCTGGCCTCATAAAATGAGTTAGGGAGGATTCCCTCTTTTTCTGTTGATTGGAATAGTTTCAAAAGGAATGGTACCAGCTCCTCCTTGTACCTCTGGTAGAATTCGGCTGTGAATCCATCTGGTCCTGGACTTTTTTTGGTTGGTAAGCTATTAATTATTGCCTGAATTTCAGAGCCTGTTATTGGTCTATTCAGAGATTCAACTTCTTCCTGGTTTAGTCTTGGGAGGGTGTATGTGTCGAGGAATTTATCCATTTCTTCTAGATTTTCTAGTTTATTTGTGTAGAGGTGTTTATAGTACTCTCTGATGGTAGTTTGTATTTCTGTGGGATCGGAGGTGATATCCCCTTTATCATTTTTATTGTGTCTATTTGATTCTTCTCTCTTTTCTTCTTTATTAGTCTTGCTAGCAGTCTATCAATTTCGTTGATCTTTTCAAAAAACCAGCTCCTGGATTCATTGGTTGTTTGAAGGGTTTTTTGTGTCTCTATTTCCTTCAGTTCTGCTCTGATCTTAGTTATTTCTTGCCTTCTGCTAGCTTTTGAATGTGTTTGCTCTTGCTTCTCTAGTTCTTTTAATTGTGATGTTAGGGTGTCAATTTTGGATCTTTCCTGCTTTCTCTTGTGGGCATTTAGTGCTATAAATTTCCCTCTACACACTGCTTTGAATGTGTCCCAGAGATTCTGGTATAAAACTCAATTTTAAAATGCTCTGTGTCACTGACAATGGAAAATCATATCCTTTTGCCATTTTTCAGTTATGTAAAAATCTAGAATTTGATAATCATAAGTGCATTCTATTAACTTGACCCTCTCATCCTATTTTCAAAACACATTATGTAAGCTTAATACAATAGATTTTCCTGAACCAAATACATAACTAAGTGTAGAAGCTCTTTTTAAAAAATTACATTACCCAAGATTAATGTAAAAAGTGTTAAGTTTTGATGTGAAATCAATAACTTGATCATGTTATATCTCTGGTGGTGGAAGGGACCTTAGGAGGATAAGGTAGTACAGTAAGTCGCCCAGTTTTGTGGAGGACAAAATATACTTATATAAGTAAAATTGTTGCTAAAAATTAATCAAATTCATTTTTCTGATTTTAATCCTATTTATAATGTGTTGTTCTGTCTTCAGCATGGAAATTGGTGTTTCCCAAATTAAGAGAATAAATTTTTTGTTTCTTTTCATTGTCTACTATTTTGGAAAATTTTTCCTAAAACTTATAAACACATAAACAGATAATATAAAAATGTGTCTGATGTTATGTCTCTACATCCTTCACTCTTCAAATGAGTGTGTCTTACCATCATTGCTATTCACATGTAAAGGATGCCTATAACCGCATGCATTAAAGGAAAAATAGTAAAAACTTTAGAACTGCAACTGAGTGAAACTTGAATATTCAACAATTTGGAGACAGAACCATTTTTTATTGTTTGGTTTTCTGTCTATTTTCTTATCAGCAAGAAAACCTACCATTTAGAATTTTTTCACTATTCAGGGTTTGAAATAATGCATATATTTTATTTGAGAAACCATATTGAAATGCCTTTATTATTTTCAAGGAACTGCAGCAAGGTCATAAAAAATTAATTAAGAACATAAAATAGCATAATATTTATTTGCTAATTCAGTAATAGTTCTTTAATAAAAAATAGGCAAGACCACTTACCTAATAAACAGAATAATGTAGGTTAGTATTAAGTCGGAAATTGTGAAAGTCCTAAGAGTTAACCCTATTTAGAAAATAAATTAGCTGGCTAAAATTATTTATATTAAAATATGTATATTATATAAGTATTTTTATATTAAAATGATTATTCTAAATAGGGTTAAATATTTTTAACTACTATATATAGTATTTTTATATTATATATGATAGTATGTGTATATACACTCATAGTATGCCAGTAATATATATACACATATACATATGTGTATATTACATATATTATTTCTGTCAATATATGCATGTACACATATATATGTACATATATTATGTACACATATAAATAATATATGTACATAATGGTATGTGTAAAATATGTATATTATGCTGATTATATGTATATAAAATATATGTATATGTAATATATGTATGTATATTATACCTGTATACATGATATACATATGCTATGTATAACATAATATTCATATGCTATGTACAACTGACAATATGTGCCTATTTCTAGCATAATATATATACATATAATACACACATATATATCATATTAATATATTTGGCGGCTATGTATAACTGACAATATGTTTGTGTGCATATATAAATATATAAAACTTGCATAATATATGTATATTTTGCATACATATCATTATGTATATACACACATATATTATATATGTAGATATATATTACTGACAGAAAACAGAAGGCCTTTAGGTCAGAGGGAAAAAGGCAGTTAATTACTCAATTACTCATAATAAAAGTGGCATCCA